>NW_024425230.1:33457310-33523923 GCF_017311325.1 Ursus maritimus | reverse complement strand
GGCACCCAGCTGGCTCAGCCTGGCCCAGCCACCCCCCCCCCCTTCACTGCTTCCCACTCCATCTGCCTTTCCCGCCAGATCCGGACTGGACTGCGGGGGGACCAGCGTCTACCCCTGTCTTCTGCCCAGTGCAGCTGGCTCGGGCCTCGGTATTGCTCAGCTGGGCCATGGCAACTCCATTCTAGTCCTCTCTGGAGGCCAGGGTGACCTCTAAGACAAATCAGATTCTGCCAGTGCCCTGCTCAATACCCTTCCCTAGCTCCTTGCAGCCCTAGGCCACCCTGTGCTTTCACACCCCTGGCCTTTGCCCACGCAGTCCCATTACCTGGAATGCCCTTTCTGCTCTGTTCGAGCTAATGGAATCCCATCCATTCTCCAAAGCCCTTTCTTCTGGGAAGCCCTCACTGTCCCCCAGCTAGGTCAGAATGACTCAGCAGCACCCCCCCCCCCAGGCCTCTGGTGACATCCTTATTGTGTCTGATGCCCTCACCCCAGAGCGTCCTGCCCTATGATTAGCTGGGCATGTGTGGGTCTGTCCCTCTAGGCCCTGACCTTTGTGCAGTGTTTATCAAGGCGTGCTCACGCTCATGCTCCTTTATAGCTCTCTTGGATATGTTCCATTGACCCCATTTTAAAGTTGATACGTGGAGGCCTGGAGTGTTTCCTGGGGTGCCCGTGGTCAGGTAGCTAAGAAGTGCCGAACAGGACTCAGCTACCCTGACCTTCCTAGTCAAAGGCCAGTGCTGTTCCCTCCCACCAGAGGCTGGCGTCATAATCCTATATACGAGCCCCACCAAGCTCAGTGGATGGGCACACAGTAGGAGCTCATTAAATGCTGGATTAACTGCAGAGATTTTGCAAAAATGTGGCGATGTCTAGTGGTTTCAGTAAGGCTGAGAGGACCCCCTTGCGCTGCTCTCCGTCCCCACCCCCGTGCGGCCTCGGCTCCTGGTAGAGTACAGAGCACGGGGATGAGAGGGTAAGAGTTCCACTCCCAGTTCTGCCCACTTCCTCTTTAACTGGAATGCTGGGCCAGGTGACTGGGAGGTCAGCTTCCGGGGCGGGTAGTAGGAAGCCCCATCATTGTCCCATCCATGATACTACTGAGCGGAACTTGGATTGGGGCCCAAGCAGTTTGGGGAAGGGGAGGTGTAGGCGGTACTTTCTGCTTCTGGGGTGGCCCCCGTATCACCATCCTACCTGGGGAAGGAGCAGACATGGAATCTCCCACGGCCTGTGGGCCCACCCGCAGAGCTGTCCCTGAGTCCCAGGGCCAGGGAAGGCCTTTCACCCTGGATCTTTCACGTGAACCACAGTTTGCTCAGGGACTCATGATGGCTCCCCTTTGCAAATAGATCCCAAATCCCACCTCTTGTCACCCCCTCCTCTGTCACCAGCAGGTCACAGCCTCTGTCAAGTCTCTGCTGGATGACTGTAGCAGCCCCAGCAGCGGGCCTCTGTCTCTCTACTTTTCCACCCCCCTTTCCAGAATGTACTCTTCACAGAGAAGTCAGGAGAATCAGGTCACTCTGCTGTTCATTTCTCCCTGTGAAAGGCCCTAGTCCTTATAGGGACCCCCTCCCCCGTGCCACCCCAGGCCCTCCACGAGCAGTCAGTCCTTCTTGCCTTTCTGCCCCACTCACTCTACTCAACTACTCCTCTCCAGATACGTGCCTTGTGCTGTTCCCAGAAATCCACTGGGCTACCTCTCTCTCCTCCTTCAAATTGTTGCTAAGAACGCCACCTTCTCAGCCGGGCCCACCCTGACTATCCTATTTAATAGCTAAGTCTGCCCCACTCTGTGCTCTACCACTCCTGAACCCCCTCCCTGCCCTGCTTTCTCTACGTAGCTCGGTCACCTTCTAACAAATCCTAAAGCTCACTTGTGCTGATTGCTTACTGTTTGTCTCCAGTTCTGGAAGGTCAGCTCCGTGAGGCCAGGGACTCTGGCTCCCTTGCTTACCACCATGGCCCTAAAACAGTGCCTCCGAGGGCCTGTGGTATGCACTCAGTATATATTTTTGGAGTGGACAGAATCTAGAAATGTGGGTAACAATCCTTGTATCATTGGGCTATGTCAGATTTAAATCAATCTAGTAAGAACACTAGCCTACCATCTGGCAGGTGGTTAAGTGTCCAGGGAATGCTCTTATGATTAATATGTTACATGGTTTAGAATGATAAAAGGTACAAAGGAGAATCCCCAGTGAGAGAGAGAAGGGGGCTCCTACCCTCCTCCTATCTGTTGCTGGGGACTGAGGTCCCTTTCTGTGAGTCCTGGCCTATACACACACACACACACACACACACACACACCACTGCACCCCCCTCCCCGCCGTCTCAGTTCTAGTCCCGCCCAGAGGGTGGGGATGGGTGGCTTATATGATGGGGAACCCTAGGACAGCTCAGCTTGAAGCAACCGAGAGGTCAGGTAGTTCCTGCCCCGGGGTCTGTTTCATACGGGAGCACCAAGGCCCTTGTGGGAAAGAGGCGAGGCGAGATCAGAGAGGACACGCCCGATGCCCAGTGGGTGCCCCTCTCACCATACCCCCAGCAGCTGCGGACCTGGAGTCCCAAAGCTGGAGTCAGCATCTGGCAAAGGACCTTTAAAAAGATGGACTTGCGAAATGTTTTAGCATGGAAAGCCTTAAGCAGGCATTTTCCTTCTCCAATTTGGCTGTGTTTATAATAAATGACCTTGGTTGCAAAGAATAAAATGATATGGGACTTAACGTGTCCTGGAAAATCTGAGATACACGATTGCCTACTTGTATTTTTTGTTTCAACAAATATTTACTGAGGACCTATTACGTGGAAGTCTTGGAGACAGAGAGTACCAGGTACATTCTTTGCTTCCCCAAAGTTCTTCAGTCGGGGGTGCAAGAGGGTCGGGGACCTCATGCGAAAGAACCCCTTGAGAATCTAGCAATCGTTCTCCCTGGTAAGGATCCGAATGAGTTGAAAAGCTACATCCGCACAAAAACCTGCCCCCGGATGTTTATCGCAGCATTCTTCATAATTGCCAAAACTTGGGACTACGATGTTCTTCAGCGGGTGAGTGGAGAGACAAGCTATGATATATCCACACCGTGGAATAGTATTCCGGGATAAAAAGACCTGAGCTATGAAGCCATGAAAAGACATGGAGGAACCTTAAATGCATAGGACTGAGTGAAGAAGCCAATCTGAAAAGGCTACACACTGTATGATTCCAACTATATGACATTCTGGAAAAGGCAGAACTATGGAGACGATAACAAGATCAGCGCTTGCCAGAAGTTAGAGGGGAGGGAAGGATGAATTGCTGGAACACAGGGGATTTTAGGGCAGCGACACTCTTCTGAATGATACTATAATGGTGGATACATGTCATTATACATTTGTCCAAACCCATAGAATGTACATCACCAAGAGTGATCCTCACGAAATTACAGACTTTTGTTTAAATAAAGTCTCAGGATTGGCTCATCAGTTGTAACAATTGTATCACACTCAGGCAAGATATTAACAATAGGAGAAACTGGGTGGGGCGGGGATGAGGGGATATACAGGAATTGTATGTACTTCCCACTCAATTTTTCTGCAAACCTAACACTGCCGGAAAAAAATAATGAGAGTCTATTTAAAAAAGAGCCCCATGAGGTATGATCATGGAGAAATGCATGGGTGCTATGAGCGCAATTTTGGGTAGGGGTGGGGAGGGTTTGGGAGGGTGGGAATCAGTGATGGGGTCAAGCCCTTGCATGTGAAGTTAGATAGTGTTGCAAATCCTGCCTCTGCCATTTACCCACCATGTGGCCTTAGCCAAGTATTTAAACTCTCTTAAGCCTCAGTTTACTCCTCCATAAAATGGGGCTCCTTAAAATGGGGCTAGCGATGCCTACCATGGAATTGTTACGATATTGAGCAGAAGTTGAATAAAGCACTTGGCACTGTTCTTGCCGAGAGTCAATGCTCCATAAAGGGCAGCTCCTCCTCCAACTGCTGGAGGAGAGGAGCCATCTCTACTTCTTCGGGCCTCGGCCTCAGGTGGAGTCGTGGGCGAAGGAGGAGGACAAAGGCCTGTGGGGCAGACGAGCAACGTGGGCAGAGTCCTGGAGGCTCCAGAAGGAACAGATGCAGGTGGTTTGAGTCGGCTGAGAAGGGCATGTGTGAAGAGTGATGCCTCAGAAGCAGAAGAGATAGGATGCTGGCAGCCTGGGGGGCCATGCCAGGGAGTTCGGGGGTCCTCCCCAGGACCGATGGAAGCCACAGAGTGACTGTCATTGGGGCGGGCCATGATTGGATTGGCCGTTTAGCCACAGCCCTGAGGGAAAACAATCCAGCTGGGGTGGCTTTTCTGGGGCCAGTCGAGGTAGCAGAAACAGCTGGACTGTGAGGTGTGGGAGTCTAGAAGGTGGATCCTTGAAAAGTGGCTGTCGACACTCCAGTTTGCTGTGTGACTTTGGGCAAGTCACTTAACTGCTCAGAGCCTCAGTTTGTTCTTCTGTAAGGATGCCCAATTCCCAGAGAGCTCCTGAAGTTGAAAAAAAAAAGGTGCCAAAAATTGAGAGGCCTTGGTTAGGAGAGACGTGGACCGTATTTAAACCTCTTGACGCTGGGGAGGCTGAAGACAGAAACAGCACAGTCCTCAAGTGCCTGCTTTGGGACAAGAACTGTGGGGCTGAACGCGCTCCGTTTGAATACTGGCCCCACGACTTTAGAGTGCGCCGTCCGCGTCTAGCCACTTGGCTTCTCTGAGCCTTCTCGTTAGCATCTGTAAACTGGGGACAATGATATCTTCCTCTGCCTGTTCTGTGGCCAGGGGACCTGAGACCGTTGCCGAGCACCCAGAACACAGCAAGTGTTCCAAAGATGGGAATGGCTGTCACTAGCGTCATTAGTGTCACCCTTAGAGGAATAGAATTAAGAATCCTTGTCTCCTGTTCTGATATTCATCATCAATATGCTGGATATGCAGTGAGTCATTGCTCTAATAACGAAAAAATTAACTCCTCGAGAGAATGAGAAGACAAGCCGCAAACTGGAAGAAAATATGTGCCAAAGACCTTTCTGATAACGGACTGCTATCCAAAATACACGAAGAGTATACAACAATAAGAAAACGAACAACCCCACTAAAAATGGGCAAAAGATCTGAACAGACATCTCACCAAAGAAGATATACGGATGGCAAAAGCATATAAAAAGTTGTTCCACATCCTATGGCATCGGGGAAATGCAAATTAAGACAATGACGAGATACCACCACACACCTAGAGTGGCCAAAACCCAGAACACTGACAATACCAGATGCTGGCAAGAATGTGGGGCAAGGGGAACCCTTCCTTCACTGCCGGCGGGAATGCAAAATGATACAGTCCCTTTGGAAAACAGTTTGGTTTGGAAAACTAAACATACTCTTACCCTATAATTTAGCAATTGCACTCCTTGGTATTTACCCAAAGTAGCTGGAAACTTATGTCCACACAAAACCTGCACACAGATGTTTATAGCAGCCTTATTCATAATTGCCAAAACTTGGCAAGATATCCTTTAGTAGGTAAATGGATAAAAAACCTGGGGTACATCCAGACAATGGAATATTTCTCAGTGCTAAAAAGAAATGAGCTATCAAGACAGGAAAAGACATGGAAAAACCTTAAATGCATATTAGTAAGTGAAGAAGCCAATCTGAAAAGGCTACACACTGTATGATTCCAACTATAAGACATTCTGGAAGAGGCAGAACTATGGAGACAGTAACAAGATCAGTGCTTGCCAGGGGGAGGAAGGGATGAATAGGCAGAGCACAGAGGAATTTTAGGCTAGGTTCAGACTGAGAAGATTAGGATGGCCTAGAAGCAGGGTGCCAGCTCTGGAATGAGGGGTGGGGCAGTAAGGGAGCTCCCCCCATCCTCTCCCCTGCTCAAGGCCCCTCTGCTCATTTCTGCCCTTTCCAAGCCTCCTCCTCCTCCTTCCCGCGAGTGGCTGATCTTCCAGGGTGCTGGGGCTGGCGTGGCTCTCTACCTACCTGTCATCCCCTGGTCCTCTTCTAGTTTGTTCTTAAATGGGTTGGAGAGATGCCCCATGGTTCAAGAGCACGCTCGCGCACGTGTGCACACACACAAACACACACACCCCTAGCTTGGCTGCCCGGCTGGTCCTCCTCAGGCAAAAGGGCCGGTGAACCAACAGCTCGTTTGTGATCTCGGGCTTGCCATTGAAGGGGAGACAGGCACTTCCAGGGGGATCCCATCCATGGTCACAGAGTACCTGCTTCCCCTTTTCTTTCCTTTTTAAAAGATTTTATTTATTTATTTTGAGAGAGAGAGAGAGAGAGCAGGAAGAGGGGCAGAGGGAGAAGGAGAGAGATAATCCCAAGCAGACTTCACACTGAGCACGGAGCCTGACATGCGGCTCAATCCCACATGCCTGAGATCAGGACCTGAGCTGAAATCAAGAGTCAGACGCTTTACCCCACACCTGCTCCCCTTTGACCTGATACAAAGCCCAAAACTACTTCTTTGGGGATCTGACTAATTAATTCTTTTCTTGTTACCTAACGCCAGGAACTCTGGGCCCAGCAGGTCACCTGGCAGAGCCCTGGGGCCGGGGGCGGGGGCAGGAAGGTGAAACAGAGACCCGTGGTCACAGTCTACACATGCCACTTGCTAGCTAAAGCCCACACCCCCTCCAAGGCCAGCAGCCTCCTCAGGTGCCCCTGGCTGGCTCCTGTGCCTTCGACCAGCCAAGTGGCTGCCCACCTGCCTCAGGCCTCACACAGCTGCGATGGGCTGGAGCCAGCTCCCACTGTCCGGATTGCCCACGTTCAGCGACATCATGCATGGCAAGTGTATTTACACCATGGAGATGGGCAAACACTGCCAATCAGCTGCCCCCTCCTCCCACCAGCTCCAGTTATTAGAAACTTAGTGGCACACCAACATGCATACTGTTCCTTTTACCAGGAACACCCTTCCCTCCCCTTTGATACCTCAGATCTCAGCGCAAATGGGGCTTCCTCAGTGAGACCGTCTCTGCTTCCCTGGGGCCTGGCCATACCTGTTATTACAGGCTTATTTCTCTTGTCTCTCCTCAGAGCTGAGAAGAGTGTGGGACACCTAGTAGGGTGTCTTTAAGGTTGTGGGGTGGTGCATGGGACCAGCTTCGTCGTGCCAGCTGTGAGAAGCAAAGGCATGGTGTCATTCTTCTTGGGGGACTTATGTGTAGTGATCCCTCCGTCTGCTCTGGTTAGGAATGATGTCTTCCTGCATCCCTCCTCACAGGAACAGATGATTTTCATTTTTCTGCCTTGATAGCCTCAAATTGCCACCTGTCTCTGGGATAGAGAGGACTCAGGCACGCATCCTTCCTTCTTACCAATGGGAGTTTCTCCCCGAGCCCCCAAGCCCAGCTTTCTGTTTTTAGCAAAGCCCTTGAAAGTTATAACTCATGTCCTTACCTCTGCAAGGCTCCATTGCCTTTCCAAGCCGTCTCTGCTAGTTTCATCCTTCCTGTCCTCCCTTGGGGCCTCCACACTGCCCTGTATTCCCTCTGCCCTTCTGCTTACAAATCTTGCTTCCAGGCTGGGACCTGCAGTTAATCATTCACACCTTAGCGAGAATTGGTGGTGAGGCAGTCAGGAACAATGGGAAGGCACTGGCTTCCTTTCCCCTTTCGTCTCCCAGGGCTCAGCCCAGACGTCCTCAGAGAAGTCTTCTCTGAATAACCTCTTTAGTTTTGATGATAGGATTTTATTTTCTTCAGAGCCCTGCTCACAAGCTGTGACACTCATTCATTTCCTCACTTTTTTCTGGCTCATCGTCTGTCTACCAGAATATTAGCTCTAGGAGGACAAGGGATGTGTCTGTCTTCTTCACTCTCCTATCCCTGGGGCCTGGTCCACTGGTGCTCAGTGCACATTTCTCCACTGCGCAAATGATTTCTACCCCACGCTCAGATCTGGGCTCTGCCCTGCCTAACCTCGTCACCATAGACAACCCCCTTGTTTTGGGGGCCTCAGTGTTCTCATCTGTAGACAGGGAGAACAGCACCTATTTTTCTGGATTTCAAGCTTTTTGGGGCTCCAGGGCTTAAGTTACAATGGCTGTCTAAATGGCATCTACTCTCCCTGTGTCCCCTCCCTTGTGTAGTGAAGGGGTTAAAGGAGCTCTAGGTAGCAGCAAAAAAGCAAAGAGATTCATAACTTTCTAACTGATGATAACCAAGGATTAATAATAAGAGCGATAATAACGAAACACTCTAATTTCCAGGAATTAGCTCATATAACCTTAAAACAACCTCATGAGGCGGGTCCTATCACCATCCCTATTTTACAGGTACGGAAAACCGAGGCTCAGAGAGGTTAAGTAATATGTCAAATAAAGCATGTGGAATCAAGTCTCAATTTTTTAAAAAATTTTATTAATTTATTTAACAGAGAGAGACAGCGAGAGAGGGAACACCAGCAAGGGGAGTGGGAGAGGGAGAAGAGGGAGAAGCAGGCCTCCCACTGAGCAGGGAGCCCGATGCGGGGCTCCATCCCAGGACCCCGGGATCATGACCTGAGTCAAAGGCAGATGCTTAACGACTAAGCCACCCAGGTGCCCCCCAAGTTTCAATTTTTGATGAGACTTACGCCGAATCCCTTCAATCTAATAACTTTGCCAGTTCAACTGGATGACTGGTGACTGGATTGTTAACAGCAAGAGTTTATGTTTGCGGGTGACCCTGTCCCTGTGTCAGACACTGGGGGTCCAGAGGTCAGTGGGACTGATCCCTGCCTTCAGGGAACCCACTGTCTCTGAGGGAGATGGCTGCTCATGTTCTTCTGAGGTTGGGGTGGGGGGTGGGGGGCTTCCTTCCAGTCTCCAGCGGTGCCCACATTGTCAGGGAACTCCAGGAGGGCACAGGGGGGCTGTTCCTTCCCAGCGGTGGGAACCTGGACTGACCGAACACCGAAAGTCTGAGAACCCCACAAAATCAGCACTAGAAGGGCCTCTAGAGTGAGCTGCTCAGTTAAACAGTAGTCGTTGATCACTTATCCTGCTCCAACTCGGGGCTCCCCAATGCTGGGCACACGGGGCCCCAGCGCAAAGGGTATCCCTGTGTGGGAGCAAGATGGGGACCGTGCAGGTCACCTCCAAAGGCACACAGCGCAGAGAGGGCAGGACCCACCTACGGTCGGGAACCGAGTGAGTGTTTAAGACCAGCACCAGAAACGGGCTCCTCACTCCCAACCTGGCCCCTTTCAAAGCTACTGTTGGGCCTCAGGGTCCAGGGATCCTGGCTCCCCCAGGCCTGGGGCCCCTCAGAGGAGGCCTGGTTCTCTCCTCTTCCAGAATCTCGGGTAGCTGGCAGGGACAGCGGCTGGCAATGGAAGAGGCCTCACAGCTTGAGGCTGACCCTGGCCACATGCTTTTTGCCTCAGACTGCTGGGGTCCGCTGAGGCCTGTGCATTTGGAGGTGAGAGTGGACGGCCTTGCTCTCCGCCCTGTCCCCCCCCCCCCGCCCCGCCCCGCCTGCCTCCCTTTATCACCTTGTTAAAGGATTTTTACTCTCCATTTGGAACCTGGAATTTCATTATTCCGTGTGTGAAGCTTTCGGATAATAGGCTGCCACTTGAAGACTGCTTTTCATCTTCAAAGTCCTCAGCAGGACTGTTAATTAGTCCTCTGGCTGCCCTTGCCCCACCCCGAGATGGAGGTAAGATGGAGGTAAGTGTTCCTGGGCCTGGGAGGGGAACCCTATGGAAGCTGTGGGACTCAGGGGATGGCTCTGAGGGATGTGGGCTGAGCAAAAGTCTGAGGAGGAACAGGGGGGAGCCCTGAATTCTGGAACCTTCTAACGGATCCCAAGCTCTTGAGTTCCTTCTCACCTCCACCCCTCCTCCCCAGCAGCATAACTGAGGGCTGGAGGGGGTCAGAGCCCCCCCGTAAGAATGAGGCTCCAAGAGGCTTCAGAGGCAGACAGTTGGGAGGCAGAACCCAGCCCCCACCAATAGCACAAGCTTGGATCATTTGGGGGCCCCTAAGCCTCTGTTTTCTTCTCTGTAAAATGGGAATCATAATAAAGCCCTCTTCAAGTTGTCAGGCTTAGGTAAGCGGCACAGACTAATGCTCACTAGGCGTGAACAAATGAGTTTGGAGAATGAGTGTGGATCCTGGTGGCGTGGGGTGGGGGAAAATTAGAGGTACAGAGAGGCAAGTTGGGGGCCTCGGTGGGAGGGAGGAGCTCTTTCTCTTTCATTGCCCCTTCTAATCCTTACCCCCATGGCTGGGGGGCTCTGCCCAGAGGCCAGCCGCTATCCATGGCGTTGCATGGCTGGCCACAGAGACAGTTGACTTCATTCGCCTTTGTGAGCCGTTGACATTCACGGGCAAACCTGTCAGCAACGGAGAGCACCATTTTGGAGTTCCTGGGTGACTATACTCCCATCTGCTTGGCCTGTGTGCCACTGCGAGGGCCAAACCAGAGGACCGAAGCCACAGCCCCCACTTCTGGCTCTCCCGGCCTGGGCTCAATGGCACCTCTGCTCCCCTCACCTCTTAGGATGATTTAGTGAGCTTCCGTGGGCTGTCTGTGAGTACCACGCAGCTCAGCGATGGGGTAAGTGGTAGCCAAAGTCACCAGCAACAGTGGGGGAACCCGGGGCTTGAAGCATGAGATGTACCGGTGGGTGGTGGCCACATGGGACAGGGAGTGAGGCTGCCTCCAGCCTCTCTGCACACTGGCACGGGGCGAGAGAGGAGGGCCAAAAAATGCACGCAGTCTTTATTTTTTTTAAAGATTTATTTATTTATTTATTTATTTATTTATTTATTTGAGTGAGAGAGTGAGAGCGAGTGAGAGGGCACGAGCAGGAAGGGCAGAGGGAGAGAGAATCTGAAGAACGACCTGCATGGGGCTCCGTCTCATGACCCTGAGATCAGACCTGAGCCAAAACTAAGAGTCGGCCACTTCACTGACTGCACAACCTGGGAATCCCTGTATACGGTTTTTAAAGACCATCCTTAACATCTCAGCCCCAGGGACCCCTTCAAACCCATCGTTCACCCCACTTAGGGCTCCTATGGAAGCAACTTAATGACAGACAATGTTATTCTTTGTGCCCTTTCTTCAAGCCTGTCGGAAGCAGGGGTCTGCTGTTGTTGACAGTGTAAGGGATGGGGTTTGAACTGTGGGGGCTCGGAAGGACGTCATCTCCGGAGAGATCACAAGCACTGATCTTGCTTCCTGTCTGGGTCAGAAGGTCAAGACATGCTGAAAGAGAGAGGACCAGGAACGATGTGAGACATTCACAGTACCGCCTGAGGCTCCCAGCATTGGCTCAGCACGCTGGACAGGGTGGGGGGGGCGGGGCACGGAAAAGCATGTCCTGCCCTGGGTCCAAATCCCTACTGGCTCGCTCGTGTGATGCCAGGAGTCCCTGGTCTGGTAGCTGTGACGACGGTTGCTTGGCAATCTGTAGGTTCTTTGCATCCCTTCAAAAAGTGGGTACGAATGATTCCTTTTGCTGTGATGGGGCTCCAGGGGTCACCCTGAGATGACACATCACATTCACTTCCTCACTGGCTCGCTCATTCCTTGACCTCCATTGTGGGCCACTTGGGGTTGGATGCGGAGTCCCTGCCTCTGGTGTTCACAGACTCCTGGGGGACGCAGACGAGCAGACGGAGCCTGCCCACACCGTGTGATCAGAGCTCAGCACCCGGCCTAGATCTGGGCTCAGACAATGAAGGTTCCAACCCAATAAGCCAGGTGATAAGCAGGCGGGGAAGGGTGAGAGACTTCCATGCATGGGAGCGGTGTGCTCAGAGGTCTTGAGAGGGAAACACATGGGTCTAAACAATCACAGTTATTTGGCGAGGCACAGTAGAGCAGGGAGGGGCCCAGAGGCCAATGGCCTTGGATGCTGGACTTTATCCTGAGGACGATGGGGAACCATTGGCATCTGGAGCACTAGAATGACTCTTTTCCCATTTGGTTAGAATAATCTCAGATGAGCCAACACTGGTCAGCCTGTGGGAAACACACACGGATTATGGTTTCTTAGATGCGATGTATTCAGTAGAAGAAGCCTGCCGAAAGATGGAATCCTCAGAGGCAGCTGGGCACAAGGACTTTGGTGGGGACAGCGTTGGTGACCTCAGGCCTGCAGGTCAGGTCTCACCTCACTCCACCACGCCAACTCAGCCCGCACTGTTTCAGACAGACCCTGGTTCTGGTTGGGACCCCTGTGTCTGGTTGTGCCTTTGTCCTGGCTCTGTGGTCATCCTACCCGTTTGTGCCGTAGGCCCCCCCCCACTCCCCCATCTCTCCCAAACCCCAGTCCTGCCACCCCCTGTAGGAAGCCTGCCCGGGCATCTGCCAGTTTTGGGACTATTTTGATCTTTCCAGTTGAAGGACCGTAGCAGAGCTTTCTAAGGTAGCGTGTATCCTCCAGGTGGGCCGTGCGGTAGAGACATCTGTGCCCAGCCTAAGTCTCTGCTTAGGGACAACAAGCAATGGGAGGGAAGGGACTATGCCTCGTCAGTCTTGGATCCCTCGGTCACCTAGCTCTGTGACCGGCAAGCGGCAGGTCCCCATTAAAATGTCTGTTCATGGGGTCACGCATTTCGCAGCATACATTCTAGAATTGTCCAGAAATACTGTGGAGTAAGTGTAGGGCTCCCCCTAAGTTTCTGCAATCACCCATCCCTTTGCTGCACCCTATAATCTCTCATACTTGTCTCCATTAGGGTCCTTATTCTATTTGGCCAAAGTCGTTTTTTTCAAGTGTCCACTCTCCCCACCTTCCTTCCCTTGCACCCAGCCCAGTGCCAAATGCACAGTAAAAGATCAGTAAGTGTTTGTTGAGTGAAAAACCAAAAGCCCTGGCAAGAGTCCAAGACCACTCCTTAGGCATATTAAGTGGAAGCACAATCGCCGATTGAATTTGTTTCCTTCAAAGGGCCATATATCCTGGAAGCTTCATTCCAGACGCCCAGATGGCAAGGCCTGGGAGAATTCTGAGTTATTCCTATTGAAACTGCTTCCTCCAGAAGGTCCAGAGTTCAAAAGGGAGGCATTTGCCACACACAATTGGACCAGTGTGTGGGGATGTGGGTGGCACATTTCCAAGGCCTTAGTGGGACTTTGAGCAGTTACCAATGCAAATATAAGAGAAAGGCTTTTCCCCGGGGGCAAACGTGGTCACCCAGAAATGGAGCCTTTGGCAACAAGAAGAGGGAGAAGAAACCAGGTCAGCCACTCCATGGGGCTGTGGAGAGGCTGCTGGACTTGGGGCCAGGGGGCCTCAGCTGCCCGTTGGGGTCTGGGTTTCCGATCAAGGTGTTTGATCATCTAACCCCAACCTCCTTTGGCAGCAACAACTTCTAAGCCAAGAATTAGATGCAGCGCACGACAAAGGAATTTTTCTGATTTGTGAATTGCTTCTGTTGCCTGAGGCTTCAGAATGAAGCCCCTTTTCTTATTCTTAGAGGCGACACCCCTACCGAGTGTAGGACCCTCCCTGAAAAACTCTACCCCAGTGAAGTTCGTCTCTGTTCTCCATGTACACAAGCTTACTTTTCAAATTCACTGCCTTTGCTCGTGCCTTTCCTCCTCCCAGAGTGTCAGCCCTTGACATTGCAGCATCTCCCCAACTGGGTTCAATTGTTTCTTTTCCTCTGAAGGCTTTGTAAGGGGGGGGCGCTGGTTCTTGCAGACTCCTGGGGGTTATGCTGGAATGTCCGTCCAGTAAGCATGCATTGAGCACCTATTATTACCTCAAGCAGTACTTGCTGTGGGCCGGGTACGGTGCTAAGCTCTCTACAAGCACGATCACACTTAGCACTCGCACCAACCCTACAGGTTCTGAAGATCTGCACTGGTGGTAGTCGGTGGAATCCTTGTCACGCGTTCCTGTTACTGAGCGCAAAGTGGAATTTCACTTCCTGAGCCTTTTTGGTGGTGTGGGGTCACGGGAACAGTTCTGGCCGGTCGCTTGTGAGAGGAAGTAGCACGTCACTCCAGGTGGGAGAATGTTCCATTTTCCCTCCAATATGGTGACAGGCCAATGGTGATGGAGAAGGTGACAGCTTTATCAGCCTGCTCTTTGGGGCGTGAGTACAATGAGCGGATCGTCAGGCTGACCCATGATGGATGGGGAGCATAAATACATTTGGATTGTTTTAAGCCACTGAGATTTTTGGGCTTGGTTGTTACTGTGGCATAACCTAGCCTATGCTGACCATGACGCCATTTGACAGATGAAGAAATCAAGGCTGCGTGGGAGGCGTGGATGGGCTTGGAGAGAGGTAGTTGGAGCACTCCCTGTGCCCAGTGCCTTGCCTGCCTGGCCGATGCTGCAAGGCTTTGAGGGATCGAGCAAACCGCTGAACTTTATGCAGTTAAGTCTGGAGTACAAGAAAGGGCTTGAAAATAGAGGAGCAACATAGGGGACTTCAAGAGGAACATTCTGGCACCTGCTCTTTGCTGAGAGGTCACTCTCTCTTTGCCCATGTGGAAAGATCAGCCAGGAGCCCCGCTGAAAGCCAGACTCCCAGCATACGTAGATAGAGGCCCAGGGCAAGTCCGCAGAGTGCCCGTGATCCCCCAGCACACGGAGTGGGCCATCCATGTGTCCACAGAATGAGCGAGCCTAGTCAGAAGAGGGGACTCCCAGGAGGGCCTTCTCCCCATCCAGGGAGGCCTGTTGGCTCCACTGTCTTTTTAAATGACCATAAAACAGCACGGAAATGAATGCCAACTAACAAGGTTAAAGGATCCTTAAAAAACAAATGATGCCATTTTTTCCCCCAACTCACTGCTGAGTAAAAATTTGTCACTTCAGTAAGCATTTTATTGGTAATTACAGAGTTACTTTATTTGCATATTACAGAGCTGCTAGCAGCCCTGGTGAAAATGCTTAATGTCGTTGAGCATCTTGGAAGGAATTACTCAACCCAGGGAGGGAGAATTCAGCAATTATTTCCTTAAAACGGGAATTTGCTAATAACTTTGCAGTAGATCACTTCGTGCTCCCCGATACAGCAATTAAATAATAAGCAATTAAGTGCCAAAGTGACTCGGCCATAGGACCTACCCCCACATAGGGCCTCTGCCAGATTTCCTTTGGAAGGGAGTTGAGTTCAAGTTAACCCTTTGATTCCTGAACCACGGGGAGCACTGATTCCTCTAGAAGCCAGTTAGAGAGGGCTGGTGTCAAATGTCATCTCCTCATCTTCAGAGTGCTATTTGGGAACACAAATGGAAGGCTGGCCACCCAGTCTGCAGCCAGGAGGGGCTGGCTGTCCTCCCCAGTAGTTGGGGGTGTGGGGGCAGAGGCTAAGCATGGGGATTCTGGAATCACACTGCCTGGGTTTGTGAATTGGGCCCAGCCCTTACCATCCACGTGTCTTGGGCAGATTACTTACACTCTCTAGGCCTCAGTCTTCTTCTCATCAGTAAAGGGTTTCCTAGTGGTATCTACCCGACTTGCTGGTGGTGACGGCCAGAACAGCATAGACTCAGAACTCAGTAGAAGCTCAGTAAGTATGAATGACATTGGCTTTGCCCCCGAGCACAGGTCTTTGCCAGCTACATAGGGGAATGGGATTTGAGGTCGTGTGGTTGCAGGTCGGGTCTCCCCAGATTCCTTTGCCTGCCCGTGAGGTGCACCAGGAGGGGGTGAGGGTAGTGCTTACCACGTGGAGTCAGTTTCCCCGGGATGGAATCCTGGGCCCCCCATGTGTGCACATTCTTGATTCCTGTGACTTTGGGGGTACCCGCACACTCTCTGAGAGCCACAGGCTCCTCGCCTCTAAACCGAGGAGAGTGACACCCATCGGAAAAGGCGAGGACGACAGGCGTCCTGTGTTTAACCCCGTACTTTAGACGTCCAGCTTCCTGCCAAGCAAATTAAAAGAGAAAAAAAAAATCAAGTGGACACGGACCTGTTCTTAACAAAGATCATTACAGTTTCAGACTTGTTCTGTCTTAATTCCTGATTGATACTTAATCAGCAGTGGCTTGGAACTCTTTGGCGTCTCTCCCTCTGTTAAGTATTTAATGATCTGAAAACAAACACTGGAGGAAGTGTTACCTATGGAGGCTCTCGCTATTTCTGCCCCCCGAGGGACCCTGGCGTGGTGGGGCCGAGCTTACCTGCTACTTCATCTGCCTGCAAGATCTGCTCAGGTGTGGTGTTCTGTTTAATAATGCAAAATGCTGTGTGGTGGAGGGGAGAGCACAGAAATGGATATTTTAAAAGCTTCATCTTCCCCTCTCTACACTAGGCTTCACTCTGCCACTAGAGCTGGAATATTCGGTGACCTTCTGAGAAGGGCTATCGAAAGAGAGAGCAAAGGTCCAGTCCCCGGCATAGGCTTGATGCTCAGGTCTGCAGTACTTGCTCCCAAACGCCAGTTCCCATGGCTGGCACCCCCTCTTATTATACCTGGTTAGTCTTTCTCTTTAGCTCAAGGAAGTGGTCCAGGTTGACGTGCCTCCCCAAGCCTGAGAGGGTCTCACTGCCATTGGTCACGTCCATCTCAACAGGTGTTTTCTGAGATGAGCTTCACAGATGTCTGTGTCCCGGTGTGGCCGGGGCCTAACATCAGAGGAGGTAAACCTCAGGCTGGACAGCTCTGAACGCCAGAGGACCGTCTGGGACTGAGCCATGCCTGCCTGGTGAATACTCCCTCTTTGGCTGAGTTCTGTCCTCCACTGCCACACAGAAGACAAACTCCACGTCCATGTAGCGGCTCTGTCAGCTTCCAAAGTAAGTTCCTGGGGTCAGAATCTCATCACACCCCAGGGCGCCTGGGCTGTTCGGTCAGTTAAGCGTCCGCCTTCGGCTCAGATCATGATCTCAGAGTCCTGGGATCAAGCCCTGCTTTGGGTTCCCTGCTCAGCAGGGAGTCTGCTTCTCTATCTGCCCCTCCTCCTGCTCATGCTCTCTCTTTCTATCTCTCTGAAATAAATACAATCTTTAAAAAAAAAATCTCATCACACCCAATGATGTCCATCCCCAGGCTTCCACCCTCCCTCCAGTGACTTGGCTTTTGGGGTATAGCTTGATCACCTGCTCCTGAATCCATTCCAGTTTATTAATGACGCCCCCCCCCAAAAAAAAACTGAGCTAATGTTCATTTCTCCTGTGCAGGCGCTTTTGAAGGACCTGTGTGGGAGCCAGCTGGGGCTGATGGGGTGAGCTCAGCTGCCATTGCTCAGCCTGGGGTTTGCAAGGAGAGAGGATTGCTGATCGGTCATGAACGTGGGTGGGAGATGGAGAGGGGAGGTTTGGGTAGGTCCGGGCAGGGGTTCATCATCGGTTCTTCAAGGACCTTGGCTCTCTGTTATGACCGTGTCACAGGGGGTCCAGCCAGGACTTCTAGCAGGGGCTCGGGGGAAATGCCAAAGAGGCCCAGAGGATGACAAGTGTAAATCCACGTGGAAATGTCTTCAGGGCAATAAAACAACGCGAAGCCTAGTCCTCCCCTTGCGAGCTGACCAGGGACGACTGAGAAGCTGACACCTTCCTACCCAGCTGCCACAGCTAAGGTGCCTCTCAGCTGAGCCCCCCGCTTCTCCCAGACCCCAGCATTGGCACAGCCATTGGACAATCTGGGCCGTGAGACTCTCTCATTTCTGACTTAATCTGTCACCCACGTCTTCCATGGTCATTCAGCTCTTTGCCCTTGGCATCTCTCTGGTGAGATGAGGTCCCTGAGAGCCGAGGCCTGCCTTTATCATCTCTCTGTGGTCCCTCCAGGGCCCGCACAGAGCAGGGGCCAGCCGGCGGTGTTTGCTCGGGGCTGCTGTGGGCAGCAGGCGACGGAGGCAGCAAAGTCACCCAGATGGAGCGAGAGCAGAGGCCTGGGGCTGAGGCACAGAAGGACAGATTTCTGTCTTGCAAGTGAGGGTGCTTCGGGATGGAGCCCGGCTTGGAATGGAGGAGGTAGGGATTAAAACTCTGACCTCAGAGGGCAGCCGAACGGAAAGACGCCGGTGTGCGGTTGGATGGTTAAGGACCCGCTCTCTGGAGGTGGCGGTGGGGGGAGGGGCGGATCGCTCTCCTGACTGCCAGCATGCGCCCGTTTCCATGGTAGGCATCTTCTCACCGTGGCCGATTTCTAGGTACCAACGTGAAGCCACAGAGCACGCGGTTGGCCGGAAGTGCATGCAAGCCGCTCTCAGAAGTTTGGGGGGGCGGGCAGCCCGCCCAGCACCTACTTCTTAGTGCCGACCCCTTCTGATCTCCTGCTGTACTTGACCCCTTCCTGGGCCCCCGGGGCTGGGCGGTGTGCTACTTACTGCTCCTTCTCACCTGCTGCCCTTCCCTCCTCTGTGGGTCTGTCCCACCCCACCGAGCAGCCGTTCTCAGTCCGGCCTGTGCCTTAGACTCCCTTAGGGAGGGGAGAGGCTCTGGACGCCCAGGTCTGTCCCCGGACCAATTACAGCAGGATCTCTGGATGTGTGACCTGGGCATCAGTAGTTTTGGAAGCTCCCCAGGTGACTCCAAAGTACAGCTAAGTTTGAGAACCATTGTTTTAAAAAATTCTGGGGGTGCCTAGGTGGCTCAGTTGGTGAAGCGTCTGACTCTTGACTCCGGCTGGGGTCATGATCTCAGGGTTGTGGGATCAAGCCCTGCAGGGAGCCTGCTAGGGATTCTCCCTCTCCCTCTCCTCCTCAATAAAATAAAATAAAATGAAATAAAATAAAATAAAATAAAATAAAATAAAGTAAGATAAAATAATAAACTCTAATGCTGGTTCCCACTCCAGCCCGGTCGAATCAGACTCCCCTGGCCCATTCGTGTGACTGCCAAGCTTTCCAGATGAAACCCCAGGGTAGCCGCCACTGAGACTCCCCTTCACAGAGGCCCCCTGGGCCCTGTCTCCCTCCTTCCCTCCAAATGCTCACCATTCTCTCCCAGGGGACCTCATCTCCTGTAACATCCTCTTGTCCCATCTCCGTTTCTGGCTTCCTGCCTTGCCTTCCCCACCTGCGGTGCCCCAGCTCAGTCTCCCTGTCTTCTCTGTTTATGCATCCCCCCACCCCGTCTGGGCACATGGCACTCGTGCTACGCCCAGCACCTCCTCTCCCTCGCCGTCCGCCTGTCCTGGCTCGCATCTGGGGAGGTATGGAGTCCACGGCTCTTCCATTCACGCTCATCAACCGCGAGCTCCAGCCTGGGCTTTCTGGAGGTTGCTTTCTATGCTCTTACCCCTGCACTGGTGGAGGTGTGAGCTTCCGAAGTCACTCCCCTCTCGGCCTCATGCCTTGGCTCCCCTTGGCTTGCCGACAGCCGATACACAACAGACGAGCCTTCCCCACCTGGCCTCGTAGGCATGGCTCTTACTGCACATCTTCCTGAGGGCTACATCCCAACCTCGCTAAACCGCTCGAAGCTCCCTTCAAATGCCGACCGTCCTCCTGCCTCCTTCCCAGTGGCCATCTGCCCTCTTCCCTCCTCCACCCTGGAACAGCATGTATCCAGGAAGGACCCTGCTCACGCGTCACCTCTTCTGTGAAAACTCCTTGGTCTCCAATCACAGCAATTAATTAATTAATTACCCTTTCTGGTGGAGACCTGTGCCATGTTGGGAGCAGTGCTCCTTGGCTGATTTCGGTTTCTAGTTCTGTCACTTTCTCTGGGTCATTTCTACAGCCTCCCAGTATTTAACAAAACAGCCGGCAGATCGGAGGTGCCGGCTGCATATTGTGATAGAAAATGATTTAATTAATGATTTATTATCCATGATTGATTTAATCATTAATCAACCCACAGGTGTTATGGGTTAAGGGGAGTCCTCCCCAAATTCATATGCTGGAGTCCTCAGTACCTCAGATTGTGACTTTATTCGGAGGTGGGGTCTTAATGATGGTAATGGAGGGGAAATGAAGTCGTTGGGGTGCTTTCTAACCCTGGATGATTCGTGTCTTTATTTATTGAAAGGCGAGATCTGGTAATACAGATATAGACACAGGAAGAATGCCCTGTTAAGAAGAAACCAAAGGTTGGGTGATGCTTCTACAAGCCGGGGGACCCCAAAGATTGTCAGCAGGCCACCAGAGGCGGGCAGAAGCATGGAGGTGATTCTCCCTCTCAGCCCTCACGGGTGGACCCAACCTTGCCAACACCCGATCTCACACTTGTAGCCTCCACAACTGTGAGACGGAACATTTCTGCTGTTTAGAGCCAGTTACTGGACGTTACCTCGTTACAGTAGTGAGAGCAAACGGACACAGCCCGTAACTGGCAACTCGGGGACCTTAGAACTTGGTTTCAAAACTTACAAAACCAGCACCGAGTTCAAAGGTCATCTATTCCCCAAATGTTTATTGTGGTTTCCCGTTGATAGGGCACTTTTGTAGGCCTCAGGGACGCAGCAATCACCCAAACAGACCAAGTCTCTTTTCTCCTGGAGCTTCTCTGGTGTGGGACAGGCATGACGTAAACAAAGAAGTTAATGTCTAATGACCACGGTTGCAAAGGATCCTGGGATGTGGACCCAGCTTTCCATTTTTTGTTGCTATTGTTATTTTGTTTTTTGGGGTTTTTTTCCCCCATATTTGGGTCATGGCAACTCATTGGTGCATGTTCCATCTCTGAGTTTTGCGTGCATGGGGTCCTTAAGAACAAAAGGAGATTTTAATAATCAAAGCACCTTTTGTATTCTTTTTTTCACCCCTCCAGTGAAAAATGAAGTCATAAAACAAATGGAACAAATCTTTTATTTGTATTCTTCATAAAAGAAACCACTGGAAATCCTCGTGCGGAGCCAGGCGCTCTGCAGGATGGCGTGGTGAGAGTGATTCCCCCCAGTGTATCAGGATGTGGTTATTGGGTGGGGGAGAGGAGGGCGCTTACTGCTTCAGGCAGAAACGGGCTAACAGGGGCCTGGGGCGTGTGACTCAGGCTGGCTGGGACTCCAGCCGAGCTCTTCCCCCCAAGCCGGGGAGCCCTTCCCTGACCTGGGGTTAGGCAGAGCCCGGCTGCCCAGCGAGCCAGGGCACTGAGGGCGTGCTTCCAAGCCAAGCCTCCGGATAATTTTTTTTTCTGGGTGAAGAATCACAAAGACTCTAATTTGAGAATCTGTAGAATCGTAACACCTCATTTAGCCGGGGCCATTCGGGAGTGAGGAGTTCCACATAAGTGAGTTTTCCAGATAATTGAACTTTATGCCCTCGAGAGCCAAAGCTTAAGAGAAATTAAGCACTTTGACGGAAAGTATTCTAAAATACATCCTCTGCTGTCAGACCCTGGGTACCCAGACAGAGACAGCCCTTCTCAGCAGCCCTGTTGATCAGGACCCTGCGTCTGCTTCCGGGCTGGGCTGGGTGCCTGTCGCTTGCGGGGTGGGGTTTAGCCCTGGCTGCGTGTCCAAATCAGCTGGAAGGCATAAAAGATCCTGATGCCCGGGCCCCACTCCAGACTATTTTACTCAGCATCTCTGGGAGGTGGAGCCAGGCGGAGTGTGTATTAAAGCTCCCAGATGATTCCAATGTGTAGACAAGCTTGAGAACACCGCTACTCATACATGCCGTGTTTTCTGCCATGACCCCCAGCCCGGCAGTCATGACACTAGTCGCTGCTCCCGAGTCCAGACACGCAGTGGGTGACCCACGTGACCCTCGTGACCTTTCATTCCTGCCCGTGATGGCAGGCCCTGCTTTTCAGATGGGAAGGAGCAGGACCTTTCCACCCTCGCTTAGCTAGGTGGTACTCAGGACGTCCAGCTCCGTCTGGTCCCAGACCCTCCTTCGTGAGCCGGCTCCGGGCAGCTCTGCGTTGGGAGCGCCTCTATCCTTTGCTACGATTGTGTCTTCCCTTCTTCACAGGTGGTTTCCTCTAACCTTGCCACACCACCCTGAACCCGAGCTTCCAGCCTGCCTGGGGTGGGGAATGCAGGTTGCTTAGCTGGTTGGGACTGTACGCAGACTGAACAACTGGGCTCCCAGCGGAGGCCTGCAGAGAGGAACTTTTCTGGGGAAAGTGCGTGTAAGCTCTAGGCCGGAAGCTTTGGGAATCTGCTTTCCTTGTGGGGGACCTGCGAGATGGCTTTATAAATAAATCAGTTCACTTGTCTGCCTTTTGTTGGCTCCTGGGGGGCTGGTCCCCAGGCAGGCAGACACACCCCAGGAGCTCAGTCGCTATTGGCTGCTGTCTGTTCTGCACCCCACCATGTGGAAGGAGGGAGGGAGGCTCTTCAGCAAGCTCCTGCCTCTGTCTGTCCTCGGCTCCCAGTCTCCTTCCCCTCCTGCCGCACTGGGCTTCTCACCAGCCTCTGAGCTTGTCCCAACGTCTCACCTTGATGCTCTTGTGCGGGCTTCCTCCAGCGTCTCTTCTCTGTGAGCCCTGCCCCCATTTCCTTGCGGCAAACACTTGCCTGTAAGGGAGGCCCTGGGCCCTGCCCGGGAGCATCAGTTTCTTCATCTGTGAAGTGGGGATGGCATCACACATCGCACGAAGTTGTAAGTAAACAAGGCATGTAGAGCACGTGACTCCGATGGCCACCCAAGGCACAGTGGCTCCTTCTAGAGAGGACCAGATGACACCCACGGGTTCCCGTCCAGCCAGCCCTGCCTTGGTCTCCCATCCCACTAGACCTGCGGCAGGCTGTTGGGCCAGTTGGCCCCTTCGTAGAGCCGTGCAGCTCAAATAAACATCCACTGCTCTCAACCTGGCTCTTGGCAGGAGGAGAAGTTTGCGTTTCCTGTGGGCGGAGAGGCGGGTGCAGGTCTGGAGGGGGAGGGACTGCAGGAGCGCTGGGCCCAGGGTTTCTCAGACATCACAGGGGGATTGTTTTCACCCCAAACCCTGTCCATCCTGTCTGTGCACTTGGCTCACCTCCCGCGCTGTCTGGGAGCCTCTCCCTGTGCCTTTGCCCACTCTCCCAGGGCAGGACGTGGACCCTGGAGGGCGCGGGGCCCTCTTCCACCCCAGGCAGCTCCTGGACCCAGCTCAGGGCAGGGGCTGTCGTGCATTCCTGCTGGGGGCCGAATCCTATAACCACGCAGGGCCTCCAACCTCTCTGAACACAGGCATCGAGAGACCTGAGCACCCACGGGCTTTCGAATGCAAACAAGCAGTGAAGTATTTCAAAACCTGGTATTTCACCAGAAACGGCCCTTCAGAGGGGCCCAAAATACACAGGCCGGTGAGAACCCAACCCCAGGCTCGGTGGCCAGGTCTTCCTTATGTCAACAAGGGAAAGGAAAACAGCTTGGCTGTGTCTGGGGCAACCTGACAAAGGGGTTTTCCGACTGGGGCTGGAGGAGAGGGAGGGCAGGGAAGGCGGCTGCCAAGCCCCTGAGCGCTTCCTGCAAATGGTGTGGAGACCCTGGGGCTTTCTTGCAAGCTTAGGGAAGAACTTCACAGGGAATTCCCTAGTAATGGTCGCAACGCTTCCTGGTGATGGAGGAGGTGCTGAACCTTTGTCCTGGCTTATCCCTTACCATCCAGCTCAGGTCTGCGTAGACATTGCCCCCACATCGAAGACGAGAAACCAGGCCCGGAGGAGATCGGCTCCCACGGTGGCTGGTAAATGGTGGAGCCGGTTTCCTTGCAGGCAGGAAAGGTGGATAACATTTGCTCTGCCGTTGTCCTTTTGTTGTCCCTCTCTCCAAGGCTGCTGAGCCCCACCACGGCTGGCCTGGCACTGAGAAGAGAAGACACAGCCTCATGGAGCTGCAGGTTAAAAGCAGGCCAGCCGTGCCATCGGTGGTGGCCTGATGGCCTTGTGAGGGGACACAGGCTCCCACTGAGCTCTAATCAAATGTCATGGGAGTGGGGAAAGCAAGTGATGGCCTCTGAGGGAGGAAGAGGGACAAGCTGAGCTGAGTCCTGAGAAAAGAGTCCCATTTGCCAGGGGGGGACGGGACGGAGAGGGCTCCGCAGGCCGGTGGCTGGCCAGCCCTCACTCATGCATGTTGTGTTTGTTCATGGGGACAGCGGCGTGGGCATCAGGGTGGAGAAGGAGCTGACCACTCACCCTGAGGTCTGGGAGAGGCACAGTGGGGGTGGGGCTGGGCCTCGGCAGAAATCCGAGGACTTGGAGGAGCGCAGTGGGTGAGCGGTGCTTCTGCGGTTCTGGGGGGTCGGGGAGACACCGAGGGGCGACTGGGCCCTGGAGATCCTGTCAGGAGCTTTCTCAGCACGTCAGCCCCCAAAAGGACCCCGATGACAAGTTCTCAAGGCCCCACCCAGGCGGTATGCGTAGTGATGACATAGTGGAGACGTCCCAAAGGTGCCCAGAGCTCTCCAGTGTCACCTTTACGACAGACCCACCCTCGGGCCCCGTGGTGCTGAGAGGAGAATGGTGGGTAGGGCAGCCCTGGGTTACGTTTCAGGAGACTAGAGCTCTTCGTCTTCCTGGGGAGGTCCTTTCACTTCCCTCGATGGATTTCAGTGTTTTCAGCAGAAAGTGGGGTAGACAGGAGGAACCCCAAATTCTGGCTTGAACAGAATCTCCTGTGGGGAGGTGAAGGGGGAGGGTGCCGTGGAGCGGGGCGTCAGCCCTGTCTGCACCAGGAGGCCGGCCCATGACCGAGGCTCTGCTCTGCTGCATGTGGGATAGGTAACCACAGGCAAATCACTTCACGGCTATCCGTGGAGATACTAATCCCTCCCCTGACTCACCCGTGGGGTTACTGCGAACATCAAATGAAATAGTAAGTGTGAAGTGTTGTTTAAACTGTAAGTTCTGGTATAGAGTTGAATCACCTTCTGGTTCCAGGACCTTAGGGAGCCTTTAACCTAATTCTCTCATATTCCAGAAGATGAAACAGAAGTTCAGAGTGGCCGTGACTTGTCCAACATTGCTCTGAGCAGAACTGAGACCAGTTTCTAGATGCAGTCTCTTCCCTTCAACCACGGCTCTTGCTGCTGATTCATTTTGTCGTCGAAAAAAATCTAACCACCACCCAGCTGACCCTTGGCGTGGAACATCACTTTGCGTTCAAAAGAAAAGAAGAGGAAAAAAAAATCCCAACCCCAGCGACCACAGAGCTGTTGCTTCTCAGGAAAAGCCACCGCCCGCCACCACTAGGAATGTGACGGAACAGAGACCGGCCTCACTGCCTGCCACCAAACAAACGTGGCCTGTTCTCTGTGGCCAATGTCTTGCTGTCACCAAGCTCCTCCAGATCGCGGTGGGAGGTTGTTTGGAAATTTGATTAGTCCCAGAGGGTAACTTTGAGTGCTTGAGCGAGCCGGCTCCAGAACCTTCAGGGTGCTGAGTGCCGTGGCCTGTTAGAGATAGCACAGTATCAGGGAGAGTGGGGGAGGGCAGCGCTCCAAGAGGGAAGATGAGTGGGCTGTTGGGAGAAATTAATATGAGGAAAGGAAGTGGTGAATGAAGTCAAATGAAAACAGGGTCCTACGATATCTATGACTCATAAATCTCATTGATACCTGGCCTGTGAGTTCCCTGCTCGCCCTTGAGTTAGTAAATGGCCTGTCCTCAGGGTGACCATTCGGGAAGATTCATGGGTGGGGGCGGGCTGGGAGGAGGTGGGGGGCAGGTGCTGGGAGGCCTGTGTGACTTTTAGGAAGAGCTCGCCTAAGTTCCTGTTCTCCCACAGGAGAGCTCCAGCTCTGACGATCTTCCCTGTTCCCCGCCCCACCAGGGAATTTGGGGGCCTGCCTAGCACAGGGTTCAGGGGAGAAGAGGCGGAGGCAGGGGGCCACCGGGAGGGATGATGGCAGAATGAAAAGGGAGGGGGAGGGGCGCCTGGGTGGCACAGCGGTTAAGCGTCTGCCTTCGGCTCAGGGCGTGATCCCGGCGTTATGGGATCGAGCCCCACATCAGGCTCCTCCGCTATGAGCCTGCTTCTTCCTCTCCCACTCCCCCTGCTTGTGTTCCCTCTCTCGCTGGCTGTCTCTATCTCTGTCGAATGAATAAATAAATTAAAAAAAAAAAAAGGAAAAAGAAAAGGGAGGGGGAGGGACCCCCCAGAAGGCACCATCAAAGCCTGACTTCTTAGCAAGACTGCTCGGGCTCACGTTCTGCAAGCCGCTCATTGCCAAGAGGGGCTCTTACTATTTTTAACCACCACAAACCCCCTGATGTGAAAGACTGTGTATGCCAAATGAATTCCTTTCGCTATCTTATTTATTTGTTTATTTTGTGAATCAGAAATCTCTCCAAGCTCCTGCTCAGAGGATCCGACCAGGTCCCAGAGCCCTTGGTTGCCCCTGGAATGGGATGGCTTCAGCCTTGGAGTTCTGCGATCCTTGCTGTGAGGTCAAGTTCAGGTCAACGGCGGCCTCCCAGTAGGTGTTTGAAAGGTTGGAAATCACTTGAGAGCCCCACTGCTTTCCACCCCGGCCCAAATGAAGTTGGCGAGGGCAGATCCCTTGCCCCTACCCCCCCCCCCCGGTCTCTGCCCCAGGGAGCAATGCCATGTGCCGGGGGAGCCATGTGGGGAAGGGCTGGCTGCAGGGTCGAGGGAGGACTGCAGAACAGATGGGAAAAGGTAGCAGTGCCTCGGAGCACGGGCAGGGATGCAGTCCCAGGAGAGAAGCGTGGGAAGACCAGGCCAGGTGTCACATCAGGGGACTTCCTGGAACTGAGGATTTGCTAACACTGCCCTGTGGTCCCTCTAAGGACATGTCTACAACATCACGTGACCTCATTATGTCAGTCAAGCTCTGGTGTATAGGCAGGCTGTTCCCCCGCAGCCAAGGAACCCCACTATTTCAGTGTATGGGGACCCACATCCGAGTCCCCAGGCATGGACACCCAGGAATGATGGAGGGACGCCAGGACTAGGTTGGGAGATCCAAGGGCTGGGCAATGGGGCCTTTCGTGAACCCCAGAGGCAGCGACCCTGTTGCCGGAGTCCAGCTCCAAACCAGCAGGCAGCAGGATACTACTCCCCAACCCCCCGCTTCCTCTCCCGCACCTCAGAGCCGGCCTTCCAGGACGGGCTGGTAGTCCAGGTCCAGTTTACAGCTGAGGAGACTGAGGTGCCCCGAGGTGAGGTCACTTGTCCAGCATTCTACTCTGGGATCCGAGCCCAGGCTTGTCCGACTCCATGCCAGGCCTGTAACCGCTGCATGGAGGTCTTAGTGAACCTCAGCCCGTCTTCCTGATGAGGCTGTGAGCCCCTCGAAGGCAGAAGCAGGGTCTTATTTATTATTTGATGTGCTTCATTTGTATTTATGGAGGGCTCACTTCACGTAGGCCCCGTGCTAGGCAGACCCGGTACGTCGTATGGGGGGGGCGAGGTTCAAGAACTTCAAGATGGTGTCAGTAGGGCCTTAGGGGCAAAGCCCCGGATGCAGGTCTTTGTGAGTACAGCTCACGAGGCTGGTCCCGCAAGGTGAGATGCCCCCGCAGTGCCCTGTGAGAACGGGGCCGGCCGGAGGCACGGGGCGAAGGGAGAGCCCGGGAGGGCGTCGAGCTCAGTGGGCGCTTGGCTCGGGGCCTACCCTTTACATCGCAGATTTTCAACAAGTGTGTGCTGAGAAAAGCATCTTGCTGCACGTTCTCTCTCGGCGACATTATGAGGCAGACATTATTTACGTAACAAACCATCGTGTGCATACTAGGTGCCAGATGTCGTTCTAAGCATTTATGAAGATCACCCACTTGGCTCTTAACAACCTGTGGTACGGTTGCTTTGTCCCCCCCCACCCCGTTTTAAACACAAGGAAGCTGGGGTTCCGAGATGTTCGGTGAACGGACAGAGCACAGCCAGTCAATAGGATCCCACCCCAATTGGTCTGCTTTGGATTCTGGAAGTTTCCCCCCACCACACCCTTGTGCCATCCATGCAGGTAACCTCGGTGATGTGGATACGTGCCCGGGCCTTGGGGGTCCCGGCCTTGCTGGAATGGGATGACAGGTCCATGTGGGCCCAAGGGTAGCTGGCGCTTGGGAGCCTGCTCTTGGGGAGCGGCTGAAGGGTGAGCCCCCCAGCGTGTGCAGGCTGCTGAGCATCTTGCCTGGAGATCAGCACGGGAGGGACCGGGGCTGGGGGGGGGTTCAAATAGAACCATCCCAACTTTCCGCCTTTTACAGGAGAAGGACGTTGGAAGATAAAATTTGAAGAACGTAGAGAAGGAAAAAGTAGCCACAGTCCCAATACCCAAATCTCACCCCAGAGAATGTTTTAAAACACGCCCTGCCAGTCTTAGAGGAACGTGAGAAAAGCATAGTCTCTTATGTTTTGGGGGAAGGGGAAAGGGTGTAACCTTTGTGGAAAGCAATCTGGTGACATCTATTAAAAAAAAAAAATGAATACACTCTTCAACTCAGCGGTCATACTCCAGGGAAAATAAAAAGCCCACAAACATAAAAGCTCCATTAGGTAAAAATTAAGTACACAGATGTCTGTAGAAGCATTATTTTTTAAAAGATTTATTTATTTATTTGGGAGAGAGAGAGAGAGAGCCCACACGAGCTTGAGTGGGGGGAGGGGCAGAGGGAGAGAATCTCAAGCAGACACCCTGCTGAGCATGGAGCCCAACCCAGGGCTCGATCTCAGGACCCTGAGATCAAGACTTGAGCCAAATCAAGGGTTGGACCCTTAACCGACTGAACCACGCAGGCACCCCTGTTGCAGCGTTATTCGAATGGTGCCCGTGTGAGCAAACACGCAGAACGTAGTGAGCGCCCGTCAGCCAGGAGGGTAGCTGCATACACAGTGACATACACCATGGACTAGTATACAGCCAATAAAAAGAACTAGTCAGCATCAGACTTGGGGTGGGGGGGGCAGTTAAGAGGGAAAAGCGAGATGCAGAAAAGCGTGTATGACACGATCCGCCTTTTGTAAAAAAGTGGCAAAAGCCACCTGCCTCTGTGTCTGCGTGTACGGGTGCGTGTGTAGACCTGGATCTGAATCGGATCATACTAGTGTGCGCGTAAACACAGAAGGACCCACACTCAGTCGCTAGCGCGGGCGGCTGAGATGGGGTGGGGGTCCGGGGAGTGGTCACAGGGATGGCACTACAGGATAGGAAAGGGGACATGGAATTCTTAGAACAAAAAGGAGAAAAACAAAAACCGCTCATTTCCCACCACTCTTTTTTCCACTGTATAATCTTGCAGCCAACTCCCTCGTTCTTTCACGTGAAGGCCACCCCAGCCTGGTACGAAAATGGGGGCACGATCACACAGGACACAGTAAACCTCTAACTCCAGGCCCCGCCAGCGACGTTTCCAGAGCTCCAGTCTGGGAGTCCGCCTGCCCAGCGGCTGGGGACCGCGGGTCACTCTCTGCCTCTGTTTCCAGCCTCCGCTGCTGGCCCAACCAGACAAGGCTGCCTCGCACGCCCCTGGTGACCGTGAGGGGATGGCTCCAGCTGTCCCCACAGATGAGGGGAGGCCACAGGACTCTCCAGGGCCACCCACATCCGTCCGGCGTCTGCTCGGGCCCTCTTCCCAGGGTTGGTCTGGGTTCTCGGGTTGCACGCAACAGAAGACAGATTGGACTGACTTCAACAAAAGAGGGAGCTTGGTGGACGAATGTGGGGGAGACCACGGGATGGAAGAGGGCTGACACTGAGCCAGGAACTAACTGACAGGAAGCAGGGGGGCCCCAGAACACCTCAGGGGCCGAGGCTGGCTTGTCCTCCAGGCTGGCCACGGTTCGTCCGCTGAATGAACTCCAACCCTGTGTCCTTCCTTGCCTCTGCTCAGGATTCAGAGTCCCAGGAGAAAGTCTCATTGGCTAGGGTCCATCCCTGGTGAAACCAGGGCGGGGTGAGGAAGGATCCAGCGAAAGGAGCCTCTGGGGCCCCCTCCCCTTCCCCCTCCCAGGGAAACATAAGCCTCCTGTGTTTACTATAAACCGAGACTGTATTTTGCGAGGGGAGGTACTCCTCCCAGAGGAAGTTGGGGGCTGCTGAGGGAGGGAAATGGATGCTAGAGAATTAAAAAAAAAAAATCAAATATCTTCTCCTCATAGGCCCCCCCATGCAGTGTGTAGGGAGATGGGCTGGTTTGGTTTTTCCTTAAGGGCGATCCTTTTGGTCGTAAGTGAAGGGAACCGACTCAAACTCTTTTTGTCCGAAAAGGGGGCCTTCTGCTAAGGCAGCCAAGAAGCGTGAAGAATTCAAGGCCTTAGGGGGAGCCATTCCAGGACCCAGCCTCTCGCTTGGCCCATCTTTCCACTCGAGATTCCGTGGTCTCGTGAGTCGGCTTCCTCTGCTAGTCTGGCCCTTTCTGTCTTTCTCTTTCTCCAGACTGACTGTCTGCCCTTCATGCCCGTGGAGTTGGAAACCTTCCAGCCCACAGCTCCTCCATTTACATTTCCGCTACTCAAGAAAGCAGTCCAGCTGTCTGGCTGTCTCTCCGTCTCAATTACGGATTTCCCAGGGAGAATCGGATTGGCTCTGCCCGGGTCAGGTGGTCTCCTTGCTCTAATCTGCTGTGGCCAGTGGGCAGGAGACGTGGCTTCCGGGAGCCTCACCCCAGGCCATGAGAACGGAGGGAGGAAGTGGAGGGAAACCTTCATACAAGGGCCGAGTCCCACCAACCAAGAACACCTCTAAGTCCACAGAAAGGCGGAGGCAGAAAACCCCCATCGGCCTGTATGGAGCTGGGGGTTCTGGGGCAGGAAGTGGGATGGGCAGGTTGGGAACCAACAGGGAGCCGTCCTCTTGGGAACTAGCCGACATTTCCCATGGGCTCTGCCATTTGCCTTTAGGGTCTGGTAGGGGACTGGGTCAGCCCAGCTTCAAGAACCACGCATGGCAGCCATGATCAACCAGTTTTGAAAAATAATCTCTTTTTTCCCTTTTTTCCAGAGTAATCTCTGCACATAGTTCTGGGAAATCGAGTAACACTAAAAGGCTTCATGTGCAAAACGCTGGCTCCTCATTCCTCCCCCACTCCCGAGGGGAAGCAATCTCAGCTCCCTTAGGTCCTGCTTCTATTATTTATCTCCATACACTTCTAAATAATTTGCTAGGCAGCTTGCTCTCTCTCTCACTCTCTCTCTCTCTTTTCATTATCTACTGACTTCTCCTTCTGGTCATTGAGACTTTGGCTACTTTACAAGCTTTCCTCCCCATTTCTCCTTCTACCGCTCTGCTGCTGTGGCATAGCCCACAGTTGGTGGGTGCTTCCATTACCCAGCTCTGAAAATACCCTTTCCCCATGACTCAAGCCAGGTCCGATGATCGCCTTTCCCCTTTTGGACACCACCGTGTTTTCCTTGGCGCTCCTCTCTTGGCTTTCTCAGTTGCTCGGGTATCTGTGCTCCGCGGGGGTTACTGAATATCTATCAATACTTCTGCTAAAGTTTGAGACGGCACACAAATTTCATCTCCACGCCCCTCCTACCCTCCCCTCCTGTTTGGACCGGCTGCCGTCTGGGCCTCCCTGGGGGCTCTGCACCCTCACACAGTAGTTACCTGAAATTGTGCCACTTTCTTCGGTGGGACCCCCTGCTTGCTTTGTCCTCCCATGTTCCCATTTCTTGGTTCATTCTCTTGTTCGGCTGGCACGCGTGCTCTAGTCACTTGCTACGAAAAGGTGCAAGAGAGGTTAATTTTCTGCATGTCCGAAATGTATTTGTTCCATCGTCACACGTGATGTAGAGTCAGGCCGAGTATAGAGCTCCGCGTTGGGAATAATGGCCCTCTCCGCATGTTGCGGACGAGGTCCCGTTACCTTCTCCAGTTCCGCTGAGATCTGGCACCGTGTGGATGCTGGGCAGGGCGGGAGGGGGCCCTGCGAGTGCGACAGCTCCAGATGGGGACTCTCAACCACTCGTACCACCCCCTCCCTGCACCTCAGCCGGGACTTTCTCGTCTCATCGGCCCTCCTGCTGCAAGCTCTGGAGTGTGCAGCTTTTCCCCCTTTGCTGAGTCATCACCACTTGTCCCTCTGCTTCACAGAGTCCAGATACTTGTTGAAATCTCGTATCTCCTGGTGTCACAAACCGCTTTGAACTTGGATTTTTACACATCCCCCCTCCCTTTACTGTCACTTTAACGAGAGGCTGGGAGTGAGAGAAAGCCAAAGGGTGTCAGTCTGCCATGCTGAACGGGATTAGAATCTTTTTTTTTTTTTTAAGATTTTATTTATTTGACAGAGAGACAGCCAGCGAGAGAGGGAACACAAGCAGGGGGAGTGGGAGAGGAAGAAGCAGGCTCCCAGCAGAGGAGCCTGATGTGGGGCTCGATCCCAGAACGCCGGGATCACGCCCTGAGCCGAAGGCAGACGCTTAACGACTGCGCCACCAGGCTCCCCGGGATTAGAATCTTGCTCTTATTTAAATCTGGTTTTTTCCTACACATACAACATATATATTTTTCCATGTGACTGTGAGTTTTATGGACATCTTTTGTAATTGCTGTATAATATTTTATATTCCATCCAGAAGATATGGGGTGACTTCCTGACCCTACTATCCCTTATTACGGACATTCCCTTTGCTCCAGTTTTGCACATACGAAGCACCTTTGTGCATATGGCTTTTTCTGCTCTTTGGACTGTTTCCTTAGGCTATATTCCAAAGGATACAAATCTTTTGAAAAACCCTGATCAGTTTTGCCAAATTGCCAGAATGTTTGTACCAGTTTCACCTGTGGGCGAGGGAAAGGGCCGGCTGTCGTAACCACCTGTCTGGTCTTCTATGTCTGTGCAGAACTTGTCGAAGCTTTAGGTTTCCCGCAGGCTTCCCCGACACCGAGTTCCGGCGACTCTGCGGAGACTGACAAAGACATTCATTCTTGCTGAGAAACGTTCATGACCAGTTAACGAAAACAATGTCGGGGAAGGAAGAAAGGAATGTAGATTACTTCGTTTTCTTCCTTAGTCTTACACTGGGTTGGGGAGGGGGTGGAGTTCAGGTAAAGGGAAAATAATTTTTTAAAAATAATTTTTGAAAAAATAGCATGAGTCGAAACCAGCCTGGACGTCAGTAACTTGTAAACGGGAGAATCTTACCACTTGGCCTCATTCCGCCAGGAACACAGGTGTTTTTGTACAGTAGGAGGGTTCCTTCCGAAATCTGCAGACCTTCTCGGAGAGAGGAACGGGCCAGGTCCTTGCGTCAGGCCTCATTTTACAGATGAGGAGACAGAGCCCAGAGAGGGAAAGGGTCTGGCCCATGGCCACGGAGCAGGTCAGCCGCAGGGCCTTCCTGGAAGAGAGCCCAGGCTGCCCAGACCAAGAGGCTTCCCTGTCAATCGGGTGAGACTGAATCATGGCTAGCATTTGTCAACATCTCATCTGCGACAAACAGGATGTCAGTGGTGGCCCAAGGCGGGCTGTGGGCTTTTCCCCAGCACAGCACAATGGAGGGACTAGGACAATAGCCGTCGAATCAATGTCACACTTTGCAGGGAGCCCGTTGGTGGCTGGACGTGCAGCGAATTGCAGCTCTCGGCTCATCCGTGCTTGGGGCCTTCCATCTGGGAGGCTGGCAAGGCATCAGCATGGGAAGTTTAGGTCCTGGGCCCCCCACACAGCCTAGCAACCCTTAGGACTTGCTATGTCAACCCTAAGCCTCACTTGGACCCTGACCCTTTCTAGACGTGTAGAAACTGGCTCTAGCTCCAGCAAGATTGAGCTGGGGATTGTCCTGTGAGAGCAGAACGTGGTGCTTGGCTTTTATTTCCAGACCCTGGGGGCTTCTCATGGACCCTCTCTGTTTCCCCATCGAGCCCGGCTAAGCAGACAGCATCCATGTCCACTGTCAGGGGCCCATCTCAGCTCACCGCGGGCAGGTGGGCCTGGGCTGAGCACGCGGGCATCCCGGAGCCTCGGCTGCCTCATCAGTAGAATGGAAGGTGTCGGGGGAACGGAGGAAATTGCTGCTGGCCAACCCCTTCTGGCCTGCAAAAACAACGCGTGTCCTATTGTTCACGCTGCTGGTAGTCCCGACCTCATAGCATTTTGAGGATTAAAATGAGAGTGCTCCTATCCCATGCTCAGCACCTCTCTCACGTGTGGGAACCACTCGCATGAGCGCTAAGCAGTCTGGCCCCGGGGCCCCGGGCAAGGAACGAGTAAGCAGAGCTGTAGCTGCGAGCGACTTTCTGTGTCATGTCATGTCACCCTCGCCACAACCCCAGGAGGGCTAGCATGATTGTCCTCGTGTTCTAGATTAGGAAACTGAGGCACAGGGAGCTTAAACTTGTCCCAAATCACACAGCAGGTTGGTGGCCGAGCTGGGCTTGGAGCCCAGATTATGTTTCTCTGGAGATCACCTGCTTTCCCTGCAGTCTGCTGCCACTTTCTGTGTCTTACTGAAGAAGTCCCGAGTGGTGGGGTCGGAAATGAGGACATTTCCCCCAAATTTTAAATTAGGAACCTGAAAAGGTTATTACAAGTTATTTCCGAAGAATTAAGAAGCCTCATGCATACCATGTTGGTGTTCATAACACAATACGAATCATCATAGGACTCCACGAAAGAGGAACTAAATCTTGTCTCCATTTTACAGGTAAGAAAACCGAGGCTCAGAGAGGTCAGGGGATTTGCCTAAAGTCACACAGCAGGAAGTAGAACAGCTGGCATCCACCTCCAAGTCTGCTGGACTGCAAAAGAGGCTCTCTCCGTGCCGGGCAAGAGCCATAGGCTTCCAACATCCAGGCTACAGACTGGCTGCCTCTGGAATCTTGTCATCCAGGAGCCCAGGTACTTTTTCTCCCTACTGTCGCTGGCCTATCTGCGCTGTACCTGCCCGCAGTGGGGCAGGGTCCAGATTTGTGGGCAACAATGACATCACTGGGATCACCATGAACTGCAGTGTCCCTGCAGCAGTCCCCCCGCCCCAGCACACACCCACCAGAGCTCTGGGGGGGAGGGCGGGGGGAGGGCCCTCCTGGCTCAAAATAGCTCTGTGTTATTAGCTGCATTTAATTGAAGGTGTTTCGAGGGCAGCCTCCACCGGGCCCAAACCAAATGGAAAATGACACACTGTCAAATTAATGTCCCCAGACCATGATAAATGGCCGGGGTGGTGAGTAATGCTTCCATTTCTTGTTTTAAAGGAGAAGGATGCAGCCAGGCTCCGCAGGTCTGTCCGTATTGTGCGGGGAAAGGTCAGGGGCGTCCTCGGGATACACGGCACTCCTCACTGGCCTGCCCACCAGGATGGGCCTCTCCAGCTTCTGCCGACCTGTGCTTTCTCTCCTTCCGGTCTCTGGGGGCTGGCAAGATTGCCGAACAGCTTGCGAGCCTCCAGGCCAATGTCCAGGGACGAAGGCGCAGGAGATAAGTCTAATCCTTCACACACACACACACCACCGCCCCCCGCTCCCCCCTCCCCCACGCCGTACTTCATACCTTCCAGAGCCCAGGCGCCTCTGCTGCCTCATTTCATTAGTTGGCATCAGAGGCCTGCTCCTGACCTCCAGCTGCACCTTCCCCCTGTCCTTGGCTTCAGCCATGCTGGTCCCTCGACTCCACCCTGCACACCCAAGCTCTTGGACCACGCGGGACCGAATGCTGAGCGCCTGCCGTGTGCCAGGCCCCGGGGCTCGGCGCTGGAGAGGCAGGAAGTCGCAAGAGTCAGTCCCGCCCCTGGAGGACGCAGACAGCGCCTGACAGCCAGAGCTGGCTCTGCACCCAAGCCGGGCTGCAGTGGTCCCCTGTGGAACGTAAACACTTCCCAGAACATAAACAGCAGGCCACAAGCAAGACGAAAACAAGACCCCTCCATAATGGTGTCTGAACGCAGACAAAAACAAGAACAGTGTCCAAACCACAAAAATTACCAACCAGCCCCCTAGCCTGGCTGCTATCAGGGGCTACTGTTTCTTTAGCGATCATAGCTTGAGCTTTGCTTTAGTCTTCCCTACCAGATGCGATCCATGAGGACACTCAGTCACAGAGCCCCCTGCCCCCTCATCCCTGCTTCCTGACTGCGTGAATCCCAGAACAGAGCTCTGTTTCCTTGAGTCCTCCCCGAAGCACCTAGCCACAGCTCAAATCCTGGACTCATTCCTATACCCTCTCACGGAGGGTGCCCACCGTCCTCTGAGGTGTGCATTCTCCCTTGCTGCAACGGGTCATACACCCGCCTTTGTCCACATACAAGTGTGTTCCTCGGTCTTTGGCTGGATGGCGTTGGCACCATTGACCTTGGGCGCAGGGCGGGGCAGAATTACGGATGAGCTAACTTGTCCCACAAACGCTCTGTTACAAGAGCAAGGGTGTTGGGACCATTCGTTCTGGATGGGGAGACTTTGTGGAGGAGGTGGCATGAGCTGGTTGTCCAAGGAGGGGCCAAGTGAGCAAGTGAGGCACCGGGTGAATGGAAGACAGGGCCCTCCATGTGATGGGCCCCTGAGCAAAGGCGCCGAAGTGGGAACCAGCATGAGGCAATGTAGTGTTTCTTCCTCCTCTCATTGCCTCTCAGCGCAAGGGAAATTCTGTTTATCCTTCAAGGCTCAAGGTGCATGTCACCTCCTCCGAGCAGCCCTCCAAGCCTGCCTTGGAGTCCCTTTATCACTCTTGCCTTTAGTTTCCCTGTAAGTCAAGTGAGAGGACTGGACTAAATCAGTGCTTTTCAAACTTCTTTTTAAAGGAAGACAACCCTTTGCACAAACGGACTCTTACCCAGGAGCCCAACACATAAGAGACATAAAAGATATAAATGGCATTGCTGTGGTTGAATTGGGGGCTGTGGGCCTGCTTCTTCGCTTTTTAGTAACTCCTGGGGGCGGGGGGAGTGTGTCCTGGGGACTCTGAGGCTCTGAATGCCAGCGGGAAAAGCATGAAATGGGAGAGCATCTGTGGTCCCCTCCGACCCTTTAATTCCGTCTCCCCCACCCTCGGGAAGCTCCCCACGGACTGGAGCTGTGCTCTCATTGGCAGGGCACGAAGTGGCTCCCGAGCAGGTACTGTCTATGCCTGGTCCTCACATCAGCCCTGCCAGGGTCTGGCTCCCCCATTTTCTGGAAGGCACTGGCGACACCCCGAGGGGGCCCAGATCAGGCAGGGGCAGGGCCTCAGTCCATGCAGACGGTGACTGGCCAACCAGAGATGCCCCGGTCTCTCCCTTCCAGCCAGCACCTTCCCCACCGTGCGGGGATCCAAGGCTCACGGCATGTCCTGTCCACCCATCGGTGTGTCTGCCTCCCTGGGCTCAGGCTCCTGTCCTTCCCCGTGACAGCCTGAGGCAATATTGAGGGCGAGAATGCCTCTCCCAGCTCCATTATCACCAGCTCTCCTGCTGCTGCCAATGGGCCATCAGTCCCTGATGATACGTCGCAGAAAATTGGTTGTCAGGCCAATAAATATATCCGATTGGATTTTTGACATCCGGGCGAACCCATTCGTAAGGCATTTGATTAAAGAGCTAAAAGGTAGCGCAGTGATAGCTGTCCTCAGTCTGGCCTAAATAGGGTGCTGTCTTCCCTCTGGGCAAGATGCTCCCTCCTTCCCCATCTGCTCCTTCTCCTCCTTTCCCATTTTCATCCTTCACTGCTCTGAAAGTGCCGCGCTCAATCAGGGCTCCCGGGGGTGGGAGGGACAGCCTGGCCAAGCGCGAAAGGAATGGCCTTCCCTTGGCTGCCTGCTGGGGAGGCTCCGGCCTCCAGGAGCTGGCCTCCATCCCGGCTGGAGCCCCGCCCGCGCCTGCCTCCTGTCAGTGGGCATTACTCACCCAGGGCCGGCCCCTTCCTCTTCCTGGGGGTGAGGGCGTGGGAAGAGGCCCCGTGGGACAGGCTGGGTTCATGTCCCTCCTGGGCTTTATGAGTTCATATCCACGAGCTTTATTTCTCCATCTGTAGAATGGGAAGAAGAACCCTGACACCGCTTCCACGCACACACTCCCGCGGCTTGAGTTAAAAATGTCACGGTCAATTAATTGGAGAGCACGACGCACACTCCCTGACCTCTGTTGGTGATGACATAATCACGGCAGGACACTGCACCCCATTATTTTTAGCTCGCCGTCACAAACTCCAAGTTTGGCAACAAGACATTGCCATGACTGGCATCACCACAGAGCAAATAGCTTTATTGTGAATCCGCTTCCTTTCTCATTCTGAAATCCTGTCCCTGTCATGGAAGTTCCTTTTGCCGTGTTGGGAGCTCGTGACATTTCTTGAGCACCGTCGTCCCATTGTGGCGGGCAGCTGGGAAGATGGGGTTCGTGGAGGGCACTGGGCATGGAGGGGCTGTGTCCTCCCTCCCTCCCTCTCACATCCTCGTTCCTCCAGCCCCAGAGCCGGCACCCTGTTCAAGCTTTCATTATCTCTCTGGAGTCTGGGCAACAGCCCCCCACTTGTCTCCTTGCCCTGTTCTCTCTTGCCCCCCAATCCATCCCCTTCGTGGCCTCTGGCCGGATCTCCCTGAAATCCAGCCCGGTGCTGTTACTCCCAAGCTTTGGGATGGGGTGTTTCCTGGGATCCCAGAACACCTGCTTCTAGTCTTATAGCCCCACAGCTGATCCCCTTATGCAAACCCCCTTCCAATTGTCCCCAAGCACCCAGAATATTTTCTTGCTCACACCCTTGTCCCCTGATCCCCACCCCCAGGCCACACTGTTATTTCTGTTTGTGTGCACAATTTCTATGCAGTCTGCATCTCCCCGACCCCTGGGACAGCGTCCTGTGCCTCTCTTCCCCCACGCCGTCCCTTCCCGAGCCAGCCCGCAGCACTCAGTAAATTGGCCGATGGGCCAAGAGCTCATCTCTGATCTGGAGCAAGAAGGGCCTTATGTCTTCACTGACGTATTTTCAAGATCCCAGATCTGAACGCATGCTTGGCATGGGCTCTGATCATGACATCATGTGTCTCAAATGGACACAGATCAGCCAAAGCGGGGCTCTGGGGCCTGCGCTAGCCCTGGAAAGAACGTGGTGCCCCCGGAGTGTGTCTGAGCTGTGCTGGGAGATTCCACCACGTGTCCGGCCGCTGTGCCTGAACCCTCCTGCGGGGCCTCCACCTGGTTCCCTGTGCTGTCTTCCTAGGCCCTGGGTAGAACAGGATTGCCCTAAGTACCCTTCAGGCTTGGTCATTCCGGTTGATGGAGCTGAATTAGCTGGCTCATTTGTCTTTGAGCTGGAAGGCAGGCTTGCAGGCAGCTGCTGCCCCCCCAGAGCTCGAAGCACCTTTGCAGAAAGGCCTCTTTCACTCCCGGAGTGTCCCTACCCTCAGCCTTCGGCCTCAGCGGGGACCGAGCAGGCGGCACCTTGCTTGGGACTGTCCAGCTAGTTGGGCTGACCTGCCAATACCTCTCAGACTCCAAGAGCCAGTGAGCGTGGAGCCTTGGCCCTGAGCTCCCAAGATCCTGCTATCATGGGTTGAATGGTGACCCCCCAAAAAGATGTCCATGTCCTAATAGCCAGAAACTGGGACTGTTTCCTTACATGGAGGAAAGGGTCCTCGCAGATGTTATTAAGTGAAGGATCTTGAGATAGGAGATCCTCCCGGGCTCTCTTAGTGGGCCGCAGCTCCAGGAACAAGTGTCCTTAGGAGAGACACACAGGGGACACGTGACAGAGAGGAGAGGGCCATGGGATGACAGAGGCCGAGACTGGAGGGCTGTGGCCGCAAGTCAGGGCCTCCTGGAGCCCCCAGGAGCTGGCGGGGGCAAGGCCCAGAGTGCCTCTCAGTCTTCAGAGGGAGCGTGGCCCTGCTGACAACTTGATTTTGGACTTCCGGACTCCAGAACTGGGAGAGAACCCAGTTTGTGCCTTGTGGTAACTTGTTAAAGCAGCCACAGAAGGCTAACAGAGCCACGCTCACGGCAGCCTCCCTGTGCCACTGGCTCTGCGGTGGGAGGCGACTTTGTGGGTCGCCTTCAGCGACTGCCCCTCACCTGTCAGGCCCCTGTACTGGTCCACCAGCAGCCTTCCCAGGGGAGCCAAGAGGGGTGTTTTTTCTGCAGGTGGCTCACCCCTGCTCCTGCCGGAGCCCAGAGGCCCCTGGACTGCTCCCCCCAGCCTCTGGGTGATGCAGACCTCCAGCCATTTTCCTGAAGGTTCCAACATGGCTGCCTGGTCCCTGGTGTCCCTTTGTTCCTTCAGTGGGATGGCAGGCCTCATTTACCACTTTACAGAGGTAAGTAGAAACTTGAGAGAACAGCTAGTGACCCACCCCCATTCTACAGATCGGAAGGAGACCCGGAGAGGGCAAGCACCCCAGCCGCTGGCGCCCGGGCCCCACAGGGTGTCAGAGGGACAGACCCCTCGGCTCGTGGCTCCCTGTACCCACCCTTCCGGCTGCACCTCCCCCCCTCCCCCCGGCCTGGCTCTCAGCTGAGCCTTCCACTGCACTTGGGTCCTGATGAAATGCTTGCTTTCTGTGCATTACAAAACCTATATCCGTTCCTGATGCTGGAGCTTCTGAATCACCCCGGGTCTCTGGCTTCCTGTGAGATCAAGAGCACAGGAGGGCTAAGAGGATCCCCCCCCCCAACTTTGTGACTGTGTCCTAGATGGCTCAGGCTCAGGGCCAGGGCATCTGCTTAAAGCTCAGGGCAGACAGGGTACAGGTGGAAGCCTCTCAAACCTGTCTTTGACAGTGTGCAACATGCAGAAAGGGCCTTGCCTTTCTCATCTGCAAAATGGACACAATGAAACAACTGTTGCCTGCCTCCAGGCCAGTATATAATGAGGGATATGGGTATCGAGCCAGAGGGAATCTCTGAGGCTCCTTCAGGCCCAGGGCACTCTTACAACGGGAAGGCACTTCCTAGGAATGAAGCAGGAAACATTTCCACGGCTAATGCAGGTGTAAGAGGAACCCCGACCATGTGAGCTCAAAGCCCCGGGCACATGACAGCGAATCTCTGCAGCCTTGTTCGCCTTATCTGTGAAATGGAGATAATGACACCTACTGCCCAGGGTCATCATGAAGATTAAATAGAAAAATAGTGAGCTGAGCGTAAGGAGCACCCCGATGATTAATCCCCAGGGGATTCACAGAGCTGAGTGCCTGATAGACAGTAGACGCCTAATAACGAAGGTTCGTTACCTACAGTGAGAGCCATGTGCCAGGGCTGACTCATGTGCAAGCCTCTAAAGTCCAGTACAAGGTCAGGCCTGAAGGTCACAGGGAGGAATGAAGGCAAGGAGGTGACCAGAGGCACATCCAGAAATCAGGAGGAGGATAGGTCTCCAAAAGCCACTGGAAGTGGAAAGAGGGCGGGGTTTAGCATCCTGCAGACCTGAGTTCAAATTCCAGCTTTGCCACTGACAAGCTGTGTGACCCCGAGCAAGTCACTTAGCCTCTCTGAGTGTCAGTTTTTGCATCTGTAAAATGAGAATGAGGAACGCTCTCCTCTCAGGAGTCCCGGGGGGCTTAAATGAGGGGACGTGCAGAAGGCACATGGCACAGGCAGGTCAGTACCCAATAGTACCTCTCTTGCCCTCGCCCGCTTCCTTTTATAACCAATTGAAAATAAGGGGTCTTTGGCAGGTTGCAGGAACCAGGGATGTCTCCCTGGAGGAGGTGGGCTGTGCCCAGGCTCCAGCGAGGCCAGAAGAGGCTGAATGTTGGATCACAGAGCTCCTCTCCTTCTCCAGAGGGCATCTCCCTGTCACCGTGCAGGGGGACAGACGGCTACCCCATCAGGCTGCCTCTAAAAATAACCTCCCATCTTGCTCCCAGCATTGGCACACGCTCCGGGCTTCCTCCTGGCGCTGGCCCTGCCCTGGCAGCCTTCTGCTGATGGCTCTGTCTCTGTGCAGGGCTTCTGTAGGCCAAGACCAGCAGGACCAGAGACCTGGGGAGAGGCAGGCTTCTTCTCAGAGGAATGAGTCCCTGGGCCTGCAAGGTGCAGGTTGAGGTGGGACCTGGGTAGTCCATTGTTCTGGTCGTGGTCTGCCAGCAACTTCAGGCCTGTCTGTCCATCCAGGCCCCCCTGTCTGGTGGAGCAGTGGGGTTGCTATGGAGGATGGGTGGGCATGTCCAGCCTTTAACTACTAGCAGGTGTTTTCCCATCTACCATCTCCTCTGCCCTTGACGCCACCCCCCGTCACCTGGGAGAGGGGGGCGTGGCCTTCACATGTCTTGCTAATCCTCTGAAAGGTGCCTGGCGCACAGTAGGCGCTCAAGGGTGCATATGTTGAATGAATGATGGAAGAAGGCAGGTTTTACATTTGCATAAACCTGGGAAAGAATGCCCCCTCCCCGAAATTCTTACTAGCCTTGGGGCATTTAGGCAAGCACCTTCACCTCTCCGAATCACCTTTTTCTCACATAAAAAAGATCCAGCCTTCTGGGTGAACCTCTTTCTACCTCCACCTCCACTCAGGCCCGTGGGGGAGGCTTTCAGGGGGAAAGTAGGCAGAGTGGTTTCTAAGGAGACCCAGGCACAGTGTGGGCACGTTAGAGGGCCCCGCCCCCACCCCAACACCCCACTCGGCTGTGGGGTTTGTTAGCTGAGGGTGAGGAACCAGAGCCCTGGGCACCAAGTGGCTTGTCCAAGGTCACCTAGCCACGGAGTGGGGACCTGACATTGGTCCCTGAGCCTCCCATCCCCCAAGGGCTGTGTCCTTTCCATTTCAGGGCGAGGAAGGGGAAAGCAGAGACAGAGGGGAAGGGAAAGGCAGGGGTGGAGTGGGGGTGGCAGGGGAGGTGGGGGCTCAGGGAAGTGAGAGAGGGAAGGGGGCAAGAGCGCCAGTGGGCTGGAAAGTCTCCTGCTGCAGGCTTGATTGGGCTTGCCCAGAGAGGTTCCCTCCACGGTGCTCAGTGGTCAGGAGGTGACTGGACTCTCACCAGCACCGCTCGGGCCTTCGGATGGGCAGCGGGCGGGCTGGGAGGGGGCAAGGAGCAGCCGTGAGGATGGGCGGGGTTGGGAGGGGAGGCAGCCTACCTCCCAGGGCTAGGAGGGGTCGGTGGTGTCGGTCGGGTACGGCAGGACTGAGGGCTCGGCAGCTCCTCTCTCTGGAGACCGTGATCACCCTCCCAGCCTGTTTTTCCCTCCGGTCCCCAGAGCACTGTGCTGAAGAGCACGGGCTCCAGTGCCCGAGGGACCTGCTGGCCTGGCACAGCCTCCGGCCACCTACTACTTCCCCGGGGAACTCACTTAGCTCTTTGGGCATCCGTTGTGCCCTCAGGGCTGGATGACACGGTGAGGGTGAGGGTGCCCCCACCCCCCGAGAGTCCTCTCGGGGGTCGATGCGGTTGGGAATTGGGACCACACACAGCAGCCATCTAGCACAGGGAAGGCACGCGTGGGGATGACGGTGATGATTCCCAAGGATGTCTGAGTCAGGGACAGGAACATCCGAGCTCAGAAGCCAGCACCTAGCAGTGCTCGATTTATTAATTCAACAGATCCTGATCAGGGACCCTGGAGTCAGCCACATGTGGAGCTGACGGGGGTCCTGCCCCCTGGGGGTGGCCTCCCAGGCAGCTGCTCCCTTTCAGCCCCCGCGCCCCCACCCTGCCAGCTCAGAGGAGCAGCCGTGCTCCGCGGGCTGCTCTGGGAGCACTTGATGATGGCATCGGAAACATCCAAGGAGGGAAAGGAAAAAGTGAAGCCGGTAATTAGCTGCTGAGGATGCTGGGAACATCTCTCCCCGGCTCCTTCTGGGGCTCAGGCTGATGAGGAACCAGCCCTGGGGGCCCGGCCCCGTTCAGTCTCTCCTTTCATTAATGCAGTTTCCACTCGGCTGTTCCCACACTGGAGTTTCCACGTGGGCCCTCAGCCTCCCCTGGGGGACGCCGGGTGCTGTGGGGCAAGTAGCCATGGTTCTGGAGTCGGGGGGGCCTGGATTCAAGTCCCAGATCTGACACCTATCAAGGTGTCACACATGTTGAGTGTCCAGGAAATCTTCGGTTTTGATTCTCCCTTGCCTGGTGCTCAGCCCACTGAAAAAGGAAAGGGAGAGGATTCTCCTCCTGGAGATGGAAGGAGAGGAGATGCTGGGTGAAGGAGCACAGGACCAAGGAGAGAGAAAAATGGAGCGGGAGAGAGATCGAAGGACAGAATAGCCCCGCTTTGAAAGATGAGCGTTGGGGCTCTGCTTCTTGCTGGAATCTGGCCCATCCTCCTTCCTCTGGGTTTCTGGGTGCAGGAGACCCCAGAAGATGGGCTGGTCCTGCCTGGCTCATTGCCCTTATTCCACCCGGAGGAGGAAGGCTGCTTCAGCGAACCCCAAAGGGCTGCATCTGCCCTGCTCTCGAGGCTGGGGAGTGGGCTCTACGTAGGACACCCATCACTGCCTCAGACCAGGACGAGCAGGCTGTGTGGGCTTGAAGGGTAAGCCCTGGACCGGGAATGAGGAGGCTGGCTAAGGGCTAGTTCTCTCTCTGGGTCTCAGTTCCCTCCTCTGGGAAAAATAGGACAAACAGCATCTACCTCTAGGCCCACTATGTCAGTCTCCATGCCCTACAACTCTAGGGGGCTCATTCACCCAGATGCTCCCTCTGGGGTTCTGGCTCAATCTCTTTCTCAGAGGGACTGAGGATATCAGAGGCAGCATATGGGCAGGACTCCTGCCACAGTCCCCGGGAACCCTCCCTGTGTAAGTGACCCCGATTGCTCGGAAGCCTGGAAATTGCCTTTCTCTCAGGACAACAGCAGTGAATGCTCTGTGCCAGGCACTCTTCTAGACACTTCACATATATTTCTGGTAACTCATTCAATCATCCCAACAACCTAGGAAGGTAGCTACAGTATGATTACCACTCCCATTTTACAGAGCGAGAAACTGAGGCACAAAGAGGTCAAGTGACTTGCCTGAGGTCACCCAGCCGGTAAAAGGTAGATCTGAGATTTGAACCCAGAGATCTGGGTCTGCCTCCAGAGACCACACCCTTACCCCCAACTCTGACTTGCTTCTTGTGAGATACGCCGACAATATCCAGAGTGCGGCTCTGGAGTAAGATGTAAGATCGTGTATCCCTTAGCTGCTGCCGCATAACAAGCCACGCTATTTTCCCAAAGCTTCTACAGGCGGGTGGGGCAACGCCCGCGCTGGTTTCTCCGGGCTCGCTCACTGGGCCGCACTCTGCTGGAGGGGCGGCTGCAGGATCTGCAGGACTGGAAGGTCCCCTGTGGCCTCCCTGGGACGTCTGGTGCCGGCTGTTGGCTGGAGTGCCTTGCTACCCGCCCCCCCTCCACGCGCCCGCTCGTCCTCCAGCGGGATGGGCCCTCAGTCTCCGGGCAGCATCTCCCGGGGCCAGAGTGGAAGCGGTGAGGCTCTGGAAGGCGGGGCTGCAGAACTTGCACAACCAACATTCCTCCTGCCACGTTGTACCCATCATAGCGAGCCCAGGTTCAAGGGGTGGGGGCATCTGCTGTGGTCCCACCCCTCGGTGGGAGGAGCCTCACGGACTTAGATACATTTCATCTGTCCCGTGATGCCTGGGTTCGACTGTTGGGACACTTACTAGTTGTGATGTTGGGCTTTTTTCTACTTCATCTGTCTGTACCTCAATGTCCTTCTCCGTAAAATGGGACAGTAGTAATTCCCTCTTGTCAGGTATTACGATGAGTAAGTGAGAGAATGCCATCCAGCGCTTTGCACAGGGCCTGATACCCAGAGGTCCGCTGCGATTATGGTTAAAAGACTTTGCTCCGGCCAGTCCATGAACTTGGAGCAGGAAGGGGCTTTGAGGAAACTCTGAGAGGCCTGGGGCCCTGCCCAAGGGAGACAGCAGAGCCGTCATGGTTATCCGGGTCTCCTGACTCCCAGTCCAGCACTCTTTCCAACCACACAAGCTGCCGCTCTGAGACTCAAGCAGAAAAGACACAAACCCCAGCGTGGGGACAGCAAGTCGCTTTTCTCACACTTGCTGGCTGGGATTGATTGGTGGTGGCTGCCTTGAGTCCTGCACCGGGAAGGGCTGCGGGTCCCGGCTCAGTGGCAAGGAAAGCTGGGATCGATCGGTGATGCCTGCCCTGGGTGCCAGAGGGAGAGTGGGCCACACATGCCATTTATTTGTCACACCCGTTCAGGCCTTAGCTTTGTCCTCGGCTGGCGACGTATGGAGCATGGAGTGAATCAGGCACTCTGGGCACATTTCACAGAACAGACACGAGGTCCAGAATGGTCAGGACACTGGTCCCAGGTCAAACAGCGGGACCATTCCCCCGTCAGGGACTTTCCTTGTTTCCATTCTTCCCAGCCCCTCGGGGTGCCTGGACAGGTTTGTGTCCAGCTCCCACTGCCCGAGTTTCCAGTCCGCAACCAAGAGGAGAGGAGATTCAGGGCTTTGCGTGCTCGCTCGGACCTCTGGGGTCCCACCGAGGCAAAGCAGGCTGCACGGGGAGGGGAGAACGCTTCTCCCTCTTTGTTTGGATTCAGATAAAGGCATTTTCAAGTTTCTTGAGATCACGGCGGAGGCCGGCCAATTCTATTTCCACCCGAGGATCAATCATCTCTTTCCCTGCTCTCCTGCACACGTCAGCTGGCGAGAACTCCGACGGGGCAGGCGCAAGATGAGGAGTGAGGGAGGGGTGGTTCTTCCAGCGCGTGGGGCCAGCCGGTTTGGAGCTCCCTCTCCCAGGCAGAGACATGACACAAATCTTCCCACCGACCGGCCAGCTCTGCCTCGCGGATCTGCCAGCGGCGACACTCACACAACGTCTGCACCCAGGGCCCGGCCATTAAGGAATTCATTCATCAGAATCCTGTTTACAGCTCTCTGGCAAGCGATCATAATTGACTGGCTCAAGCCAAGACCCTGGGCCTTCCTGCAAACCGCCGAGATGTTTGGTAAAAATATCTGCAGGGACTGGGCCAGCCGGGAGGTGTGTGTGCAATTGCTGCTGACTTGTGACACGGAGGCCCAGCGTGGGTCACCGGCCCCAGGAAAGCCTGGAAGACAGCCTGTCACTGCCTCGAGGTGTCACCTTGGACAAGTCACTGCTCTTTAGCTCACATCTGTATTGCGAGGGGGTGGGGTCTCTGAATGGCAACACTTGCTGCCCTCAGACTCGTCCTGCATGCCCTGCGCAGGGAACCGTCTGCAGGGACGTAAAAGGAAAAAAACCAGAAATCTTTTAGCAGTATTTGCAAACTGTGGATTTCATGTGAAAATGCAAATTTCCTGTATGACACTGGGCACGTACTCCTACATGGCAGTGACAGCCCAGAGCTCGTGTGTCCCTGACATCACCACGTGGGACTGTGATCTTGGGTTTGCCAAGGTTAGCATTAATCCCTGCTACCAGGCATGGGCCCGGGGCCTCCATGTAAGGCTGTGTGGGTTGCTCACTGCACAACGGGTCCAGCTGTGGGGGTAAATGGAGGCTGGATGCCTATAATCTGCCTGCCAGCCTGCTCTGGGTGCTGGTGTGGGGCTCGGTGGTTTGGCTGGAAGAAGGGGTACATTTTTATCATTCTCACAAAGGCATCATTTGGACCAGTGATGGCCCTGACTGGGCCTAGTGTGTCTGGTGGTTTGTATTCCACGGAGATCTGAGGATGGAGCTTTCTCAGAGGCAGGGGCATAAGCTGTCAGAACAGCTAGCGATGAGACTTTGGGGAAGTCCCTTCCCCTCTCCGGGGCCAGTTTCCTCATTTAAAAACAAGAGGGTTCATTAGATCATCCCAAAGGCCTTTCTGGCTGTAAGGGTGTTCGATGCATAGAAGATGGAGAGGCTGCAGACTCGGCCACGTGTGCTGAGGGGTGACCGGGCTGGGGCACAGGTGGGGGAGGCCAGTGGCGGGGAGGGATGGGGGCACAGCGCAGAGTAGGCACAGCCCTCCCGTCCCCAGACTCACCTGGTGGTGCTCGACGAGGCGAACTCTGGCTTGTAGGGGAGACCCTGGGGCTACAGCTGCCTTATTGCCCCTAGACACACAAGGTTACACAGCAGGTGGGACGAGAAACTGGCCCTTCTACCCGATGCTTCGCATCCGGGCAGTCTACCCCAGTCCTCACTGACAGCAGAATACGGAGGTGGGGGCAGACCTGGCCCCCTGCCCTTGACCACGGTGTGGATGGAACGGGAGAGGCCCCTGGGAGTTGGGACTCGGAAAACAGGCCGGGAGCAGGTGAGGGGTTCTGGGCCCCGTGACCAGAGTGCAGGCCGCCAGTACGGTGCCGGGAGCACACTGGTTCTTTTTGTCTCCTCGGTCTTCCTTCCACGCCCCCAGATCATGCCTCTTCTGGTGGCCAGGCTCTGTCTCTTCTCCTTGCCCCTCTCTCAGTCTGACTCGGACGTTCTTGAGACCAGGAGATAGCAATCTACAGCCCGCAGGCCATATCAACTTGCTGACCTTTTGGTAAAGTTTTATTGGCATGCACTCATGCTCGTTTGTGTCCGTCTCGTCAGGGGCTGCATTTCTGCTACCATAGCAGAATCGAGCTGTTTCAACAGACACTGTGTGCGGCCCTCACGGCCGGAACAATGCACTATCCAGCTTTTCACAGGGAAAAGTTTACCGACCCGGCCCTAGACCCACCAATGCCCGTGAAACTGGAGTCCTGATGAAGCGATCAGCCTATTTTCCTTATTTGATGAAGGAGGGAATGAGACACAGAGAGGTTCAGCCGTTCGACCCACGTCACACAACCAACGAGAGACAGAGCCACTCTCTGAACCCAGGGAGTATGACTCTGAAATCAGTGCTCCCTTCACGAGGAAGGTCACTCTTCCCAGGTAGTGGGGTTCCCAACCACAAACCAATGCCCAGAGTCGGGGCCAGGAAATGGGTGTCTTACGGTGTCTGCGTTGGCCAGACTCTCCCAAAGCCGCTCCCCTTCCTAGAAGGTAGTGGCCTGGGGCCTCGGAAGACGGCTCATATAGGAAAGCTTGTGTGTCATTCAACTCTTTTTTTTAAACCTTTAAAGAGGGACCGTGAGATGGTAATTTTTGCTCAGCTTATTTGGAATGTGGTCATTCGCACACAGCAGCATGGATAGCCAGGGAGAGCCAGAGAGGTTCGCCAAGTGACCCCCCGGGGCGCGGTGTTGCGGGAGGAATATTTAACCGACTCCGGAGAATGAAGGAGATCCCAATACTTCTGAACCCTGAGTTTGTGCAATGGACCGTCAGGGTAGGTCCTGGTAGAATGTTGTTTCTTGTTGATGGATGAACTGATTTCATTTCCTTAAAAAAAAAAAAAATCCATTCTTTGAACCAGGTCCTTAAGGAATACCACTTACGCAAACCCACTTGAAATTTGTACATACCTAATGGTTTTTAAAATTTTGTGTAACATACATGTTTTATGTAACACTGTGTAACCATTTTACCAGGAATCCATTTTCTCCAGATCACTTTTATTGTTCGTGTTAACTGGGTCCAGGTCATGGATTGTGGCAAGGCTGCTTTACACTCGTGCATTTTCCTAGTCCTCCTGGATGCTAGGGCTCCTTCGTTCTGAGGGATTCAGAAACATGTTAGAAGGAAGAAAGTTCCCTGAAAAGTGGCTAATATAAGTGTACCAAGCTGGATGCTGCAGGAAGTTGCTCTTTCTGGTTCTGACGACTAAAGGCCTCTGCCCATAACATGGCAGCACCAACAGGGAAAATGCGCCGCTGTCTGAAACACTGTGGTTTACCTGCTAAACCAAACAGGTTCATGTCATTGCCCATAGACTGACTTACTGTCAAATAGCAAGTTGAATACCAGTGAAGTCAGAGATCTGAAATATAAAATCAAACTTGTAATTTGATAAGTAATCTTTGGGCATTCTAGAATGTTCTAGAAAAATCTGGCTTTCTGCACAGGTACTGTTCTCCGGTCTACCTGGCACTTGTTCATATGTTATCTCAGAATCCATGTGCCAAAGGAGTGCGGTGGACATTTCCACCCCCACTTTGCAGCTGAAGAAGCCGAGGCCCCGAGCGTCAGCTGACTTCTCACAGCAGCACTGTCTCCAGCCAGCTCATCTGCTCCTGGGTGGCTCTGTGGATGTGCCGAAAGTAACACAATTGTATTTCTTTTCCCTTTGTCTCTAGCTGAACTAATTCTGAGGGCTCCTTCCGATAGATCCCAAAAGAACAAGTCTTGGCATGCCTGGGTGGTGCAGTCGGTTGGGCATCTGACTCTTGGTTTTAGCTCAGGTTGTGATCTTGGGGTCGTGGGACCAAGCTCCGCGTTGAGCTCTGTGCTCAGTGGGGATGCTGCTTGAGATTCTCTCTCTCTCTGCCTCTCACCCCTGTTCTCTCTCCCTCTCTTTCTCTCAAATAAAATAAATAAGTCTAAAAAAAAAAAAAAGCATGAGTCTTGAGAGCACAGCCCATGGTCCCACACAGCCCATACTTTTTAAGGGACAGATGGAGGGGGTGGGGTGGGGTATTAGGGCTGAATGGTTCTCCTCTGGAAGGCATCAGAAGGGACCAGGAAAGATACTTGATTTGAGAGCCAGATGTTCCAAATCTTAGCTCTGCCACTGGCCAAGCAGGGAATCTTGGGGGGTCTCCAGTTTCTTTGTGCCTTAGTTTCCTTACCTAGAGAATGAATATACAGATGCCTGCCCCATCACTATATTAGGGGCGTGTGGCTATTGGAGGGTTGAAATGACAAAATGCATGTAAGGCTCCAGCTACTTCAGAAGCCACTTGGGGAGGGTGATTAATATTATCTAGGCCAGTTCATTTGCTTCTCTGCCCCGAGGTCAGTCCTTGGCTGAGTGACTGGGATTTGTTCCTGAAGATTCTGCTGCTAACCAAAAAGCTGCTGAATGAAAAACCCATCCCATGAATTGTGATGGGAAAAGTTAGGACCCCTTGCACCCCAGGGCATGGTTTTCAGGCTGCCCTTCCTAATGCTCGGGAGCTGCTCCAGTGATCCCGGTGTCTGCCCAGGCCCCAGCTCGCCCACCTGGCCTCACCCTCCCTTTCACCACGGAAAGTCTGAGTCTTCCCCTGCGCCCCCTCAGGGCTGCTGAAATGGCACCTTACAATCCCATGTCTTTGCTTCCTGAGTCCCATTTGACAGATGGAGAAATCGAGCCCAAGACTCACTTAGAGCCTTGCAGGCAGTATACGGCCACGCTCTGGGCTGAATCCCAGGCCCTGTGCTGTCTGGTCTCCGCCTAGGAGCAGAGTAGAGATGCTAACCCGGGCTTCCTGGAAATTAGACCCGAGGGTGGGTGGGTGGGGTCTCAGATCATCACCCGCCAAGGATCCAAAGTCCTGGCCAGGCCAGCGAGAGCTCTGCTAGTAGCTCACGAGGACACAGTCGAGGGGCCCAACACATGGACTTGGCACCCAGCTCACAGTTCCCCCAAGATTTCCCAGTTAGAAAGCCCCCAGCCTTCTTGCTGTAAACCAAAAGCTATTCCTGGCTAGGGCATTCGGCCAGCAGTTCTGGGACCTCTGCACACCTACATCAAAGCATCACCCCAGGAGCACTGGTGTGGTGAGGGGGGATGATTCAGGGCAGCCGGCTAGAAGCTGGGTCTCCCCCAACCTTTGCCCCCTCCCCAGCCAGCTGGGTCTCTGCCTGGACACATGAGAGCTTAGGACGGTGCCTGGGAGACAGTGAGCTCCCGCCCTGCTGGGCTGCACAAGTCTGTGTGTGCAAAGAGGTGAGACACCCCCGGTCATCAGAGAATTTGCAGTCTTCACGGGGAAAGGGACTGAAGGACGTGTGTGCATGCGTGCACGCGTGCGTGTGTGCATAAAGAGCGCCTATGCGTGGAGCTGTGAGCTAGGTGGGGAAGACTAGAGAGAGGAGGGAGGGGACGGGAAGGGAAGAGGAAGGCATAGGGAGCTGCAGCCAGAATACTTTTTCATTATCTCGCCCCCCCCCCCCCCCGCGCCCCCACAGTTGGATGCAGGGTCAGGAGTATTGCCCCCGGCCTGGGGGGTGGGGATCACAGGTGCAGCAGGACCTGGAGGGGCCCAGCAGGTAGAGGAGAGCAAGTGAGAGAGGAATGTGGCTAACGAGAGTCTCGTCCAAGGGTCTGGGCCTCCACGCAGCTCCTGCCGTGGCTGCCACGTGGGACGAGAGCTCCGGGTTGCCACATTTCCTAACTTTCCAACCTAGAAGCTGGGTTTCTGTTTAAAAAAAAAAATGCCCACTTTTCAAAGCCTCACTCAGTCCAAAGGACATGCACCTGGGGGCCAGGTTGAGCCTGGCGAGTGGCAGAGCGTGTCTGTTTGCTCAGAAACGAGCACAGGCCTTGGGGTTAGGCCAACTGAGTTTGCGTCTCATCTGCCACTCTCTGATGTGGGGGCCTGCACAGTGATTTAATCTCCGGGCCTCTGTCTTCTTATCTGTGGATAAGAGTGGCTATCGCGCAGGGTTGTGGTGGGATTAAAGATAACGCCCGCAGGAATCCCTCTGCAGGGAACCAGTTACTGGCACATGGTAAGTGATCTATCCTTATCTGGCCCTCTTATCTTCCGCTTGTTCTCAGGCGGTGTTTTTCAGAAATGCCCTCTTTGGCATCCTTCCCTTTAGAAACCACCTCCCTTGGTTCGGGACGAAGACATGGACGGTCTGTTACTGTGGATCTCTCCAGACTGCAGCTTGCTGGCCGGATGTGCTTGAGGACGGGCCTTCTTCCCCAAGGGGAGTATTAAACAGGTGCATGTGACTACACCCCAGCCCCCCATTCTGTGAGGAACACAAGCTGGGAGAGAGGGAAGGGCTCACTGGGCCACCTGGCATGTTAGTGGCAGAGCTAAGACCAGAATTACAGCTTTGTGGCTCCCAGCCCAGTGTTTTCTATCTTCGAGCTGTGGATGCTTCTCTAGAATTGAGGAGGGGGTTCAGGGAAGGGTCTGGTTTCTCTCCCAGGGAGAGGGGGCTGTCGGGCTGCATCCCGGTGAGGTGGAGACTGGGAAGCCAACCCTTTTGGAGAAGTTCAAGGCTGTGGACGTAGCAGATGCTCCTTCAGGGTCTCTCGGGCCTCGGAACCCCTGAGCTAGGCGGGAGAGCCCGTGAGCAGAGTCCAGCCTGGGCCATCTCTGGCCCCTGGGCTTGGTCTTGCCTGTTCTCCTGACGCTTTGCACTGGTCCTTTCCCCAGAGGCATACCTTCCTGCTGCCTCGTCAGCCAGTGCACACACTAGTTCAGAGCGAGGGCCCTGTCTTTTTTTTTTTTTTTAATATTTTATTTATTTATTTGAGAGAGGGAGAGCGAGAGCGAGTGCAAGCGTGCAAGCAGGGGGAGGGGCTGAGAGAGAGGGAGAAACAGACTCACTGCTGAGCAGGGAGACCGACGCGGGAAGCGATCCCTTGACCCTGAGATCATGACCTGGGCTGGACGCAGATGCTTAACCGACTGAGCCCCCCGGGCACCCCACGAGGGCCCTGTCTTAGTCATCTTGGTACTTCCAGGGGGACCTAACAGGTGCCCACTGAAAGCCAGCTGGGTGCAATTACAGGGGAGGAGGAAGAGCTGACTTCCCATCTACCAAATGCGCAAACACAACTTTAAAACAATGCCACCGAGGGCAGCAAGGTAGTGGCCAGGCCAGTGTGGCGACCACGCCTAGTGGTCTTCTTTCATCTTCTTAGACATCAGTTGGACAAGAGATAAGAGACTCCTTACAGATGCTTCTGCCTTTTGACCTTGTACTCTACTTCTGGGAATGTGCAAATGACCTCTGTTTCCCTTCATTCCCATCTTTCTTCCCTGTGGCTCCACCATGATTTGAACAACCCTTCCCTTTTCTCTCCTTCCCTTAGGAGAAGACTTCCTGAAGCGCTTTTGCTGTTCTTGTCCAACCTGCTTTTAAAGGAACATTAACTCAAGAGCAAGGCTGGCGCTTTTGAGCCCATTAATGTAAGGAACACACGAGGCTGCAACCCTGGGAGTCCTGGAAGCCCTGCCACGCCGGGGCGGGGGGGGGGCTGCTTTTCCCTTCTGTTCCTGAGGCCGCCCCTGTGCTTAGGGGGGAGCTGTCCATTGTGCCTTCTGTCTGCTCTCCCTTCCCACTTCTGAATTCTCCTCTGTCTCCCAGCAGATGAGAGCCTTGGGGGTCTCAGCTGAGGGGGGCCCTTGATGTCTTCCTCCTTCGGGAACTGGTCTCATGGGAGGGCCCTTTGGGGAAGGGAAGGGAGGATGTGCTGTGTAAGCATCAGGCTGCAGGAGACAGGTGTCCGTGGAAGGGCAGGAAGTACAGGGCAGGAGCGGGGATAGAGTTGGCTGTGAACCAGAGGAGCCCCATGGGGTAAGAACCCGAGGTGAGATTCACAGCATAGCTCACAGGATTTGCCCAGTATCCTACCGTCACCTCAGATTCTCTTGTTGAACCCGGCACAGCTTCTGATCAGGCTTGTGTCTTACAAACCAGCAGACATGCTTCTAGGCCCCCAAGGAATGGTTTTGTGGGGCAGGGTTTTCCAGTGGGGCCACCCAGGAGGCTCCCTGGCTCTATGCCACGTGCATCTCGAAGGATTTCTTCCTCCACGGACTCTGCTCAGGGGGCTTTTGATCTCATTCTGTTTCTCAATTTTTTCTAAAACGCTATTCCTTCTTTTATAGACATCTAGCATTTGCTTCCTATTGCTACAGAGTCTTCTGAAATAGGCACCCGCCACATCCCCCTTATCCTCTCTCCAGGACAGGAACGCGCCATCGTCCCGCACCGCGGACGCACTGTGCAGGCATCCTCGGATGTGCACTTTGTGGGCCCCTTGTTCAGCAGTCAAAAACAGCCAGAATCTCCGACCGCCTTTGAGAAATTTGCCCATTAGCATGTTGGTGTTGGAGGGAGCCTCGGAGATGGCTTTTTCCAACTGGTCCGTTTTCCAGATGAGGATTCTCAGGATCTGCGAGGGGAGGTGACTCGCCTTTGGTCCTCCACTGAATTGGTAGCAGAACCAGAGCGACGATCTGCTCTAGCTGCTCCCCGTTCCGAGTTTGGATAATTGCAAGAGTGGCAACCACGTAAAAGGGGAATGAGGCAAGGTACGGGGCACACAGGGCAGGGCAGGGGCTCAGCTAGACGGCAGAAAGGGGGACGGATGAAGGTCATAGAACATTCACGCTCATCTCTCTTATTAAGGAAATGGGAAGCTGGGGCATGCTGAAGGCAAGGAAATGCTGTGTGTGTGTGAGAGAGAAAGAGAGAGAGAATGTGAGAGCGAGAGAGAGAGCCTCTGCATTTCTTCCTGCAAACCCAGGGATTGCAGCAATGGTGGTGTTTCTGCAGAGAAGAGCACACAAGCAAGGAGCCGGGGCAGAAGGAAGATGGCAAGGAGCAGCCAAGTCAAGCCAGCTGTCCTCCCAGCGAGTGTGGTTTCCATCCCATGTGCTGCGGCAGGATTGTGAAGCCAGACCTGATTGTGTGTGAGTGACAACTCAGAAGGCTCGCTCCCGGACACTTGTCATGTCACCAGGAGATTTGTAGTAAAAATAACAACACAAACTGTGGAGGAATTTGGACTTGTCAAAGGGCCTTCTTATCTCCCATCACATGATTGCAGGTCAGGTTGTAATCTTGCGTGCTTAAAAAAAAAAACATAAATGTGCTTATTGTCAAAAATCTGAAAAATACAGGAGTAATGACGGCAATCAAAAACAATCCGTAATGCTTAAGGTATTTGTTTTGCACTAAATATTTGAAAATTTGAATCTTACTGTTATATACAAATATATTTTTTCACCAACGATTTTATTGTCGCATTTCCTCTTTACGCCTTCAATGTCTTTCAGAGGCATTATTTTAAAAGATTGTATAATATTCCATCACGTGGCTACCTTACCTCATTAAACCAATCCCCCGAAATGTTATGTTGTTGAACATTTACATGGTTTCCAAAATTCTGTGACAAGCGTTGTTTTACCCACATACATTTTTGCGACAAAGTCTGACAATTAGATTCCTAAAAGGGAATTTGCTGTGTCAAAGGCATTTTTTTTTTTAGAGTTCTTAAAATATAACACTAAATTGCTTTGTCGTGGACGACGCTGTTGCTCCGTATTTGTGCCCACATAGAGTGTATCATTTTGTAAAGTCTTCGCTAATTTCAAAGTTTAAAAGCCTGATTTAGAAATTATCTAGGGTACATTTTTAGTTATTTGCATTTCTGTGGCCATTATTTGGCATCTGCCCTGGGAATTTTCCACGTACATTTTGTTGGTTTTTCCACTGGCATTTGAATTGTTTCCTTATCAATCTGAGTTTTTATGTAGTAAGATCAGTCCTGTCTTATTGTTTGCAAACACTGCCAAGTTTATGATGAGCCTGGTTACTTTTGTTTATAATATTCTTAAGAGTTTGGAAGATTTCGATTTTTCTTGAATCCAATTTTTATGTTTTAATTTTTTGTAGTTTTTATGCTTCTAGAGCTTTCTTTCTCCATTTAGGAGAGCCGATATTTCCCTTTATTCTCTTCTAGATTTTTATGGCTTAGCCTTTCATGTGTATCTCTTTAGTCTCTGTAATTTATTTTAGTACCAGGTGCGATGTGAAGATTAAATTCATTTAGTTTTTGTTTTTGATTTTGAGAGAGAGAGAAAGGGTGAGCAGGGGTTGGGGGGGCAGAGGGAGAGAGAGAATCTTAAGCAGACTTCACACCCAGCACGGAGCTGGACATAGGCTTGATCTCATGACCCTGAGATCACAACGCGAGCTGAAATCAAGAGTCGGACACTTAACTGGCTGAGCCCCCCAGGCTCCCCCATTCATTTAGTTTTCTTTTTTTTTTTTAAGAATTTTTATTTATTTATTTGATGGAGAGAGAGACAGGCAGCGAGAGAGGGAACACAAGCAGGGGGAGTGGGAGAAGAAGAAGCAGGCTCTCAGCAGAGGAGCCTGATGCGGGGCTCAATCCCGGAACGCCAGGATCACGCCCTGAGCCAAAGGCAGACGCTTCACGACTGAGCCACCCAGGCGCCCCCATTTAGTTTTCTAAATAAACAATTGCTCCAGTACTAATCAGTTGTTTTTTCTTTCCCTGCTGATGTGATTTAACCTTATCACCCACTGACTTAGGTATCTACCGCATTTATATCCTAAGGTCCGCTTCGAAGATATTTTTTTTTTCTGTTATTGACCTGTCTAGTAATTCTTATGCTATGATCACACTGTTTTATACTGATAACTTTGAATTGTATTGCGTGGTGGTTTTTTTTGTTTGTTTTTTGTTTGTTTGGTTGTTTGTGGTAAGGAAAGTCTCCCTTCATTAGATTTAAATAACCCAGTTTTTTGGGTCAAAAAGATAACTATATTTTTTCTAGTTTAAGTAAATTGGAGAAAGTAAAGGAAAATTAAAAATCAAAAAAATATTTTAAAAAACTGTATAAGGTCACAACTGACTTCTAATTGATAGGTAATTTATGGATGTCTGCAATTTATATTAAAAAATAATCGCTTCTTCATTTTTCCAGATGAAATTTAAAATAATTTAGAAATTCAGAAGAACTTGATCAGGGCACAGAGTCTATAGATTTTTTTTTTCTTTTAATTGCATTACAGGTATACCATTTTGGGGAAGGAATGAACATCATTGTAACAGTGAAGTTGTCAGCTCCAGGAGTATGCCAGATCTCTCTTTTATTCAAGTATTTATAGCTCTGAAATGTTCTCTCATTTCTTTATGTTATCCTACACATTTGTTGTTAAAGTCATTCACATGCACGGTATTTGTGGTCTGTTGCCGTTGGGATCCTCTTTTCCAAATGTTATATTGTTGCTGCTTCTTGTTGGGACATACAAAAAGTAATATTTAAAAACGATGTCATGTCTTGTCTTATCAAAAAGACAAGAGCAAGTGTTGGTGAGGATGTGGAGAAAGGGGAACCCTCACGCACTCTTGGTGAGAATGGAAACTGGTGCAAACACTCTGGGAAACAGTGTGGAGGTCCCTCAAAAAGTTAAAAATAGAGCTACCCAATGATCCAGCAATCACACCTCAGGGTATTTACCTGAAGAAAATGAAAACACGGACTTAAAGGATACATACCCCTCCATGTTCATTATAGCATTATTCACAATAGGGAAGATGTGGGAGCAACTTAAGAATTCATCGAGGGATGAATGGATAGAGAAGATGGGGTGTGTACGTACAATGGAATATTATTTAGCCATAACAAGGAATGAACTCTTGCCATTTTCTACAATATGGATGAGTGAGGGCATTAGGCTAAGTGAAATAGACAGAGACAGACAAATACTGTATGACCTCACTTACATGTGGACTCTAAAAAAACCCTCAAAAAACCAACAAACCCTCCACCTTGCTCAGAGATCCAGAGAATAGCTTGGTGGTTGCCAGGGGTGGGGGGTGGGAGATAGCAAAAATGGGTGAACTGTGTTTTGTTTCTAGTTGAAATACATTGGGCCTGGGTGGCTCAGCTGGTTGAGAGTCTGCCTTCGGCTCAGGTCATGATCCCAGGGTGCTGGGATCAAGCCCCACGTTGGGCTCCCTGCTCCACGGGGAGTCTACTTGTCCCTCTACCTCTGCCCTGCTCCTGCTCTCTTTCTCAGTCTCTCTGTCTCTCAAAGAAATAAACAAAAATTTAAAAATAATAAATAAATACATTGAAAACAATAAAATTTTAAAATAATCAATAAAGGGGCACCTGGGTGGCTCAGTTGGTTAAGCATCTGCCTTTGGCTCAGGTCATGATCCTCGGGTCCTGGGATGGAGCCCCATGTTGGGCTCCCTGCTCGGTGGGGAGTCTGCTTCTCCTTCTTCCTCTGCCCCTCCCACCTTCTCATGCTCTCTTTCTCTCAAATAAATAAATAAGATATTTTAAAAAATAAATAAAATAATGAATAAAAATTATATAAGGTCACCACTGATGTCTAACTGATAGGCAATTGACGGATGTTAGCAATTTACATCAAAAAACAGTTGGCTTAGAAAAAAAATATTTCTCTTGCATTTAGTTACTTCAGTATCATTAGTTCCAATAGGTTTGCAGTTTGTTTTGTTTTTTGCGAAAGTATCCGGGTAGGCAGTTACATCATTGGATAACTGCGTTTCCTGCCCTTCCAGAGCCGTCACTCTTGTGCCTTCCCACGTCTTCTTGTGTCTGTTAGGGCTCATAAGCCAGTGTTAAGTAATGGCAGTGGTTTTGGGGTCATTGCCTTTTAAAAAAATTTTTTTAACTTAGTTTTTTTTTAAGAGAGAGAGCACGTGCATGGGCGTTGGGGTGGGGGAGGGGCAGAGGGTGCTGGAGAGGGAGACTCTTACCCAGCCTCCAGGGGCTCAATCTTAAGACCCTGAGCTGAAACCAAGAGTCAGACATTCAACCGACTGAGCCCCCCAGGCGCCTGGCCTTTTCCTTGATTTTGATGGAATACTTCTGGAAGTTTTTCAACAATAGGCATCATGTTGGCTGTTTGATTGGAGAAACCTTTTTTATTTTTTTTAAGTTGAGATAGGGAAGCATCTCATTTCTAGTTTACTTAAAATTTGATTTAAAATGAGATCTTTCTGTAGCACTTTAATAAACATCCCTTCCTATCTCTTCTGAAATCATCCTATGGCTTTTCTCCTTTAACCTATTGATACGATATCTTATATTAACAGATTTCCTAGCATCGAATCCTATCCACATTCCTGGAATAAAAGTTCCTTGATCATGGCCCATTAATGCTTTCATTCCAAGCTGGTTTTGCTTGGCTAATATTTTACAGAGGATTTTTGTGTCCATCGAAGAGGTTGTTAAGAAGACAGGATCTGGAATGAGGATGCCTGGCTTCGAATCCTGGCTCTGCTACTTCTGGCCAGGCGCCCTTGGGCCAGTTCCTTCCCTCAATCCTCCATGGAAATGAGAGCGCCCTTGTGCCCTGCTTGGCTCACAAGATCATAAGGATTACACGAGAACAGTGTGTGCAGAGTTCTCCAAAATCTGTCTGACCCAAGCGTAATAACCCTATGAGTTAGGCATTACCACCTCCGTTTAACAAAAGAAGAAACTGAGGCTCAGAAAGGTTATGTAACTTGCTCGGCTTCCCACAGCTGGGAAATTGCTGAAGAGAGATGCTTTATCCACTTGTCTGCTCTGTCTCGGTAATGGGACCCATTTGCAGTTCCTCAAGGAGCCAGCTTGACATCTACCTGCCTTCTAGATGCAACTCCCTTTGTTCTGAAGGACCCTCTTTCCTTTATCTGGAGAACTGCGTATTCTTCAAAACCTGGGTCAAACATCTCCACTGTGGAGCCTTTGTTCCTCGTCTCGAAGATCCGGGTACTTCGTCCTGCAGTCCCACAGCATCTAATACTTAGAGCATGGCACTTGTCGCTCCCACTTGTCAGGGGAGTCATCTTCCCTGGGGTCTCGGTGCCCCAAACACACTGCCTCCCAAGGAGGGTTCACCCCAATCTGCTGCTGGACCCCAACTAAGAAGCCGTGTCGCAGGACGGAAAGGACTCATGTTTAGGATCTTGGCTCTACAAACACTGGTGTCTGGGCTAATTTTTTCTCTGAGTCTCATTTTTCTTGTTGGCTCATGGGAATCCCATCCCCAGCCTCACAAGACAGTTGTGAAGATGACAGGCGTGTAAAGCCCTCCGCCACGTTCCTAACACGTAGTAAGTGCTTTATAAACGTGGCCAGCTCACCTTTCCTCTCCTCGGACACCCCCTCCCCCACGGAAGAACTAGAAGCTTCTAGAACAGGAGGCAGTTCTCATGCATGGCTCTCTGCCCGCCAGTGCCCGGCACAAGCCAGACGAAAAATACTTCTTGACTGAGTGTCCTCGCAACCCTGAAAGAGAGGCAGGGCTTCGCGTACCCAGAAACCGAAGTCCTGAGGGGAACATGACCTCTTGGGAGCACAGAGGGGTGTAGCAGAAGAGTCAGCCCCAGACCCCAAATTCCTTGCCTTGATTTCTTTTCAAAGACGTGGGTTTTCCCGCCCACCTCAGACGCACTGCCAGAGGGGCATTTCTCAACCTGCGCCCTCTGGAACCGCCTCAATAGGTAGATACTGAAAGAAGGTTCTCAGGTGAGAACACAAGGGGTCGAGCAAAAGTCTTCCTCTGTTCTGAAGTTTAATTATGTTGCCCTCGCACAGTGGCAGGGGGGCACGCAGGAAGGGGGGTCAGCACCCGGGCTCGGCATCAGCCAGCCCTGGCACCGAGTCCCGGCCCTGCCACTTCTTAGCTGCGCTTGAATGTAATCAGCCACAGAGTGAGAGCTTTGCTGGGCTCATTGTTTTCCAAACTTAGCAACGTAATCACCAAGAGTCAGAACCACCGCCAACGCCAAGGGCCGTGCTGGTCTAAGAGCTTGATGGGAAGTATTTCTATTCCTGTGTTATACTTGAGGAAACCAAGGCACCGAGGTGACAAGTAGGTCACGCGGATTTACAGCTGTGGCGTGGATTTGCGGTTTGGCTAACACGGGCTGCCTGACTGCAAGAGCTATGTTGATTTTTCTTTTTTTCATCTGTTTTTGAGGGATAGGCAGGAGCTCTGGGAAAGAGCGGCCCCCTTGCTTAGTTGGCGTTGGGGTGGGGGAGGGGCAGAGGGTGCTGGAGAGGGAGTGCGTCTCCACTGTCCCGTGTTAACATGGGATTCTTCAGAGGTCCAAGAATCAGACGGCCCCAGGGGGCAGTTTGTGGCCGGCCTGGAGGCTGTGTGTCCTTCCAGCCTGCGGGCCTGGCTTAGGATCCCAGCTCGGACTAGCGCTGAAGCCTGGCCCCAGGGCAAGCCGCTGAACTCACTGGCCTCAGTTTCTTCGTCCATGAAATGGGGACGATCATGAAGTGCTCGAGTTATCTTTGGCTTCCCTCTGTGTTTCACGCCCCACATCCAGTCGCGACCAAGTCTTGGCAAGTTGGCATGGGGAGGCGAGCCCTCGCTCCTGCCACCCTGCCTTTCCTCTGTCACCCACCTCGCTCCTGCCAATATCGATCCAGGGCTCCCCGGGAAACTCCTGGGAAGGATCTCCAGGCCGCGTTGCCTCCTCTGCCAGGGTCCCCTTCCCTGGCCTGAGCACTCAGCAATGGTCCTGATACCACGCCAGTGTGCACGCACGCACACTCACACGCGTACACACAAATGACCTTGCTTCGGGTTCCTCCACAAGCAGAGTCAAGGTCTCCAGCAGCCGTGTTCACTGGGGTGGTAACCCGAAGCCACCGGCGGGGGGTGGAGAAGCAGCCATGGAGGGGAGGCACCCAGCATAAACTGGGGTGGTGACCACTGTGGGCACCGAGGCTCCATCCTGCCAGGGCTAGAGCTGGGGCATTATTGCTCCTCTCTCCTGTGAACCGTCGCATGCCAGCTTCTCCCAGGGATGCTAATTCCTGGAACTCCTGGTCTTTTCGTGCTGGGTGGGGCAGGCTCCAGAGGCCACGGAAAGCTCACAGGGGAAGGAATTCTGATGGTGGCGGACAGAAGCTGGCAGGGCTGGGGCCAGGACAAGCGCACACAGACAGCATCTGCTACTCCAGCAGACCTCACACTTGGGCAGGCATCAGCACCCCCGGAGGGTGTGATAGAACCCCGATTCCTAGGCCCACTCCCAGAGTCTCTGCTTTAATACATCTGAGCTGGGGCCCTAGAATCAGTATTTCTAACAAGTTCCCAAATGCGGCTGCTGCTGTTGGCCCAAAGACCGCACTGAGAATGTCTGTGCCCGCCCCCCGACTCCACTACTCTACCAAATAAAGTCCAAATACACCTGCTTAGTGTTCAAGGCACTCTCTCACCTCCCCAGGCACACCTGCCATGCCGTCTCCCATGGGCCCCCCACAAACACACATGGCGTTTTGTACTGGAAACCACTCTAGTATTTCCCGCCTCTGTACCTTTGCTGACTGTTCTCTGCTGGGGCGTCCTCTCTCTGCCACTCTGCCTGCTGGGATTGTACCCATCCTTTAACCGCAGTGTCTTACCTCTTCCTTCTAGCTTTGCCACCGTCCCAGCTGCTCGCGTGCTCACTCGTGCGCGCGCGCTCTCTCTCTGTCTCTCTCGACTTTCTCTCCCAGCCTCTTATCTGGGCCTCTTCAATAGCACTTATGGCTGTTTACCTTGTATCTCAAGAAATCAAGTGCTTATTTTATCTTCTTAATAACAATCTACACACCACTTTGTCGAAGAAGGTCTCTTTTGATTTCTAAAATCACCCCAGAAGTTAGGGAAGTTGAGTGGTATTATTAGCTCTGTTTTAAAAATGAGGTTCAGAGAGGCCAACTACCTCGCTCAAGGCCACCCAGCCAGGAAGTGTTGGGTCAGGCCTTGACTTTGGGTCTTCTAGGTGGAAATTTGGCATTCTGCTTTCCCTGTTGTCTCCTTCCTCCTCTACCGTCAGCCCGTTGGGGGGGGATGGGGGGCACCTTCAACCAGTATCTGTTGGATGGATGGATGGGATGGATGGGTTGGAATGGATTGGAATTCTTCTCTTTGAGTTATTCCTAGAATAGTCTCTCATAGAAAAGCTTGCTGACAAAATGTCGTAAGTCCTTGGTGCTGTCTCAGAGAAGAGCCACCCCTCTGCCCCTCTATAGAGGGCCCAGAAATTGCTAAGAATCTTAAACTCCGTGTTTGGGCCCAGGCCACCTTTATCCAGGCCATGCTCGGTCCTGGACCAACAGCTCCAGTTCTGATACAAATTCTAATGTGTGGGGTTTTCTCTCGCACCAAGCCAATTCCCCAATACCAGCTGTGGGGTCCTACAATTCAACTTGATTCTGACACTACCTACCTGGATATAGGGTCAAGATCCTACAGGTGAAGGGCTCTTTCCTACAAAACTTCCCCTCCCCCTCCACTTCAGACACCAGTGACAAGTCCAGGCTGTCACCTGGGCTTCTGACCAACCGGCTATAGATTAAAAGTTCTTGTGACCCCCTCCTTGGGTTTGATTAATTTGCTAGAAATGGTTCCCAGAACTCAGAGAAACATTTTCCTTACTAGATTATATACCCAGGAACAGTCAGATGGAAGAGGTGCACAGGGCAGGGGGTGGGGAAGGGCTCGGAGTTTCCGTGTCCTCTGAGCGCGTCCTTCTCCCAAATCTCCACATGGTTACCAAACCGGAAACTCTCTGAATCCCTACCTTTCGGGTTTTTATGGAAACTTCATTACATAGGCATTATTGATGAACTCATCAGCCATTGGCAATTGGTTCGACCTCCAGCCCCTCTTCCCTCCCTGGAAGTCTGGGCATGGGACTGAAAGTTCCAACCCTCTCATCTCATGGTTAGGTCCTTTGGCAACCAGCTCTCAACCTTAGCTTCCCCGGGTCCTTCCCATTTTTACAAGTCACCTCATTAACCTAACAAAAGACACCTTTAGGGTTCTCCTCAGTTAGGAAATTACAATGGCTTTAGAAACTCTGTGCCCGAAACAGATGAAGACCAAATATATATTTCTTATTGTAAATCAGAGTATCACAGCCTCCTCGAGCTATCCCTTTCCCTTGCCAATGTGACTACGAAGCCCCATTGTCCCCTTATCCCTCAAGGTGGCTCCCATCATCTTCCCACTGTCCCAGATCCATCAACCAGATTCCAGGAAACATGTGGTCACTTCTGGCAAAGAGGGGACTCCAATGGTTCATGACATTGGACAACATGTCTCTTTTAAATGGAACAGATGGGCTCGGGGAAGGTGAACAGGTGCAAGGGAAAGGAAGAAAGGGCGGCTTGGTGGGCTGTGGCTTCCAGCAGTCAGGGGATCGGGCTCAGTGTTGCTTCTGATAAATCACTCTCTGAGCCTTCCTCTCTCTGTGTAGCCTGCCTCCCTTAAAGGGACATTTTAAAAGCCAGATGAGGAGACTGCTACGAAGCTTGTTTGTAAGTTGGACGGCCCCATACAACAATCGTTGGCACCATCTTTTTATTCTACAGATGGGAAACCGGCTTCCAGAGAAGTGACCAGAGATACACAGGTGATTGATATCCCAGCATTGCTGGTAGGCTCACCTCCCCATCCCCAGGCTCCCAGCTTCTCTGTGTTGGAAAGGGATGGGCCCCGGAATCAGAGGCAAGCGTTCAGGGTCTAGCTTAGCCTCTGGTATAACGTGCTAGGGAACCTTGGGCGAGTTACTTCATCTCACTGGACTTGAGTGCCTTCACTTTACAAAAGACTCCCTTCTTTACCTTACAAAGAGCATTCTTCTCTTACGTCTCTCTATGTCTTCCTTCCCCTGGCAGCCTCATCCCCCAACCGGACTTCAACTACCAGCTTACTAGGACCTCCGATCCCCACCTCCAGTCCCATCCTTCTTTCCGGCCTGGAGCCTATTCTCTGTCAACAAAATGCCCTAGTGACTTCTACTCCGCAGGTCCCGCCTGGAACACAGGTCTTTCCCCGCAAGCCCAATCCTCCTCTTGTATTTCTTGTCCGAATGAATTGACACCATTTCATCCAACCCTGCCACATGAAGGGTGATGAAAATGCTGAGGCCCAGAGAGGTTAAGAAACTTACTCAATATGCACAGCGATCCTGGCATCTTAACACAATAATGGGCGATTAGTCTCCCAGGCAGGTCCCACATGGGTTGGGTAGCCTTCTTCATCTTGGGGGTATACCAATCAGAATGCACATAGTCCAAGCTACCAGGACAAGGGGATGGAATGCTGGTTCTTCACTTGGACCTGGAAGCCACAGGCCATTGGCCAGAACTAGTCCCATGGCCTCAACCTTCCATGACGGAGGCTGGGAGATGGCGAGGAGCACTCAGATCACAGGTGCGCACTAACCACCTGCCACACATAAAGACCCACGTGGGCCAGGGGAGACCAAAACCACCCGGAGAAGAAAACCTCTCCTCTCAAGAAGGCCAACACATCCAGGCCAGGCCGGATCTCATGGCGCAGGGTGTGATGGAGAGGGGCCATCCGTGGGGGAGTCTCAGGGGTGCCAGGACCTTGGAGAAAGTCCCCCGCAGGGGTAGGAGGAAGGGGGCATGGCTTGCAGGGATGAGAAGCAGAGGGTAGGTGACCTGGAGGAGTGAGGAAGGGAGGAGGAGGAGGGGCTCCCCTGGAGACCTGGCTTATCTAAACAAAGTCAAGCCCCACAAGCCTGGCTCGGAAGGAGGGACTGGGGCTGGGCTGGCTGGGGGGAGTGTTGCTGGCCGTCAGACCCTGCCCCTCTCTGTGCTGCAAAAAGACTCTGGGCCCCGTGGCATCTCAAGGGACGGTCCTGGGGAGCCGAACATGGCAGCGGGGCCTGCGAGCTACGTACTGCCCAGTGCGGGAAGCTGTTTTGATTAAATTTGGGAACATAATTGTAGGGTTTGTGCTGTGGTCTCATTATGGCTTTTTTAATCTTGTTAACCTCTCCTCCCCATCTCCCAAACCCCCCTTCGCTTCCTTCCACAACCACAGCCTGTGGCCTTAGAACAATACCAGGAATATTTTCCGTCTCTCTGTCATGGCTCTCTGCTCTTCCCCCACATCGGATCNCGGGGGGGGGGCAGGATGAGTGGGGAGGACAGGGAAGGGCTGGCAATCGGAGATTTTGTGTGATTTGTGTTTGGTTCTCTGAGGGACACAGTGGGGACTCAGACCCCATTGTAGCTGTCAGGAGTCTGGGGGGAGACTGGGAAGGCCAAGGGGAGTGACGCTGTGAGAACGCACAGGTAGGGTTTCTGGGGTTTAGGCAGGTTAGGAAAGGTGGTGGGGAGGGGATAGGGTAGGGGATGGGGGCCATGCAGACGGGGTGGGGGAAGGGATGGAGGACAAGCGATGGCTTGTTATGATGCCCCCTCTGTGCAGGGATCGCATCCGTCAGGGTGCTCGGGGCTGGGGTGAAGTCGCGAGCCCCGCCGTCTAGTGCCTTTCACACTGACAAGTGATTTCTTGCTCATGGAGAGTCCATGCGGGCTGGCCACAGAGGGATGGCTGAGGTGGTTGTGGAGAAGGGACAGGTTAGGGAGCCATCTGTTTGATGCCCAAGGACGGCACCCTGGCAGATGAGGCCAGCACGGGGGGGGGGGGG
>NW_024425230.1:33447713-33457300 GCF_017311325.1 Ursus maritimus | reverse complement strand
GGGTGGGTGGTGCATCTCCTGGTCACAGTGATGTGGCCAGGCTGTGAGCTCCTGGGGGAAGTGGACACCATCTCCTACAGGGCTGAGGTGGGGGGGGCTGTTGCCACGGAAACCGGGGGGGCTGGAACACATCAGAGGAGGCTGCAGTTTGTGAGAGGCAGAGGCCTGGGCTGCAGGGGTGTGGAGAGCAGGCTGGGGATGGGGAGAGTAGGCTCCTGTACCCAGGGCCCTGCCCCTTCTGCGGGCAGTCCCCGGCAGCTCCTCGGGGTCCCCTTCCACCTGAAGACTCTCAGGCACCATCTCCAGGTCCATCCTGGGTCTCGAATCCTTCAAACAGCTCCTCACCCAGTCACCCCTCCAGGGTCATGGCACTGCTGGACGCCCAGGCCCCCGAGCCAGCCCTTCCTTTACACCTTCGTCCCCTCCCCCTTGGCCCAAGTCTGCCATCCAGACTAATTCTGTCAATTCCACCTTCCAAACATCCCTGGAGTCCTTGTACTCAGCTGCACCCCTCCGACCATCACCCTGAGTCCTCTGCTGCCCTGGGCTGTTGGGGTCCCCTCCTCACTGGTCTCTTGGCAGCTGCTTCTACTACTCCCCCCACCCCCTGCTCCCTGCCAATTCTTGGCACTATAGCCATTGTGGTTTATTTTCTAAAATCTGGTCCCCTGACTTCTTACCCTTCCCTGGGCCCTCACCATGCCACCTTCATCCTCGGTTTCCTGCTTCTCTGACGGCCCCCTCTCCAAAATTCTTGCGCACCCAAGACCTTCTGAATACCTCACGCTCTTGCATGGCTCTACCTTAGCTATTCCTCAAGGGCGAGTGTGGATGCCTCCTCTTCCAGGACGCCCGTCTGGGTCTCATGGTCCCCCCCAGCACTGTGCAGGAGCAACCACTTTCTAGCGTGTGTTGTAGTGAGTTACACCCATGTTTTCTCTGCTCTATCAACTGTGAGCCCCTCAAGAGTAGGGCTTGTCTCATTCCGGGTCAGCGTCCCTGCCCAGATGCCACAGCCGCACACAGAGGGCTTACAGAAGGAGGGAGAAAGGAAGGTGGGGGGCTGGGCTGGGCTTTCCGAGGAGCCACCAGGGAGCAAAGGCTGGGCAGCCAGGTGGCAGAGCCTGGCCACGCAGCGGACACTGGCAAGCACACCCAGCACACAGGCCCTCCGTGGGACACAGCGACCTTTCTGTCAGAGGACAGAGGAGGCCCACTCTGAGGAGGAGAGCCAGGTGACTGCACGCCACCGGGGCCACACCTTCTGGCAAGATCCCACTGAGAGGGCAGGAGGACGCCTGTGTGTAGGCAGCTGGTCCCGCGGGGCAGGGGCTGAGCTGGGTGTGGGAAAGGGGATGTCTCCTGGCAGTGAGGGACAGTGTCTCAACAGCCATCTTGGGAAACACAGCCTTGCCTTGCCGTGAGAGCACGAGGGGCATTCCCCAGAGCTCAGGGATGAGGGGCAGCCACGCCTTCAGAGTCCCCACACCCTGACAGAATGTTCAGACTATCCATGGGGCCCTTTCCGTCCTCTGTGGTCTTTGCTTCCTGCCCCTCGGGCCTGTCTCTTACCTCGGCCTGGAAAGCCCTTTTCCTCCATGGATTCAGCCAGCGTATCTGGAGGCCCATGTGCAGAGCCAGAGCTCACTCATCTCCTGCCTTTCTTCCAGAAAAATGGATGGGACTCACCAGCCTGTCCCTGAGGCACCCTGAGGCACAGACCTGCTCTGTCTGACCTGGCTCTTCTAGGGAGACACGTGGAATGTAGCTTCCTGCAGGAAGCAGAGAGCCAGGCTGCTCTGAGTGGCCCCAGAGCACTCAGTTCTCTCTGCATATTTGGGAAACTGAGCCGGGCGCAGCAGGACGAGCCCTGACCTGTGACTCAAGACACCTGGTTCTCCGACCTGGCTTTGTCGAAGTCTGGGGCAAGCCACCTTCCTCCCTCTGGCTCAGTTTGGGCCAGGTGGTCTCCAAGGGCCTTCCAGCCTCAGCATCACTGAACAGAGAAGCCCACCTTACCAGCAGCCATTCGCACCTGCTGGATGAGAGCCCACAGGACAGTCGCAGGTTGCCACAGTCGGGGTCACGGGCTCTCCGGGCCCCTGGCCTGGTGCTTGGCTGTGCCTGTGTGCCCGACCAGTGTCTCAGATACAGGACAGCCTGGGCCTGCCTAAAGGTGCAGATTTCCAGCTCCAGCCCCAAGTGGCTGGCCAGGAAAAGGGGAGCAAAGGCCATTAGAGCTCCCGAGACCAACAATAGCGATGGGTTGAGCCAACTGGCCTGCATTTACTGATCCAAGCAGGAGTGAGAGGGCAGAAAGTTCTGAGTAACCTGGCCAGCCAGAGGGACTGTGAACTCCGGAGGCGGGTCTGGGGCAGGCTGGGCCCCATCCCTGTGTAGTCATCTAACGTCAGGATGGTTCTTTAAGTTCTGCTAGGCTCAGCTTTCAGGAGAGAGCAGTATGTGCCTTACAAGGCCATGGTGGGCACTAAATGACAATTCTACTTGGATGGGCTCCCTGGCATCTGTGTCTAGCACAAGTGGCTGCGTGATGAGCCCTCATTCCTTCTTGGCCCTACCTTACCCAGACCCCCCCCAAACACGCCTGCCCATCTGGGGCCAGCCAGACCATCCAGCCGACCTGCCATGGCCCCAGCACTGTACCTGGTACCCTTGGCCTTGGTCCGGTGTGGTCCTCTCCTTCAAGGGCTGCTTACAGTCTTCTGGAGAAACAAGACCATGCTCACGCCCACTCCGACCACCTAGAAATATCCATGATAACCAGTGGCTCATTCGGAGCTTGCCAGTCTCATGGGAACCGTGAGCATTAGAGAGAGGAGGGGTTGGGAATGGCGCTCAGTCTGGATGGAAGCCACCAGAGCGGGGAAGAGGCACGGCCACTGCCAGCCAGCCAGAGTGGGGGTAGCAGGACTGGAAGGGACTGGGCGGGGAGAGACAGGCCCCGTGGGCAGACTGCTGAAGCCAGGGATCCCAGCACACAGTGAGGTGGGCCGCTTGGGGCATCAGGGCGTGCTCTGTGGGGTGAGCCCTGGTCCGATGAACTGCGGGAGGCTGGCTCTCACAGCTGGGCATCCCCAACTCAGGCCGGTGGAGGAGGGTCTCCTTCTAGTTAGTGGGCAGAAGACGGAACTTTCTACTCCTGTGAGGACTGGCTGGGATAGCAGGGGTTTGCCGGAGTGGCTGCAGGCAACTGGGGGCTGAGAGGAGCTGCTGGGGGGCCAGGGCCCAGGGAGTAGGTTGCACCCCACAGAAATCCAGCTCCACCTGCATCCATCATAGGTGCTCCCCTTGGTTTCAGGAAGGCAGGAAGAAACAAGGCGAACATTCACCGGAACTCCCACACCGGGCCCAGCCCGTGCTTGGCACTTGGCCCAGAGAGGCTCCTTTCCCCATGCCGCCCCCATTATCTTCATTCCCTGATGGGGAAGCTGGGGTTTGGAGGGGTCAAGGCCCAAAGGTCCCTGGGGAGCCGGTGGACCGGAGCCCCATTCTTTTCCTCCTGTATCATGCTGACTCTCCATGACTGCAGAGTGTATACTGAGCCTTAGGACGGGCCCCAGTTCTACGCCACATCCATTTACACTCAGCCTCTCAAAGTTGACATGACCAGGTCCTTGGGCACGTGTCTCATTCCAACACCATGCCTGGTGGGTCATGCATGGTTGCACCTGTTACACACGCGGGGCCTGGCTTCTCATCCCCATGCCGCCTCCTTGACGGCAGAGACCGGGTCTCATGCCTGGCCTTCCAAGAATGGGGCTGGTGATTCGAGTGGTGGGCGGAGTGGCCCCACCCAGGCTGTGTTTCTGGAATCCACTGATGAGACAGATGCTGACAGTGCCTGGAGGGACGGGCGGGGGACCTCTTCCTGATGGGCTGAGCTCCCAGCTGATGAGGGAGGCGATGGACAGGAACCCAGCAAGAGAAGGCTCTAGATGCAGCAGCCAGGGAGTAATTGGATGGTAATTAATTTGCATTTCACAGGAGAGTCAGAGATGTTGGGAAAAAAGCTGCAAAGATTAAAGGGCTTGTGGAGAAGGGAAAGCTGGGGGCCAGGAGACACATGGAGCAGAGGGAACTGAGAAGAGAACGCCAGGCGCTGGGGGCATTAATGGAGTCTGTGTGGGCATGGCAGGGCGGGGGATAGAAAAGTCTGGGCGCTGCCTGCAGTGCCCACCAGCGCTCCTAACAGCAGCTCAAGCTGACCCTGTGGGTGCCGCTTCAGGTTGCTTTTGGAGTGGGATTGGGGGGCACAGGGCGAGACAGAGCTACGCAGACACAAAGAAGGTCTCAGGGATGGGGGCAAGAGGGAGCTTGAGATGCTTAAAAGACTCTCTTTCTCTGTCTGTCTCTCTCTCTTACACACACACATACACACACACACACACACACACACACACACACACTGAGAGAAGAACAGAGACAAAGAGGGGGAGGGTGGAAGGGAATAACAGGAAAAGGGGGGGAGGAGACGGGAAGGACGGGGTCAAGGAGGTAAGTTGGGAGTGGCTGAAAGGCTGAAGGGTGGCCGCAGATCTTGGAGGGCTCCCCGGAGAGACCGCATCACCGTGTCTCCCCTGCTCGGTGACCTTCCTAGAGCCGAGGTTGGAGAACATTTTCTGCAAAAGAGCACATGGTAAATATTTGAGGCTTTTCAGGCCATACAGTGCCTGTCATGTATTCTTCTTTGTAAAAATCAACCTTAGCTCAAAGACAGTACAGAATCAGAGCGCTGGGGGACCTGGCCCCTGGAGTGGTCCCACCCCCATGAAGAGCTTGTTTCTCAAAGGTTACAGNGGGGGACAGAGTCTGCATTTCTTTCTTTTTTTAAAAAAGATTTTATTAATTAATTAATTAATTTACTTGGGAGAGAGCGCACGTGCAGACTCCCCACTGAGCAGGGAGCCTGACACGGGTCTTAAGCCCAGGACCCTGGGATCATGACCTGAGCTGAAGGCAGACACCTAACATACTGAGCCACCTGGGTGCCCCCAGAGTCTGCATTTCTAACAGGTTCCCGGTGGTGTCCGCGCTACTGTCCACAGACACCCCCTGTGAGTGTGGCGGGTCTTGGCCACTCTGCCAGGTGGGCAGGTGCTGGGCAAGCCTTTCGGGCACCACTGAGAGGCAGCCCTTGTTTGCAGAGCCCGGGGTACTGCTGGGCTGCGGGCCGCACCCGGCCAAGCCTTGCTTCAAGGAAGGCCTTACTGCCCAGCCCGGGAGTGTGGTCGGCAGGGGGCCTCCAGCCATCCGCTCCTTCCGGTCTGCCTCAGTGCACAGACCTGCGTCCCCTGAGACCATGCCGTCCCCAGGGCTGCCCACGCCTGGTGGCCCCGTGATATGGGGGTGTTAGGTCCTGGCCGCCCCAGCTGGATACAGGATAGCTTCCATCACCTTTGCTTCTGCATCTGGGCATCGGCTCTCCCTCCGCCTGTCCCCTGAAAGGGCCCCGTGGTGACCCTGATCGCCCTTCTCAAGGTCCTTAATGTAGTCACACTGTAAAGATCCTTTTCCCAAATCGGGTCACACTTGCAGACTCCAGGGATGAGAACCTGTCGTCTTGGCCGGCCATTGCTCGGTCAGTCCAACGCACCTGCCCTCTGCCGCCCGGTAGGCTTTAGCTCTGTCGAGTTCTCCCTTCCTGCAGTTTTAAGCTCTTTACAAAGGTCAGTTCCCTTTTGGTTCTTGAAGCGAGTCTCGTATCAGACCCTACAAATCGCAGACATAACACAGGAAACACTGTTCTAGAAAAGCTGATAATCCTCTGGGCTGCGTATTTGCGAGGTGCCTCATCAAGCACAGCCCAGGTGGTGGGGATAGGGGGGCTGGGGCAGGGCCGGGGTCCCAGGCTCCCACCCGCCCCTTTGAGGGCACATCTCAGCTGCACTTTCTTGTTCTTTCCACTCCGGGCTGTCTGCAACGTTGAATGGCAAGCCCTTGTTCCTATTGAATTTATGGGTCGAACCTCTCGATTTCATTATTTCTTCCTCAGCAAACGGGCCTGTGCACATGGCTAGACACCAGTGCTCACCCTGACGCTTTCCCCCGACCGTAACTGCAGGCCCGAGAGCCACCTCTACGTAAAAAGTTGTGTTAGCCTCCGTGAAGAAATCATCGTGGAAGGAAGTTTTACAAACGACTCCCTGGGGTGTAAAGATTTTCAAAAGTCCAGGAGTAGGAAAGTGCATTGGGCCTTTTTATTTTTATTTTTATTTTTTAAAGATTTTATTTATTTATTTGAAAGAGAGAGACAGCCAGCGAGAGAGGGAACACAAGCAAGGGGAGTAGGAGAGAAGAAGCAGGCTCACAGCAGAGGAGCCTGATGTGGGGCTCGATCCCATAAAGCAGGGATCATGCCCTGAGCCAAAGGCAGACGCCCAACCACTGTGCCACCCAGGCTCCCCGCATTGGGCCTTTTTTAAAAAATTATTTATTTATGGATTTATTTGAGAGAGAGAGAGAGCAGAAGGAGGGGGAGAGAAAACAGAGGGAGAGAGAGTCTCAAGCAGACTCCCCACTGAGCGTGGAGCCTGACTCTGGGCTCGATCTCATGACCCTTGAGACCACGACCTGAGCCGAAACCAAGCGTCAGACACTTCACCAGCTGTGCCACCCAGGCGCCCCTGGATTGGGCCCTTTGAGAAAATTTCCATCAAGAGGGAACTGAATTTAACAAACAGGCATACAAGCAAACCTCGGGGTCAAAGTGCATCCAGCTGGCCCAAGCACACCTGACTCCACTGGCTAGAAAGACCAGCAGGAACCAACGGTCCAGAGGTGGTTGGGAGTGAGGGCCTTTGCGTGGCTGGTGCAAAGATGTGAGCGGGTGTGAGGCAGGAGGGGATGCTGCTGAGCAGACCGTGCTGGTCGTGGGGGATTTTGTAGACCACGCCAAGAACTTGAACTTAATTTTCAAGGCCACAGGATACCTCTGCAAAATTTTCAGCAGGAAGTGACACGTTCGTGTGCTTTAGATATGGTTTTCTGGTTGCGGGAATAGCCGCAGCAGGAGGTGAGGCAAAGCCTGGACTCTTGGCCGTAAAGGAAAGGACTGGATTTGCATGGTTGGCAATGGGGGGGTGTTAAGAGGGAGGATGGGGGTGGGGAGGACACCCATGTATGGCGTGAGCGAGCAGATGGATGGTGGGGGTCTGCCCCAGGGATGGGGATGCAGAGACCCAACAGGACTGTGCATGGGGGCCGGAAAGCCAGAGGGTGATGTTTTACTAAGAGAAGAGTCTCAGGCTGGGAGCAGGTGATCTCTGGGAGCGACAGAAAATGCATGCCAGTCCCCTCCATCACGAAGCAGACCCCCGAGAACCGCAGCTGGGCTGGGACACATAGCTAGGAGGTGGCAGCAGCAAGCTGCCTGTGGCAGAAGCCAGGAGTCCAGGCCTGGCTCCTCCCTGTCTCACGCGAATCTCCGGCAAGCCTTTCATTCTTTCTTTGCCTCAGTTTCATTATTTGCAAAATGCGGGAGCTGGGCCATATCAGGTTTCCTCCATGGAGATGGGCTGGTAGGGGAATATCTGTGAGCCCCTGGAAATGGTGTGCAAACCCCCCACAAGCATGGGGGGTCAGCGGAGTCACCTGATGAGTGAAGTGACCTCAGAGCTCACGGGCCACACCCGCAATTAGAGCCCTGCGGCAAGGACTGCTCTCTAAATACAGCAGGGGGGAGTCTTGTCTTGCCCAACCAGTCCCTGGAAGGCAGAGGCCTGGGTCACAGGGTGCGCACATGGTCCTCAGTGGGTGTCTTGATGGACCATGGGTACACGTGAGTCACACTAGGCCAGCACAGATGCTCTTCCCTGCCCCTGGCTGGATGCTCTGTGAGAGCCTTCTAGTGCCCTCCTCAGCCCAGGCATGGGGCCTCCCTGTCCTTCCTCTCCCTTCTCTACCCTGCAGACCCCTGCCCATCCTTCAAAAACCAAGGTTCAACCTCCAGGAAGCTTCTGGGGTCCCCCTGAGCAACACCGATGTGGGGGCTCATCGGGGAGATGTCCACACCTCGGGGACAGCCTCTCTTCCACTTGTCTAGGCTAGAGGTCCCATTTGCACTCCTCATGCCTCCTCTTTCCACCTCTGTCCCCTGAGCCTTTTGGAGCCATACCCACGTCCTGCGCACCTCAGTGTCCCCCAGGGCCGCCCCCAGTGGCTGGCGCATACTTAGTGCTCAACGAAGGCCGGTTCTTCAGTTGCCATAACTTCTGGAATGACCGTCAGGTATTTCTGTTTTCTGCCCCACTGCTCCTCCCTGGGTCAGGTGTGTGTGTGTGGGGGGGTGATGGGAGTGCGTCTGCTCTGCCCCCCTGCCCCCTGCCACCACTGGTTGGGGGGAGGACGAGTGGCAGCCCACGGCAGCAGCACGTGCGCCACGTGCCAAGTGCCCGGGTCTTTCCTGAAGGGCCCCAGGAGGAGGAGCAAGAGAGGAGAGCACTAGAAGATGGCACAGATCCTGCTGGATGCACATGTGGAAAGAAATCAGCACCCAGAGCCCTTGGGAGCAGGCCTCGTCAGCAAGGCCCTTTGCAGAGAGGGCTCTCTGTGCTGTGGAGAGAGAGGGCTTGAGCTGGCTGGCGGGCCCTGTCGTGCCCATTTCACAGATGTGCGAACAGGAGCTGGGAGTTGACGGGCCCTGCTCCAACTAGGTGCCACTCCCCTGCAGCCACAGCATGTGGTCACGTGGTGTGGCCTCCCCTGGGCTGGAGCAGATGGCCTCGCACCCACCTGCCCCATGTGCCCTCCCACATGTGCCCCCTGCCAGCACCCCAGAATCGGCTTCCATCCCTGGCTTTCCCGCTGGGCAAGTCCCAGTCCCGTCCCTTCACAGCCACTCGAAGCGGGTGGAGGCCCCTGGGCTTGGCAAGCCCATTGTTTGCTGTGGGAGCTGAGCTCCTTCTGGGGGCAGCCATGCCAAGGAAATCACCACAGCCTGGCTGGCGGCAGGGTTGAGGTGGCCAGAGGAATGTAGAGGTGGCCCTCCGATCTCAGGGGAGAGGCTGGCGGGCTGGGGAGGACAGCACACCCTGTGATTGAGGCTGTGGGAAGGCTGGCCTGAGCCCCAGGGCCTCAGTGACATTTGGCGGCCACCGGGCACCCCCACGCAGGCCGGGGGAGCCAGACTGACAGCTCGGCCGCGTGGCTTGGCCTCCTAGCTCTGTGGGGACAAAGGCTTCTGAGTCACCCACTGAACTGGACATGGTTCCCACCGAGGCCTGGAAGACAGGCGAGTATTCCTAGCCAGGGCCGGTGGCCTCAGGAAGCCCTGACGTTAGCTGGACTCCGCAAACCCCGTTCTAGACTTGGCTGCCCCTAGCGCTGCCGAGCTGTGTGTTTGCTTGCTGTCAGCTCTCGGGGAGCTCAGTCAGGCACACGCGGGACGCTGCACTGGGAGCCAGAGCCCTGGACTTCGGGAAAACAGAAACAGGGGCAAACTACTTCATCTCACTTTCCTGTCGGTTCTGGAGTGGGAGTGAGAGGGAATATTGGAAAACTCTTGACATGCTGCGCAGCTCTGGGCCTTCTGCTGAGGCAGGGTGGGCACCTGACCCGGGCAGTGCCCC
>NW_024425230.1:33009096-33447703 GCF_017311325.1 Ursus maritimus | reverse complement strand
GCCACAGGCCCTCAGAACAGCCAGGCAGAGCCAGGGGAAGGCTCTGGAGAGGGGCCAGGGTCAAGGCTGACGACCCAGGGGCCTGTCGGGAGCCCTGCCTTCTATCCCGGGCTGTGGGCCCTGCAGGCCTGGGGGACCAGAAGCTCATGCTGAGCCGCCCCCTGCCCCAGGTGTGGTGCAACCCGAGAGCCCAAGCCAGGACCGTCTCCCAGCACAAGTGTCAACGGAAACCTCCCGGCTGGTCTGGTTCACATTCTACGGGCGCTGCGTGGAGCTCGGAGACACTAAGAGACACCACCGAGCCGAGGCTTGCCGGAGACCGCAGCAGACCCTTTCTCTGCCCTCTGAGCCTCCGCATCTCTACCCCCGTGCCGCACCTGCCACCGCCGGGCGCTCTCCAGGCCTTCCGAGGAGGACTGCTCCGTCCTCTGGGGCTCTCAGCACACGGGGAGTGAAAGAGACGCAGGGAACCCCATGGTAGCCGCTCAGGGGCAGAGGCTACCTGCGGGCCATCAGACCTCGGCAGAGGACCCAACGCCCATTGGGCGCCCAGGGAAAATGCTGGGCGGTTTGCTGAGCAGGTCACGTCTCAGGATTAAAAGAAGAGAACATGAAGGAGAATCTGGTTAAATGGGCCCAATTTGGGCTTGGAGGAACGCACACATGTGCACACATGCACACACACACGCACCACTCCATTGTTCCCCATGATTGGGGGAGGCTGCCGGGGCTGTAGAGAGCCCAAGCCTTTTATTTGACGTGCCCAGATTGGGGATGGAACTCCCTTAAAGTCACACAGCAGGTTAATGACAGGACCTGAGGTTTTCTTATCTTTGATTTCCCGGGGGGCCATTTCACTGGACAGCTGCCCCCCTTTCCCATCCCTCTCGCAGCCAGGTCCCCACAGCTGCTACACCAGCCACTGTTTTCTGGTGTTGTGTTTGAAATGCTTTAGGGGGGAAGAGCATCTCTGTCAGGGGGAAGGGCCTGTGCAAGGGTCCTGAGGCAGGACGGTGAGCATCAGCTGGGTGAATGGCATTCGGAGAGGGAAGTGATCCCACAGGCAAAGGTGGGGAGGGAGGGGTGGAGTGGGGGTCGGAATGGGGTTCGTTTTGTGATGTTTCTTTGGATATTGAATTGTCCAGGTCATGAGGGCAACTTGCTGTCCCCTGGTAGGTGAGTCTTGATCCCCATGTGACAGAGGAAGACTGAAGTCCTGAGCTTGCCAGAGCATAAGAAGGGGACATGTGAGTGAACCCACCTTTCCTGTCCCCTAAGTCAGGGCACCCAGGAAGGCTTCAAGAGGGGTGGAGCCAGGAGGGGCCTGAAGGAGACAGGCTTGCTCCGATACCCCAGGCCCAATATTCCCACTCTGCTTGGCCATTTCTCACAGAGGGAAGGAGCCCTTCCCCTCACCCAGAAAGCCGGCTTGGGAGCCTTCGACAAGTGTTCCCGGTCTGGGTCAGAGGTGGCGTAGGTCACACGCAGGCATCTGCCTGGGCTGAGCTAAGTTGCCACCAGGCATGACTCGTGTGTTAGGCCCAAGTCTGATGTGTCTCTTCACAGGGTGGTCTTGGTCACTGGGGGAAAGCAGGGGGAGGGAGGCGAGCCAGGGCTCCCTCGCGTGACCTGAGATGACCTCCAAAAAAGTGGAAGAGAGCTTGCTGGTTGGAAAATGATGAAGTCTCCTCGTGGGTCTAGAACGTTCGTATAGTTTGCCACAGAGCCTAGGCCTTGGGGCCCCCGGGGTCGGTGTGACTGGAGCTTGGCACGCCCACGTGCATGGCACGCCTACCGAGTACCAGGCATTCCCGGGATCTGTGCAGCCGGCAGACATGAGCCAGGAGTCGGCGTCCAGCGGGGAGACCCCGCCAATGGAATGCAAGGCCAGAGGCTTTGCCTCTAAGAGCATTATCCTTCAAGTGCAGCCGAGGACCTGACATGGGCGGGGCATTCTGCTTAAGGAAGGTACAAGAAAGAGATGGTTAGGTGTAAATGTTTGGGTCAGGGAGGGATCTCTGCCTCCGGGAGAGATCCCCAGGGACAGCTGGGTCTGGACCCATCACACTCAAGCTTACGTGTGTGCTGAGACCCCCGAGGGCTTGTCGAAACACAGTGAGACCCTTACCTGTAGGGTGGGGATGGGCCTGTGGATCTGCAGGTCCCAGTAGCTTCTGGGTGGCTCTTGGTCTGCGGCCCCACACTCTATGGGGCATTAATGTGATTCGTGCCCATCCATGAGCTGCCCAAAGTTCATCCCGGTCAGTCCTGTTGTTTCTGGGACTGTCTTTGGTGCCTAGAGTCCTTGTGTGGGGTAGGTCGGCCCATGGGTCAGGGGCCATGACAGAGCCACATGAGAACTAACTTTTTGGACTCCTGGAGCATGAGGACGGCACGTGCACAGGGCTGAGGAGAGGCACATCGGTCCCCAAGGTCTTGCCTGAAACTCTGGTAGGGAAGGCTCATGAATGGGGTAAAGGAGCTTGAAGACCTAGCTCATAAACGTAGATGGAAGTGGGGAGGATGATGTATAGTGTGCACAGGTATGTGCCCGTGTGTGTGTGTGCGCGTGTGTGCGTGTGCGCGTTCATGTGCGTGCATGTGTGCGTGTGCGCGCGTTTGCATGCATGTGCACATGTGTGCATGTGCGTGTGCGCATGTTCGTGTGCGCGCATGTGCGCACGCACATGTGTGTGCATGCACACAGCTCAGAAACCATTAAAAAAGCACTCAGGATGTACTTAAGACCTTGGGCAGGCCTCTTCCCCTTGCTGAGAGTCCGTTTCCTCGTCTGGCAAAATGAAAGGAGTTGGATCAGAGGTTTCTTTTGAGAGGAAGAGAGGGAGGGAACGGGGGTGTGTATGGGGGGAAGGATGGGTGGGGGGAGAGGGAAGGTGGGGGGAGAACGGAGGGAGCATCCTGGTAACAAGGCCATCATCTGATTAGCGCTCAATTCAAAGCAGCTAACAGACATCTAACACTTTGCAAGCCTGCACAATTACCGGGCGCAGCCGGGGCCGGTGCTTGGTCCGCGGGGACCGGACCATCCATCAGGGTGTCATCAGCCTCCGTGCCCCGCGAGAACTTGAGCATGAATCACGTTGCCCAGAGGAAGCTGGAGATGAAAAACAAAAGAAGCCCTTTCCCCAGCGGCTCCCCGGGGCTCTTCAGAAGCAATTTCCTTGAGCCCCCACCAGGCCCGGGAGAGACTTGTTCCCCGGGGTTCTGGGGAAGCTGGCAGAGGCTGGCTCTCTTTGCTCTCCACCTTTCTCCTGGGCTCTGCCCACTGACACCAGCTCGATGACAGCGTCCTTTGAGAGGCTAGCAAAGCAAACAAAGGCTCTGAGAAAGGAGGGGAAGGATCCCAGACAGCACCGGGCCATGGAAACTTCCAGAAGAGCGCACACAGGTTCGTTTGGGGAGTCAGCCTGGACTGAAATCTCGGTTCTGCCTACACGAGGCTGTGTGACCATGCACAGCGCACCTAACCTCCCGGAGTCTCAGTCTGGTTATCGATAAAGGCCTCTTTGCTTGGTCCTGGGGATGAGCTAAAAGGACAGAAATGACGGCATTTTGGAGGAACAAAACCTGAATCCACCGAAGACTTCAACTGCCTTGTTGTCGATGAAAGCTGCCCAGCGGCGGGGTGGCATATGGCATCTCAGACCCACATCTGACCCTCAGCTCCTTGCCAGGTGACCCTTGGAAACTCACCTAAGCCAGCTGAGCCTTGAGGTCACCATCTGTATAATGGGAGCATTGACGGTATTCTCCCCCCATCATAAAACTTAAAAGAAGGGAATGTGTGCAAAGTGCCTGCCTCCCACGAGGCCTCAGAAAGTTGTGCCTCTCCTAGTCCCCGGGCATCCTCGTCTCAGAGCGAGGGTGGCCCTGCTGTCACCCACGGCCGAGCACCTGCCTCAGGTGTGTATGGCTCTGCGGCCCTGGGCAGGCTGGGCCAGCCCTGCCCGACCCACAGCAGCCTACCCACCCAGTGGTTAGCTCAGGAAAGCCTCAAATTATACAATTTATGAAACCCAATCCAGTTTTCCGACTGGAACGTGTGATTAGAGAGATTACACATTCGCTGTTGCAATTATGGTAATGTTGATGTGTGGACAGATAACTGGCAGCAGGGCTGTGCTGAACCGTCTATTTATAGGTTGAAGATTCCTGCTATCTCAAGGCAGACATATGGGCCATAAAGGCAGGCGACAAAAACAGGAGGGGGAGAGCAAGCCTCCCTCGGAATGAAAAGACACCAAAGGAAACCGTAATTAGGGCTGGGACCAGCTTATGTAAATCAGGTAATACTTTCAAAACAGAGATGAGATCTGGTTTTAATAAAGCGCATTGAAACAAATGGTAGAATAATGACTTAATAAATCTAAATACAAATATTTTGTTCCGTCTCCAAAATGAACAGCCCTGGCATCTGCCGAGCCCGGGCCTGGGCGAGGGGGTGGAGTCGTCCTGTTACTGTATTCTTGCGCTCCCTCAGCAGGCTCGAAGATTTTAATTTTTAGCCTTCTGCTAAATTACACGGGCTGTCAGTCAACTGTGGGAGATATTTTGAGTAGGGAGATTTATACAAATACACAGAGCACACTCGGAAGGCTCAGCACAATATCTTTTACACCGGCCGGGGTGTAAATCATAGGTTGTTCAACCCGAATTATTGCTCTTCGGGAAATAGACTGCGGAGAAATTTTCCACGGGGACCAGGAATCTGCTGGTTTTTGTTTTTTTGTTTTTTTTTTTTTTTTTTTTTTTTTGGTGCCCCGGCCCCAGGACTAATCAGAGAAGCTCTCTGGTGGTTCCTTTGGGTGCTTTTATTAATCACCTCCCACCCCAACTCTGAGATCTAAACCAGAGGTTGCAAGCTAGTGGCCCATGGGCCAAATCTGATCTACAGGTGTGCGTGTGTGTGTATTGATTGGTGCAAGGATGTTGGCCCGAACTCAGGTCAAGTTTTAAGAATCCCTTGCAAATTCCTTTTAAGTCAAGAGATTCATCATAAAATTCATACATTCAGCTTCTCTCGGTAGATCAGAAAATCTAGCTAGCCACATTGGGTCGGCCTTCCTGCATGGTGGCCATGACCCCTCCCTCCCGGAGCTAAAGATGTGTTGCTGTGTGTTAGGTGAGAGTGGCCTCTCCAGGTTTTCCCTGTCCTGTCCCCATGGCCTCCATGCTCCGCCCCCTTCACTCATGTTACCTGCCTGCTTTCAGAAGCAATGGAATTTTTGACCCCTGGTGTAAATTCATCCCTTTTGACGGTCATGAGAGTCTGTGGCTCAGGAAATACAGTTGCAAATAACATGAATTATGTGTGAATAAATCACTCATTCCCAAACCTGTGTCTCTTAAATAAGAAAAATGAGGACAATATAATATATAAAAGTATTCATGTAAAATGAGTGTCTTACACACACACACACACACACACACACACACACACACACAGGTACAAATGACAGGGAGAGGTTATCAGTGATTTTTGGGAAGGACTCTTCTTTATTCCATTCTGCTCTGTTTCTCCTGTTTCAGTAGATGGTGGCTGTTATGCTGATGCTCTTAACTTGACAAAATTAAAAGCTGGTAACTTGATGTCCATTGCCTGTATTTTACCACTCTGAACTCCCAAAGACTTGGAATTCCTTGTCCAATAATTAATTAATTGTATATTCTCAGCATTGAAGGGCAGCTCTGAAGGTGTCAATCTATTATTCATACATTCTTACATATTATCTGTTTGTGGAGCCTTCCTTCTGTCCATCTCCTCATACATGTTTGTCCATCCTTCCATATATTCATTCAACTGTGTGTGTATATATATAACCATCTGCCTGTCCATCCATCTATTGATACATTTGTGCATCCATCCATCCATCCATCCATCCATCCATCCATCCATCCATCTATTCATCCATTCATCCATCCATCCATCCACCCGTCCATCCATCCATCCATCCATCCATCCATCCATCCATCCATCCATCCATCCATCCATCCATCCATCCACCCGTCCATCCATCCACCCGTCCATCCATCCACCCATCCATCCACCCATCCATCCATCCATCCATCCATCCATCCATCCATCCGTGCATCCATCCATTCATCTATCCATCCATCCAACTACCCAATTCACAGAGCCCCCCACTTCTGCCAGTCTGTGTTCAACTGAATGTCCAGAAAGACTGCCTACTCTTTGGTGGTTAGGTCAGGCTGTCTGAGAGTTCTTCCTGTAAAAATCTGTGTCCTTTGCTTTCATGCCTATGGATACTAATATAATAGAATGCTTTGGTTCTATAGTTTTGATGTCTAAAATAGAATTGTGTTCTGGTTGTAGTTGGATCAAACATCTAGGTATAAGAGAAGCACTTCTCATGCAAAATTTCACACTGTTTACAATGGTTGTCAGAGAGGAAAGAAGGGAGAAGCTGAGGCGTAGATGTGATGTGAGCCTCACCTGGTGGGTGAGGTTTCTTGACCAACAATGCGGAGCCAAACACAGAGAGACCTCTGGAGGTTATTTGTTTCTTCTTTTCCTACTGGAATCACGCTGACAAATATGTTCCTCCTCTGAGGTGGGGCCATTTACTGTGGCTTTACCCCGAGGACACTGGACACCAATGCTCACCCACTGTGTGCACACACAAACCTTTTATTTATTGAATAGTAAATACCAAGTGCAAAATGCCACAAAGGCATATGACTGTTGCACATGGGTGATTCCATTGCCTCATTTCTGAAAGATGTTAGGTGAGATGAGCTCACTAGGAACTCCAAGGTAAGCTAGGAACTGTAAGTGCCTTCAGAGACGGGTTGAGAAAGAGAGAAAGCTCAGAGGACAGAGTCATCCTGTCCTGCTCAGCAATCTGAAGGACTTCCTGGAGGAGGTGGGGTTTCAGCAGAGCTTTGGAAGAACAGGAAGAATTACCTGTTGGAGATTAGGAGGAAGTAGTTAGTTTAGATCTAGGAATTCTGTGTATATGTGTGTATTCTTCCTTCGAAATATTCCCTAGTTAAAAACCCATCAACCAAATTCCTGTAAGTGCTTTTGTTATCCTAAACTCTCTGATTTTTCCCCCTTTGCCTGAGTTTATTGTTGATTGCTTGTGAAATAGATCATAATTGCCTACTGTCACAACCGAGAACCACTTGACAGGCATCTATCCTGAGATACTGTCAAGGCCTGTCAGCCAGCTGGCTCTGGGGCTGGGGGAGGGGAGGGAAAGAGCCGGCAGCCAAATTCGGGGTCCCAAGGACCCGGATCATCCCCCATAATCGGGCAGAATGGCCCTACCCCCACATGCCCAGCAGCAAGAGAAGCCACATGTGCTACAGTGGGGCGTCTAAGAACTCCCACTCCTCAAAAAAAAATATTTGAAAGGCCCTAATTCTCATCCTCTTTCTAGGCAATTGGCAGTTTGTAAATCACCATCACCAGATGACAAATTATTACAGAGAATGATCAATATATTTTTCAGTAGAGTTGCCATTTGGGAAAAACAGACTGACATACAAGGAGACAGTCTTGGAAGCATTAATGCGCAGAGGCTACCGATTAATCGATAAGTAAATATTTCTTGAGTGCTTATGTGGATAAAAAGCAGCAGAGTGCAGCGATTAAGAGGGCCGGTGATGGAGTCAGATGGGTCCGAGTTTGAATCTTTGATGCGCTGCTGGAGAGCTGTGACCTTGGGCGGGTTCCTTAACCACCACGCACCTCCATTTCCTCATGTGTCACGTGAGGATGGTGCTGGGGGCCGCTCTGCGGGCCGGCTGTCGGGATCACACAAGGTAACGCGCTGCATGGCTCCCGACAGTTCCTAGCACGTGGGGCGGGCTCAGGAAACGCTGCTGCTGCGGTGGGTGCCCTTGTACCAAGGCTTCGCGGGGAGTCCAGGAGAGGACAGGTTCCTGGCCTGCAAAAGTCTGAAACGGAGCTAAAGAAACCGAACACCAGCATCACGGAAAATGGTCAAAAGCTTTGAGTTAGAAGTAGCTTGATTCTGACCATGGATGCAACGTAAGGTTTGAGAGCGAGCACTCATTCTGCTGGGCTGGATTGATGGCGGAAGCTTCCAGAGAAAGTGGAAGCTGACCTGTGCACCTGGAAGGGAAATGTCCCCTGAGCCCTTGCTACAGGTTGGATGCTTCCGGGGCATCTCCAAGGGAGGGATTTTTTGTCTCCATTTCACCCACATGGGATCGGAGACTTAGGAACGTCAAGGTGGCTAGTTAGGAGATGGTGAGGTTCTGGCCAGCAAGCTAATTGGGTTTCCATGGCACAGCTGGCTGTGTGCGGGGAGGGGCGGTACTAGTGGGGACACATGGAAGGCTCCCAAGTCTAAAGTCTTGCAACCACTCTTGAATCATCTCTTCCTCTACTGCTACCACCTTGGGGCAAGCGCCTGGCATGTGTCCAGCCTGGCGTCTCAGAAAATCTTGGCCCTTGGCAGCTTCCCACTCTCCACAGGGCAGCCACTGTGGGTACCGCCCTGGGTCCTGGCACCCTGAGAAGGGCGACTGAGGGGAGTCTGATGAAGGCACGCCTTGCAAAGGAACCAAAAGGGACATCAGGCCCCCAGGGCAACTGGGACCCAACAAGAGCGGGACTATAGGAAGGGCCATGACAGGAGCTGTGCCCTCAGGAGGGGGACAGTCACCCCCCCAAGGAATGAACACCTCAGGCTTTCTCTCCTCATACCCTTGGATCTCCTGCTACTGCCTCCGTGGGCTGGTCTCCATCAGGAGCCAGAGCGCAAAGGAGCGCCCATGACCTAGTCAAAGGCACAGTGAGTGTGAAGCTAGGGAACCCCGCGCCGCCAGGCCTCTTACTTCTCTGGGCCCCTCCGCACGTCTCGTGTTTGTCACTTTGTGCTCTTACTCTAGAGCGAGGCCTCCCAACTGGTTCAGCTTTAGGGTCCTACAGAATGGGGATCTGCCCCGTGTGGCTGTCCCGTAACAGACAGCCTCCTGGGACTCAGGGTCGGGTGGAGGGGATCTGAGCCAACAGAGGAGAATTTCTTTTTGTTATTGTTGTTGTTGTTTTTAGAGAGAGAGGGACTGAGTGCAAGTGCGGGGCAGTGGGAAAGGGAGAGAGAGAATCTCAAGCCGACTCCCCATTGAGCGCAGAGCCCAATGCAGGGCTTGGTCCCACGACCCAGAGATCATGACCTGAGCTCAAACCAAGAGTCGGACGCTTAACGGACAGAGCCACCCAGGTGCCCCAGGTAGTTCATGTTTGATTTCTCCTCTCTTTCCCCTCATGCGAGGGTGGGGATTTGTCCTTTTCTTTCACTGCTTCATTGCCAGTGCCTGGAAGGGTACCAGCCACATAGCAGGGGCTCAGTAGCTAGTAGTGGAATTGGTAGGTGCTTCGTACCTGCTAGTTGAGTGAATGGATGGGTGAAGGCAGGGCAGTTAAAGCTAGTTCAGAGTCCGATGGGGAAGACGGATGTACAGAAGTAGAATCCCGATGCAGGAGGGTCTGTGCCATGCTGGAGAGTGCTAGGAAGGTCTGCAGGTGGGAAGTCAGGGCTTGAGCTCAGGCATTTCGACACCAAAGCCCAGCTCTTTCTATTACACCCATGTTTGCCAGACTCCCTCGTATTTCTGGGGTAGTCCCTCAGGGAGAAAGAGGGTGTCCGCCTGCAGTGGAGTTTGGACCAGAGACAGAGGGTGCTGAGGAGTAGGATGGGCTCTGCAGGAGAGAGAGACACGGCAGGGAATTGTCTGGAGGACATGGCTTAGCCAGGCTATCCAGGAGGACTGGAGCAGACAGGGCAGGGAGAGGAGCCTGGAGGCAGTGAGGGGTGTGGGGGTGGCCAAGGTGATGGAGAAAGAAGGGCCCTGACCAGCCTTTCCCAGGACTCCCCTGCATGGACTGCAAGCCCGTGGTGCCAGGTTGAGCTGGGACTGCGTCTCCTGGACTCTGCTTTGTCCTTGGTGCTCACCTAGCTGGTCCCAGCTTCTGATTCTAGAGCCAAACAGAGGCAAGAACAGGCTGCGACTTGGGCGACAGGGGTAGGGCACGGCATTTAAAGGGTGCCAAAGAACTTAGTAACCCCAATAAATTAAGTGTTAATGAAATATTTTTAGAAGATTGTATTTATTTATTTATTTATTTGAGACAGAGAGAGAGAAAGAACATGCATGAGTGCACACACGCACACACACACACACACACACACACACACACACGCAGGGTGGGGAGGGGCAGAGGGAGAGGGAGAAACAGACTCCCCACTGAGCAAGGAGCCTGACGCGGGACTCGATCCCAGGACCCTGAGATCACGACCTGAACCAAAGGCAGACTCTTAACCATCTGAGCCACCCAGGTGCCCCTAATGAAATTTTTAAAAAAAATGCAAAAACCCCACAGCGAACAAAATATCAAAGTTTCAAATAAGACAGGAATTGGAAGCAATTCCTGAATCTTTCAGTAGGTGAATGGATAAATAAAATGAGGTACACGCAGACAATAGAACATTCACACGTAAAAAGAAATGAGCCAACAAGTCAAAAAAGACACGGAGGAACCTTAAATGCATACTGCGAAGTGGAAGAAGTCAGTCTGAAAAGCTGGGTTCTGCATGATTCCAACTATAAGACATTCTGGAAAAAGCCAAACTATAAGACAATAAAAAGAATTGGTGGACGCTGGAGGTTGGCGGGTGGGGGGGGGGAGGGATGAGCCGGCAGAGCACAGTGGAGACAGTGAAACTCCCCTGTAACATACACGCTACAGTGGTGAACAGGTCAGCATCCATCCGTCCAAACCCACAGAATGGGCCACGCTGAGAGTGAAGCCTGACGGGCTTAGTGCATACTCATGTCTTCACACTGGTTCATCAGTTGAAACATACATACCACGTTAGTGTGAGATTAACGTTAACAACAGGAGAAACTGTGGTGAGAGAGAAGGGATCCTATGGGTACTCGGTACCTTTCCGCTCAATTTTTATGTAAATCACCACCTGCTCTAAAAAAATGAAGTCTATTAATTTAAAACATGAAAATTAAAGCCAAAAAACTCATGATGATGGACAACATATCAAAATTTCAAGGAAAGACTTGGTCTGCGGGGTAGAATTAGGGCAAGGTGGGTGAGGCATCATTTCTAGGACCGTGCAAGTTCAGGGTGAGATTCTGCACTCTCCCAGCGGTAGGAGTCCATAGGTCACCCAGTACAACCTCATGTTATATTGACGGAGAGACTAAGGGTCAGAGAGGGAAGGGGTTGCCCCAGATCACTCGGTGAGGTTGCTGGGGGCCTGGGAGCAGAACTGACGGGCTTCTGGCCCAGCGTTCTTTAGGGAGTGGCACTCGCTGCTGTAGGCTGGTGACTCACTGTCCACACTGAAGCCTAAAGGACTCCCTGGTCACGTGTGAAATGACCTTTGGATCTCACTGAGCACTCAGGATTTGGTGTCTTTGTGTCTCTCTCGGATTATCACATCATTAACGAAGAACTGGGACCAGTCCCCACAGAAAGCACACGCGCTGGGAGATTCCTGACATCTCCCTGGGCTCTGCCCAAGCCAGACGCTCCACGATCCTGGGAAAAACACCAAAAGCGCGGCTTTTCCGCTCTTTCCCCCAGCCTGGCAGCACTTCCCATCCAGCCCAGCCGGGAGCCCGCCCACTCTCTGGAGGCCGGATGTTCAGAGGACACACTCCACTACTTGAAGCTCACTTAGGACGCCCTTCCTCTCACAAGGACCTGTGGACTTTCCCTGGACTCATGTGGGTTTCTCTTGTACCCGGCTGGCGCCTCGGGGCTGCCTCCAGGGCTGGGCATCTCCACTCCGCACACATGGCCGCCGAAGCCAGTGGGACTCAGAGGGCAGCTGGGCCTGACCTTGACTCCCGCGGGTCCAGGAAGCGTAGATTGGAGCTCACAATGCACGCAGGGTGGTGGGGGGGAGGGGAGGGGAGCACATCAGCTGCCCCTTACCCACAGTCCTCCTTGCTGAGGGTAACAGGGCTCCGCCAATGGCCATAGCTGCTGAGGAAGAGGATGGGCAGGGAGCCGAAGGGCTGGAAAGCTCAAGGACACTGACGGTCCAATTTGGGGTGAAACAAAATCCGCACAGACAGGGCAGGCTCTGAAGATCACAGGTTGTCAGAGACAGTCAGGACCCAGGGCTGGGGGCCAAGCGAGGAGGATCTGGGCCTTCCCTTGAAAGAAGACAAGGCATGCTCTCTGGCTTTGGAGAGAACAGATCATTCTAGAGGTAAAGAACAAAATATGAGCATGACGAGAACACAGGAGGTGGGCCGGTGGAGGAGGAATCTTTTGTGCAGGTGTCTTGCTTGAGAACGGGCTCCCTGGCCGGCGTGTGTTTCCAGGCTTCGAGACAGCCACTGCTTGGCTTGTGCCGTCTCCCCGAAGTCCCTCCCTTGTATTTGCTCAAGCCAGCCTTCTTGCTGACTCCGGGGTGGGGGGGACAGCCCAGCCACCCCTGTCCAGCAGCTCCTAGCACGGTGATCGCCATGCTGGCCATCAAGTGACTTGGAATGTGCAGGATGCTTGGTGGCCCCCATTGGAAGAACAGAGACGTGGAAACAGTAGCGTGGGGTGAGAGGGTGGGCTTGGGGTCAGAGAGATCAGGGGTTATGAGCCGGCTGGCCTCCTCTGTGTGATCGAAGCCCTCTCCCCACCATATGGGTTTCCCGTTGTTCATGAAGGGGTTGAAGTAGATTTTGTTTTTTGTTTTTGTTTTTTTTAAGATTTTATTTATTTATTTGAGAGAGACAGAACAAGGTGGGAAGGGCAGAAGGAGAAGCAGGCTCCCCTTTGATGCGGGACTCCATCCCAGGACCCTGGGGCCATGACCTGAGCCAAAGGCAGATGCTTAACCAACTGAGCCACCCATGAGCCCCAAAGTACACTTTGTTTTAAACCATGAAATCTACAGAGAATACTATTACTAAGAACGTCACACCCAGCCAGGCCTTACCATGTTTGGCCAAATCTGCTCCACACTCACCCCTTTCCCTTTCCCTTCCAGATGGGGTTGAAGGCCCTTGTGTACCCCCTCACATTCAGGTCCCCCCTTACTCCTTGAAGATGGCCGTTAGACTGGCGCTGGTGTGAACCCCCTTGACTCTGACAGCAAGAGGTCCTCTAAAGATTGCTAACTCTTCAACATCCCATTAGAGGGATGGACATGGGGTCTCCCATGGATGTGGGGTCTCCCATGGAAAGCCACCAGCCCTGGGATCCTTCCGTCATCCCAGGCTGCCCCCTGAGCACAGAGACCATGTTCCCTGGCAGGGGGACCCCCACCCTGGCCCATGTCTCTGTTTCATGGGTGGGGCTGAATGATTCTGCTGACGGTCCTCCCCTGTGGGATCCTCCCTCTCGTTCCCCGGAGACTGGCTCTGGTTTGGCTGAGAAGGGGAAGGCAACTAATAAACCAGTCTTGATTCCAGTGCCAATAGGCAGCAGGTCCTTAATGCCGCCGCTCCTCCCGGTCCCATGCAGAACTCCCAGGTGACTGGCAATAGAGCCGCCATCCTCTGGGCTTATCCCCCACACCTTCCCAAGGCCTGGCGGCGGGGGGGAGGGCTTTATGCTTCTAGAGCCCTCAGACGTCTTAATACAGCATGTGACTTCTAAAATTCACATAACAGTGGTCTCAAACACTTGGAACCTGGCTGTCAACCCAGCTATCACCTGGGGTGGTAGGGACCATGTATGGAGTCCAAGTGAGGGCCTGTGGGCTGGGAGACCCCGAGGTGGCCTGAGGCAGGGCAGCCAGGAGGGACCCAGGGTCATTGCCAAGAGGATCCAAGTCCCAGGCAGAGACCTCCAGCACCCGGGATGCTTCCTTAAGTGGGTTACCTCTCCATTTCACAGATGGGGAAGGTGAGGTTCAGGGAGGCTGTACTATCTACTTAGGGCTTTGCTTAGACAGTAAGCCAGGGCTGACCTTCCCCGAAACCATCATTCTCCCTGGTCCCTTTCTCCTTTCCTATTCCTTGTCCTTAGGTCACAAGGACAGGGGTCACTGAGGCAGGAGGCTGGAATCTGAGGTTGTGACACTGAGAGCAATGGCCAAGCCTCCCTTTGCTCTCTGGTCTGAGAGGGTGAAGACCTCTGCTATACCTTGTCCTGCCCAAGGTGGTCAGGAGGCTGACAAGAGGTGAGCTGTATCGGGGCACCTGGGTGGCACAGCGGTTAAGTGTCTGCCTTCGGCTCAGGGCGTGATCCCGGCGTTATGGGATCGAGCCCCACATCAGGCTCTTCCGCAATAAGCCTGCTTCTTCCTCTCCCACTCCCCCTGCTTGTGTTCCCTATCTCGCTGGTTGTCTCTCTCTCTGTCGAATAAATAAATAAAATCTTAAAAAAAAAAAAAAGAGGTGAGCTGTGTCACCCGGAGGTGCTGTCCAGGCCCGATGGGGTTTACTGTGATTGTCACAGGGCTGGCAGGAAGATAGACCGCTGGGTGGAATGTGAGCCTGAGGGGCACGGCAAGCAGACCAGCCATGCCCAGGAGCTGAGCAGGACAGCGAGTTCCTGGGTACCCCCCAAGGAAGCTGAGGCCTCAGCAGACTCAAGTTTCCACGGATCTGTTGGAAGCCATGATGGGCTGGACTGGGAGGACGGGGCTGTCCAAGTCCAAGGTGGCCTGTTCTGGCAGCTGACCTGGACCACCTTTGGAGGGCTGGGAACTCCTGGGCAGGAAGACCTCTGGTGAGAGCTGGTTTGTGGGGTGAGGCTTACAGTGTTAGGGGACCACCTAGGGTGACCAACGGCTCTGCTTTGCCTAGGACGCAGACTTGTAATGCTACAACAGAGACAGTTCTGGGCACAGTGGGGTGGTTAGTCACCCTAGAACCATGGGTGCCCGGCCACGGGCCACTAATTACCTGGAGAAGGAGCACTTGCTGGACTGGGGAGTTAGGGCGTTTTGGGGGGACACGTACATACCCAGCTGGCCCCTTCTGGCCCTGGCTTCCAGCCCAGCCTGCCTGCAGGGAGGGACATTCTGGCCATTTGTGGACCCTGTGATCCGATCCACTTCACTGGGCCAGGGCTGTCTCTGCAGGGGAGCAAAGGGGCTGATGGACACATTCAGGAAGAAGCATTAGGAAACCCACCGTGGCCACCCCTTTAAGCTGCAACTTCCAATCCGGCTTTGGGCCTCCGCTGACATTCTCATCTTCAACATGTGTCTGCTGGGCTCTGTGTCATGGCTTCCAGACTTGGAAGGGGAAGGGGCTGCTCTTTAGTGGCCTCCTTGACCCTCTCCTTCCAAATCGACATGGAAGGGTAGGGTGTGGAACAAAGCACCAAGGCTGTGAAAAGTGGTGTTGAGTGACCGTGGGCCTGCGCCATGGTGATGGACTCACGCTTTGGAGGCATCCGGTGCAAGCCAGCCAGGCACACGGTAAGTGTCTAATACATGCGCGTCATCGTTATTGTTCGTGCTTTTGTGATTAGACCACACTGCCTTTATAGCTCAGCCACACGCATTATCTCACGGCCCTCAGACAACCCAGGGGGTAGGCGGGATGGCCTTTCTTTGCTCCCATTTGGGAGGTGAAGAAACAGGCCCAGAGGAGGCCGATGAGTGCCTGTAGGGCAGGTGCAGAATTAGGCATGGCCCTGGGCTCCAGAATTCGTCGTTATCTCGGGGACTAAGGATGAAGCCACACCCTGACATGTAAGGGGCGTGGCTAACCTGTGAGCTGGCCGCACACCTGGGGAAGAGGCTGTGTATTGACCCATGCAGTGAGCAGTCCCTTGGCCCCCTGCCCAAGGGAGCCTATGAGGAGCCAAGTATGGGCTTTGGTGTCAAGAGAGACCTGAGTTCGAATCCCAGACTTTGTCTCTGAGTAGCTCTGTGAACCTGGGCAAGTGCCTTCATCCCCCTGGGCCTTAGTCTCCTTACTTGTGAAGTACGGACAGTCACATCTCTCTCCTAGGGTAGTTGTGAACCTTAAAGTATCAGGGCTTGACAAAAGAGTCCCTTTGCACCCGCTCCACGTGTCCCCCTGGGGGCTGGAGCGGGCCCTGCTGGTTCTGGGAGGATAGCAGGATTTGAACTCTGTGCCGTTGGAAGCCGGGCACTTAACCTCAAGGGCACAGGCTTCCGCTGCACCTCAATACTCAGTCAAGGCCCTGTGAATGTTCCGGTCTATTACTTAGCTTAGCCAAAGAGAATGGGGGGAGGGGCTGTGGATGCTGTTTGAGTTTGAACCTTTAGAAAAAGTTGGATGGCCTATCCTCGGGGCTGGGCTGGGGTGTTCTCGGCAGGTGGGATGGTGGGTGTCCCTTGACCTGGCCAGCCCTCCTTCCTGCAGGGCTCTGTGTTTATCTGCTGCAGGGATGCCGTTTCCCCTTTTCCATTGCCTGCTTCCCTGCTTGACACATGGCTCCTCTTCCGAAAGGGGGGAAGGCAGGCTTCTGAAATGGGAAGTCCAGCTGGAAAAACGCTCCACTAGGCAGATGAAAAGACATTTTTCTCTACTGCCGTTACGCTGCCCGCCCCACACAACACACTCATTACAGTTATATCTCATTCAGCTCACCTAGAGAATAAAATTAGAAATCAAGTCAACTCCCCAGAGTCTTGTTATATCAATCTGACTTACACAAAACAGGCCAGACAGAGTGTGAGGTTTCCATAAAATTAGGCTGTGTCCCCAGGGGCTGCCTTGAAGCTACCCAACATTGCAGAAAACTGCCAGGTGCCCTTTTGCATAATTTATCAATTACACACAATTCAATTCATCGCAGGCAGGAGGCAGGAGGCGATGGTTTGGGACAGAAGGGGACCCTGGGAGCAGCACGTATAGGAGAGGAAATCTAGATTCTAATCTCCTCTCCAACCCTCACTGGATGGATCCACTTACGCTGGTGGGACCCTGCTTTCCCCAGCCATTTAGACCAGGGGGCCTAAATGTTCTTTATGCCACTCTGGAGTTTGCTGGAATGCCGAAACTCCACATTTGTGAAATCTGAACACCGTTGGGGGGTGGAGAAAGAGATGTTCAGAGCTTGGGCCCTGCTTGGCAGTGCTGGTGTGTTGAGTGGCCAAGGCGGCCAGAGGGCTGCGGGTGCCCGGATGTCAGAGGTCTGCCTCTCCCATGCCCAGTGACTGTCTCACTCATAATGATACCGCTCATGTCAGTGTACCACGTTGACTTCACCTCTACCCTGGCTCACTGGGGGCTCAAGACTCCCTTAGGGAGGAGGTGGGGCAGCCATGGGCAATCTCAGATGAATGTCAGATGAATGCGGAAGCTCAGGGAGTGGGACTGACATGCCCAAGGCCACCAAGCTCAAGTGCCGTCGGTCCAGCGTCCTCTCCCCACTTCCCCCCACCCCACCCCTCCCTCCTCTGGGGCCCACTGCTCCTGGAACATTGCTGTTTTATGGTATCCTTTACCAATACTTGTTATACTTGTCTTTCTGTGGCAGAGAACAGGGCAACGTCTCTCCGTTTGCCAGGCATCAGTGGTCGGCTTGCCTCCACTGTGGCTGCTTGGGGTAGTGTCGTTGGAGGAAGGAATGAATGAGTAGGACTGACTCCCGTCCAGTGGTCCTTGCTCCGGAGCCTGACAAGTCATCTACTTGCCTCTGATGTCTATGCCATGACTGCGGGCCCATCTGCAGGCTCAGTGACACCTGTCTTTCGCCAGCCTTTACCCCACCATCTCGAAGGCCTGCACTTGGCCATGACCCACTCAGCAATATGACTGCTGCCCGCCAGGGGCTTCTGCCTTGAAGAAACTGACCAGACCTCCTGCGGGGGCGGGTGCTCCTACCCTCAGTTTAGAGAGAGGGGCCTGAGGCTCAGGTAGGCCACGTGTCTAGTCATTGGTTCCCAGCTGAGAAGTACCCGGGGCGGGGGGGTTGGTGGGATTCGAACCAGCTCCTGGTAGATCCAGTCTACACTTACTCTGTGAGGCCCCAATTCCGCCACATGGTCCTGTAATGTTCAAAGTTCCCTACCATGGTCACCTAGCAGAGTTATCTACCACAACCTCCCTTCCACCCTTGCAGGGTTGTTGGGATAGAGGTAGTTAAGGCAGGGATCAGCTGCCCAATTTAAGGGCGAGAAGACTTATGCTCAGAAAAGCAGAGTCATTCACCCAAGGCCACGCGGGTAGGGTCAGAGCTGGGGCCCGACCACAACAGATGAGGGAGGGAGGTCAGCAGAATCAGTGACTCGCTCACGGCTCAGAATTACTGGGTTGTGGGGCCAGAGCTCAACCTACACCCACAGATTCTGAAGCAGGTGCCCGATACCCACATGCTGGTTTGGGGTTTTGTTTGTATGAAAGGGCAGGAAAGAATGTGTGGGTCTCTCCCTCCTGGAGTGGCATTACCCAGTACAAAGAGATCACTAGAATGAAATCTCCTCACAGAGCAGGGGGCCACCGGGCCGCTGAGACTGAACCGAAGGCAGTTTTGCCCTGCTGAAATCCTAAGTTATCCTCCTGGCAAATATCCGCTCAAATAATGAAACCTAATACGTCCTCATTATCTTTCTGGAGGAAGGCTGGCGGGAGGATGAAGGGACGGGGGGTCGATCTGTTGTCCCCAGATTGGAGTGTCAGAGAGGTCAGGGGTGGGCTATGGGAGGGAAGAAGCTGGGGCAGCCCCCAGCCTTTTGCCAAGATGCTTCCCTGAGCAGACTGCGGAAGCCCCCGGAGAGGCCTTTGTTCCTGGGTTTCCAGCGCGCAGGCAGGTCTCCGGGGCTCGCTCGGCCAGGCTTCTGAGGCCTGTGTCTGCAGGAGCCAGAAGGCTGAACCGTGTGGGGCAGTGCTCCAGCCCTGTGTCGAGATATCTTTGGGGTAAGTGTTTGCTGCTTTTGTCTGGAAGCTTAGCCACTCTTTTCTCCAGCCTCATGGAAATGAAAGCCAGGAAGCTGAGCAGTGGGTGATTATGGGGTTCAACTTGCTTATTAACAGCCCACAAAAGATTATCATGGGGCTTCTAGGCAAAGCCCACAGAGGCTTGGAAGCAGGCTGCTTCCTGGCTCTGGGCGCTGCTCTCTGAAAGCATCATCTTCTCCAAGCAGAGGGGCTCTGCCTGGCTGGCCTGGGGTGCCCCCGCACCCCCTAACCACAGGGTGTTCAGAGGAGCCAAGGGGGCCAGGCCCTTTGTGAACTGCACCTGCGGGGGGCTAGGGACGATTGGGGGCCCGATGCCCACCCCTGCGGTACGGAGTTCAGAGATTTACGGACGTCTCCTTGGAGAGGGAGATTATTTAGCTACAAGACAACGGTGTTGAGTAGGAGGCAGCAAATGACAAATCCTTTTGTTGCCTGTTTTTATAAATAAAGTTTTATTGGACACAGCCACGCCCCCATTGCTTTCTAGTTGCCCAGGGCGGCTTTTAAGCTACAATGGCAGAGCTGTGCAGTGGCAACAGGGACTGGCCCACAAAGCCTACAACATTACCTTTCTGGCCCTCTACAGACAAAATGTGCCCTCACCTTGCTAGGGGACAGAGTATGCATTTTGGAGTTGACTAGATAGGGATGCTAATGCCACTTTCACTTTTGTTCCGTGTTACCTTGGACAGGTCGCTTCGCCCCTGAACCTCCCTCTTCCCGTTTGTCACAGAGGGACGGTCACGTACTTAACACACGCTTGTGGAACCGTGTTTACTCTGTATCAAAGTGCTTTGCCAGCACTAACTCGCTTAAGCCTCATGGCAATTCTGCGAGGCTGGTGCTGTGGTGGTCAGACCCATTCTGTAGAAGGGCAAGTAGAGACCTCGAAGGTTAAGTGACTTGGGCAGGACCGCATAGCGCTGGGACTCTGAACGCAGGCAGTATGGATTCAGAGCGTGTCCTGACCTGGCCGGCGTGAAGGCTAAGCCCTAATGGGTGAGTAGGGCTGATCCCAGGGGCCGGGACGCAGTAGGATCTCGGTCCCTGTCTGCTGTCTCTGTCCCTCGTCCTCAGATAGTCTTGCCTCCCACGTCTGTCTGGAATAAAGGTCCCAGCCCCTCTGAACGGGAGCTTCTCAGGCCATCACGTCCCCTCCTGCTTTGGCCAAAGCCCAGGATCATGAATGCCGCTTTGGCTTTCTGCGCACGCCCTCCCTGTCCCTCCCTGCCATTGTCTCCCTCCCACTGTTTAGTTAATAATAACATATCATGTTCTGTCTCAGATGCATATCAGTTGTGTGTAATTATTTATGGAGAAATAGACAGATGATTCCCTGCTTGGACCATTTTCCCAGGCAGCCCTACCTATCACTTAGCACCCCTTTCTCCCCTCGTCTAATAACACTGTCCACTTTAGATCCTGGGGCCTTGATTTATTAGGTAATTTGTTTCTTCTCTGTGGCTTGGGCCTGCCTGTCATCAATATAATAGAATGATGGAAGTGCAAGCCATAGACACCAGACATTAAAAACTAGGCAAATATTACCCATTTCAACTCCTCATCCAGCCACAACCAATCCAAAGCAATACTCGGCCTCTGCTTGTCAGGAGAGACGAAAAAGATTACAGAGGGACACCCAGGGCCTGACTTCTCACAAAATGGCTCTTGGAAAATTGGGCTGGTTGTTCTGCTGGTAGGTGCTTTTGGGAAAATGCCAGGAGAACACACACACACACACACACACACACACACACACACTCAGCATAGGGATCTAAGCTCCCTTCCAAAGAGCCTAAATATGCTGAGGAGGTAAGAGGATTGAAGTAGGTGCAGGGGGCCTGGCTCCCCACCCCAACTCCACCATACTCACCAACCCGCAGGGAGGCTGGGCCGAGTCACCTCATCTCTGGGCCCGAATCGCCTCATTTGTCAGAGCCGGAGATGGAGTCGATGGGCTCCAAATGGCCTCCAAGCCTTAACAGGCCGCCACGTGGCCAAGGTGACACAGAACGTAAGAGGCGGAGCCGGAAATTGAACCTTTGCTGTTTGGTTCCAAGATGGGCACTTTTAGCACTACTCCACGCCGCGGCTGCTGATCATAATTGTAATCAAAATGGCCTGTCTCTTCACCATCAATAGCTGTATCACAATCATGGAGATAATATCACCAATCAGTGATCTTTAATTGCATCATCGAGGGACTCATCAGTGCCATTATCTCCAACGGCATGTCACCACCACCACCACGGCCATCACGCTCACTTCACTGAATGTCTCCCACGGTCCAGGTTGTCCATGCAGGATGCTCTTGGATCCCCGCCACAATCTTAGAAAATAGGACCCGTTATAATTATCCGCATTTAATAGAGGAGGTGGCTGAGGCTCTGAGTGGCACATAATGGTAAATGCCAGACCTTGGATGTGAACTCAGGTCTGCTGGGTTCCCAAACAACCTTCTGGCCACTACCCTATCCATCATCAGCACCATTGTCATGAGTGTTACCATCAATGTGATCATTAACGTCCACAGCAGCCTCACCAAACCACACAGCTGCATCTTTTTCTTTGCTTCCCAAATCGTTTACCAGAATCACCGTCATTGCTAATGTTGGTGTCATAGATATCAGCATCAATATCATCAATATCATCATGGCCACTCTCTTTTTAATATAAACACCATCATTCATCGTTAGCAATATTGTCATTGTCATGATCATTGACATAGTCCCTACCAGTGTCATGATCAACATATATACCCATTCTACCAAAATTGTTGGTAGAGTCATCACGGATACTGGCATCGCTGTTCATGGCACTGTCTTCACTAGCAATATTACGGTTATTGTCACCAACCCAGTCCACACCAACATCCTAATCAATGTTATAAGAAGCAGAATCATCAGGGGTATCACCAATCTCCCCAACCATATGGAATGGCCAACATGGTCAACAATATGATCAACACCTTCCGTCATGTCATCATCAACGTCCTCCTTCTCAGGTCACCGTCTCTGATAGTCTTATCAATGCAGTCACAACAAATGATACACATCTCCAGTTAAGTGTTGTCCCAGACATCCGTCTGCCCACCATTGTTATAACCTTGTATGGTGTGAGATCTTTTCTCCCTGGCACCATTCTGATATTCCCGTGAGAAATGTGAAAGGCAGAAGTATCTGATTCATTGTCACCCAGCCCGTTCTAATGTCACCAGGGTTATCGGGGAATCTGAAACTTCAAAATCTCCAGAGTGAGGTGATTCCATTTCAGAAATTTTAGGCCATTCATTCCCACCCATGCTTCAAAGTCAAGTTACTTACCCGTTCTCTGGGGGATCCTGTGTCCTGCTTCCATGTGCCTCTGTTGTACATTATTTTATTCTCTGTGAGAGCATTTCCATTCACAGTCCAAGTTGTTTGTGCGTCTGTCTTCTTCCTCAGGATGTAAGTTCCTGGAGGTGGGGTCAGGTTTTCCCATACCCCTGAGAGGCTTTACACAGAATGTTCTCCATGCATATGTCTGGGGAATTGAAGGGAATGGATGTCAGCGGGCCCACGCAAGTCCCATGATGAAATGGAAAGAACACCAGGCTAAGAACCAAGACGTGTGGATTTTAGTCTGGAATGTCCCTACCTACCTGTGCAGCCAGGGAGCATTCGTTTCCTCTCCCTCCTGCCCTCCCTTCCTTCTTCCAGCTCCCACCTTAAGAGTCGTCCCTTTCTTACACGCAGTCTGGCACGAGGTTCTGCGGCTCTGCCTTCCAAATATACTCCAAACCGCCCATTTCTCCTCCGCTGCCACCTAAATTAGCCCGACGCGTCTTGCTAGAACCACTGCCGTTACCTCTTAATTGATCTTTCTGTTTCTACTCTCTTCCCGTGTTGGGACCAGGATGCTCTTTTGAAAGGAGTCCATCAGCTCACATCAGACCCCGACTCAAATTCCACCCCATGGCTTCGTCCTTCACTTACAGTGATGTCCAGACCGTTTATGCAGTCTGCAGCGTACAGTCTGGCCCTTGACCCCCTCTCCTCCCTCCCCTCACCCATCACTAGTGAGGTGCCCAGGCACACCGTTCTTCTCGTACCGTCCTGAAAATCCCAAGGTATTCTGATGAAGGCCTTCATACTTGCTGGCCCCTCTGCCTGGAAATGTCTTTCCCAGCATCTTACAGTCAAGCGCACCCTTCTCGAGAGGCTCTCGGGGGCTACCCTGTATGAAATAGAGCCTTTCCAGTGGGCATTCTCTTCTCATCAAATCCACTCACTTGACCAGTATTTACTGACCCTACAAGATTTCTCACCCTCAGCACGATTGACATTTGGGACTGGATCATCCTATGCTGTGCGCCCGGGGGGCGGAGCTGTCCTGTGCGTTGTAAGAGATGCAATAGCGTGCCTAGCCTTTGCTCACTAGATGTCAGTGGCTTCCCCCTTCCCTGTTGTGTCAACCGATAACGTGTCCAGATATTATCTGGCAGAATCACCCCCAGTTGGGAAACATGCTTTTCCAAAAGCTTGAGTGACATCAGTGAGTAAGACAGATGCCACCACGGGCACTCCGCTCCCTCAATCTCCCGGCCTTTTTGGGAGGAGAACAACAGTGACTATAACAAGTAACTTACGTATATTCTAGAAAGTGACAAATACTATGGGAAAAAATACAGCTGGTTAAGTGTGCTCGTGGTTGCCCGAGGGGGTTGCAGTTTTAAATAGGATAGTCGGAATAAACAGTCCTTGTTGGAAAGGCGCTTTATATTTATTGTTATTTTTTTTGTTTAATCATTGCATATATCACAATATGAAATTATATCACAGTCTTGTTTACTTGTTTATTGTCTGTCTTCTCCTCCAGAGAGTAATTCTATGAGGGCAGAAAATGTCTCTGTCCTGTTCAGCACTATACCGATACCTAGAACAGTGCGTGGCCCAGAATTATAGTCAATAAATGTGTAGGGCATTGGTAGGAGCTGGGAACATTGAGATAAATAGCCTGAGTAGACAGCATTTCATCCTACCCCTGCTGTTCAGAGATCCCTCTCACTTCCCCACTCCACACACAGTCCCCTCTACTAATTTATTTCATGGGTAATTTAGAAGTTCTATAATCTATTTAGTTTATACTCAGGCAACTTCGAATACCTGACTCTCTTGGTGGAGTCTAGTCTTCCTCTGATCAGGCCAGTCTGACCACAAGGCATCTCGTTGGAGACACCACTGTCCATCCTGATCAATCACTCTCCGTGCTGACATCTTCTCTCCACCCAGTGTGGCCAGTTCTTCTGTTCTGAGACGTGGGCTCAGTGTGGGGGAAGGCTGCCATGGAAGGTGAAGGCAGCCAGCCTCCCATCGCTGGAGGTGTTCAGGGTGGACTCCATGACCACATGACCACGGCAGGATGCTGTAAAGGGGATCAGAGCCCTGGGTGGAGGTGACCCAGGGTCAGTGATCTGATGCTTAGTGAGCACCAGAGTCACCGTGGGGCTCATTAAACTGAGTGTTGGCCCCACCCCGATATTCTGACCTAGTAGCCCGGACATGGCGTGGGGCCAGGCGATGCCCTGCGCTGCTGTTCCAGGAATATAGTGTGAGTAGCTCTGCACTACCGTGCCCGACAGCTCCTCTCATGCCCAAGGTTCTGCAATTCTACGATTCCTCCTTTCTTCCAGGCACACAATGCAGTCGTCCACTTCCTGCCCATTCCTTACCTCCTGTCAACTTTGAACTTGTCTTCTCCTAACACCTTCTATGGTGCTACCTGGGGTCTAAAACATCTCATTTTTTCCCAGGTATCTCCCCACCTAGCCTTGGTCTGTAAGTGATTCTTTTCAGAGCCAAAGGTCGCTACTAACCTCCCTCTGAAGCAGGTGAGGCCAGGAGACTCTGCTTCCAGGGAGAGCGTGGTTTACCTGCACAGATCAGCATATAGACCTGGAACCCTAGGGAAGGACCGGAGATATCCCATAAGGAATCGGCAAGCACAGGAAGGACATGCTGGGCTTGTTGCAGAGAAAGAGTGTGCTCTCGGGCCTTGGGCAATCACAGAGGGCTCAAGGAGGAAGTGTGATGTGCGCTGAGCTCTGCAAGATTGAAAGAAAGGGAACGATTAGGCTGAACCATATAAAATTGCTGCTATTCAAGCACTGTTGGCCTCCAAAACCCGACATTTCATGTGGCTCAATCCAAGAGCATTCATTATTTTCATTCCTCCTACGCATCAATTATTATCATCATCCTCATTCTGTAAACGAGAAACTGAAGCCCAGAAAGATTAAACAGCTTGCCCAATGACACAGAGTAAGAGACAGAACCCAGGGACCCAGACCATGATGACTCCATGCCCTAGCTTTAGGGTCCGTCTAATGCAGTGGGTCCCAGACTTTGGGGAAAGCACCTGAATCCCTTGGAGACCCCGTCTCCAGCAGTTGGGAGGGCAAAGGGGAGGATGATGGTGGTGGTGAGAACCTGCATTTCAATCAAGCTCCCCAGGGAGTACTGAAGCCAATGGCCTGTGGTCCACACTTGGTGGCTTACTGGTTTAGGCAGGACAAGATGGAAGAAGGCATTGTCCAAGGAGTGAGAGAGAGTAGCAGGATGAACAGAGCCCTAGAGGTAGGAGCAGGAGTGGTGTGTGCCAGCAAGAGCAAGGGTAGCAGACTCGGGCTGGCAGGCATAAGGAGTGCAGATGGGGGCAGTGGAGAAAAATGACCAGGCTGGTGAGCGTAGTGGGGCCAGGTTGTCTTCGTGCTGCCTGCCCCAGTCTCTGTCCCTCCCTTCTGGTCTCTTCCAAGGAGGCAGCATCCTGCAGCACCAACTCATCAACTCCTCCCCCCTGCACCTCCCCCACCAAAGCCCAGCAGGGGCTCCTAGAGGGTTTTTAGCCTAGACCATTTCTCCAACGCCACTGATCCCTTCTGCCGAGTGTGATAAACCCTATTTTATAAAGAAGACATGAATGGCTGTAATCAGATACAGTGTTTGCTGTGCTGAACAAAATGAGCAAAAGAAAAAATATGCAGCCAGGCTATAATTATGGGTGTAATATTTCAGCCCATTAGCAAAAAATATCTCAGAAACCTGCTGCCCCGCCTTCTCAGCTAAAAAATTGGATGCTAAGCTGGTGAAGGCAAACAGAGAGAGCAGAGCACTGAAGCAGAGGCCTAATTAATTGCATATACAATTTTTTCTTTCTTTTTTTTTTTTGGCTGGCAGTGGGTTCTGACAATTCTGGGTCTTTTGCTGCACTAGAGAAAAGAGAGATTGTCATTTTCCAGCAGTGTTGTTCTGAGGGCTTCTAGGCATCAGTCATTCCTCCTTAGCCAGTCCAGCCTGGCCCAGTACTAGCCAAGGGCCTGTCACTTACCAAGCATTTGGTGAATTTAGAGGGTTTGAACAGTAATAGCTACCTTTTGTTGCTTGCTATGTGCCAGGCACCGTGACGAAGCTTTACCAATTTTCTCCTTTTTCCCTTTGGGAGCAATGTGAGGGGGCGTGATGGATTTTGCTGATAACCTTCAGGTCGCTTCCCACTGCTTTTTTTTTTTCCTCTTCTTTTTTTTGAGTCCCAGAACCTGCAACTATCTTTGGAAGACTACCTGTGAGCTACCAGAGTCACTGCCTGGGGGGCTCTGTGCCCCCTGCCCCCAGCGAAGGACCCATGAGCAGCAGAAGTGGGAGTGGGAAAGGCTGGGCTCCCACCTAGGGTCAGAGTAACTGGGAGTATCTCACACTCCTGGGCTCCCCATGGGACAGGGGTTGGGCATCCTCTGTGAGATCTTGCTGGAACTGGCCCCCTGTCTGCCTTCCTCCCCTCCTCTGCCCTGACCTCCCACTCCCCGTGGCATCCCTCGAGTTCACCTACTTGTATGTTATTCCATAGCTCTGTGTATGCTTCTGGGGAGTCATTGGGGATGGGGATTTGCCTCCATCATCTTACTCCAGAGCCTTATCTCTACCCTGTGATACCGTTTATTAGCATCAGGAAGATAGACCTGGTCAACTTCTTCCCTTTCCCATGATATGCAGGCTGTTGCTTCCTAGACGATTTTTTCCCAGGATGTTCCCTAAGCACATTCCAGCCCTTAAATCAGCCCCTCCCTCCCCTGTACTCTTGTGCAGTGTCTAGACGTCTATCAGATGTCTATTTCCTGCAGTAATGGGCTCCCGGTCCCTCGACGGAGTTACTCGAGCACAGTGATTCTGTATTATCCATCTGCGAATTCCTAGGGCCCAATGCGGGGGTCAGTGCCCAGTAAGTTCTCAGGAAATGCATATGCAATAAATGAATTAATGAATTAATCGGGTGGAGCCTTTGGCCTCCTTATGTAAATGTAGCACCTGCCTCCAAGCCATCCCTAGTCTCTAGGATCTGCAGAAGACTGGGGCAAGTTGGTGGTTCAGCAGCTGCTATCCTGTATTCTGGAATTCGGCACTGTCTGGGCAATTCTATAATTAGATATACATCTTTGTTCCTGAGTCTTCTAGTTACCTGGCTTTTACCTCAAGCTAACCAAGCTCTGGAGGGCTCTGACCAGTTCCTGTGTATATATTCATTCGTTCAGTTGCTCATTCACTCTTGCAGTCATCTACATATCTAAACCTATCCATTCCAGCTAACCCTACCCCTTCATCTAATAACACTCATCTATCCCTCCACCTACCCATCCATCTACCCATCCACTCATCCATCCCTCTACCCATCCATCCATCCATCCATCCACCCATCCATCCTCTCATCCAAAAAAGCTCCTGTGAAGGTTGACTCCAGTAATAGTCTAGTGAGGGATATGGATGTATTAAGAAGACTATGTGATCTGTGCTTGAGGGAGGAAAGTCTAGAGTACTGTGGGGTCATAGGGTCAGGTGTCCCAGCCAAGCTTCCCAGGGCACCTAAACTGGGATCTTCCAGGTGAATTGTGAAGAGAAGAGAGGAATGGGTGAGACTGTCCCAGGCAGAGGGCAGAGACAATATGATACAAAGGGAAAGATGAGTGAGTGCACGGAAGGTTCAGAGGAATAAAGGACATTCAACCTGGCTGATCTCATGTGAAGGGCAGAGGTATAGGGTAAAGGCGGAGGGGCTGCCTGGAGTCAGATCGTGCAAGGCCTTGCTTGTCCAGTAGGGGAGAGGGATCAAGAACAGGGGACAGTGGGGAGCCTTCAAAGGGCCTGTAAGCAGGACAGAATCATGATCAGATCTGCATCTTTTAGAAAGTCACTCAGGGAGACAGAGACTGGGGGAAAGAAGACCAGTGAGGGGACTGGGGTCGGGGAGATGGGGGACCATTTGCCAGACGGCAGTTGCCACATGATACTGATAGAGGCAGAGACTGATGCGATTGCAGGAGAAGGAGAGAAGTAGGTTTTATGCCTGGATGGGCAGATATTTAGAAATTGATGGGAATCGGAATTGACTAGATGTAGAAGCGGAGAGAGGGAGGAGTCAAGAATGACTGCCAGTTTCTGGCCTGTGTGGTGGGGTAGACAGATGTGTCACTGACCAAGTCACTGAGGGAGAGCAGGTGGGCATAGGGCCTGGGGCCTGGAGAGGAGAGTGATGGCGTGCTCAGTGCAGGGTGGGGTGGGGGGGAGCCGGTGAGTTTGAGATGGCTGTTAGGCTTCCAAGTGGGGTTTTTCAGAAGATGATTGGATCCAGGTCTGAAGCCCCAGACAGATGCAAGGGCTGGGAATGAAGATGTAGGGCTCACCAGGATAGGAATGGCTGCCAACTCATCAGAGTAGATGGGAAGGCCCAGGGAGGGTGCGTAGACTCAGAAGGGAGAGCCCCTGTCTTTTGACCGATGCCCCATTGCTGACTGCCTATCTGGGTGGTGGGCAATTCCTTCCTTAGATTGCAATGCATGCATGGACCACATCTCCAGGCTCAGTCCACTCTCTGTGGCCAAGCATGTTGGGTGCATGTTTGTCTGTGTTCAGTCTTCCTCCTGTAGCTCCCTTTCACCCCCAGAGCCCGCTACAGTTATGTGAGTGAAGCCTGGATGTGTTTCTCTGTGTCTGCCATGGGACAGCCTCTCCCTGTGGAGGGTTCTTTTGCCTGGAGGAAGGAAGAGAGATTATTCTTTCCAGCATGGCTGCTCAGCAGGGGAGGAAGGGAACTAGCTCCCTTACAAGGTCAGAAGCTCAGGGGTTAACCTCCCTCTTCCACTGCTTTTAGAAATGTCTTTAATTATTAAATTACTCTGTGTGCATTATTAAAAAGATATACAGCCCAGAACAATAATAAAATAAATATGAGACACCCCTACCCCTCATCCTGCCAGCCCCAGAACCCTACTTCTTAGTGACAATTATTATTTTCCATATTTCATAAACACACACACACATATACATATACACACAGTATACACTCTTCTCAGCAATTGATTTTTTTGCTTATAAGTATACACGAGGTATATTTCTACATCAGAATATTTACAACTCTACTTCCATTTTTCTCTCTTTTCCACTTATTACAAAACTCATACAAGTTTATGGTCCAGAATGTGAAAATCCAGAAAAATGAAAAAAAGAAAAAAGAAAATCTAAATCAGCCAGCATCCTAAAATCTCATTATCTAGAGATGATGATGAACATTGATGAGAAGCATAAACAATTTAGTTTTACTGGATAATAATGGAAGAGTAAACTCAAGTTAGGGAGAAAGAATGAGGGAACCCCAAGTGGATTTTTCTTCAAAATAAGAGATTTGGGTCCTTACATAATTTTTCTCTCTCTTTTTTTAACTTTGAAGGAATTGAGAGGTTGGAGTTGCAATGTTTTCTTTTAATGTTTGTTATTTTATTTTATTTTATTTTTACTTTTATTTGTTTTAATGTTTGTTAGTTTAGGCAGAGCTTGGTCATTTCTCTTACAAAAATCAGAAGGAACAACTTATCTTGAAACAAACAGATGACACTACTCTACTTAAGCATTTTTAAATTAAAAATAATAAATAGGAGGTAAACCTACTGTTAGCATAGTTAGTCAACAGAAATTACTGACTTATCCAATCATGTTCAGAAAGAACAAAGATATCACGAGGAAGTAATTATCACTTGTTCCTAACGCAAACCCAAAGAGACGGTATGTACATTCAAAGGGTTCATTGATTCTCTGCTTCCTCCCACATTCCCTGACCCATGGTAGGTTGGTTCTGTGAGATCAGAAAGCATGGTTTCCTACCCTTGACTAGTGGCTTAGAATCATGCCACAGTTTAGCTCACTTTATATCTGGACCATGACCTTCACGTACAGTTCATTGTTTTTCCCAGAGTCTCTACCTTATGTTTCCTTGTTGCTCAGAAGGGTCACGTCTTAATTCCATAACCATTCTGAATGTTCCAGCTTCTTACTCATAAAATTGGGCAATACTGTTTTCTTCTTCTTTCTTTTTAAAGATTTTATTTATTTATTTTAGAGAGAGAGAGCAGGAGAGTGCAAGCAGGTGGGAGGGGAAAGGGACAAGCAGACTCCACGCTGAGCATGGAGCCCAAGGAGGGGCTCGATCTCACGACCCCAAGATCATGACCTGAGCTGAAATCAAGAGTGTGATGCTCAACTGTTGACTGAGCCACCCAGGTGCCCCAGTGCTGTTTTCTTCTTGAGGTCATTCCTCATGGAGTCCTCTGATTCCATGTTCTAATTGGGACTAATTGCTTCTTAGGCCTTTTCATTCATCTCCTGGGTTAGTTCTTTTGTTTGTTTCTGCTTCAAGTTTTTATTTAAATAGTTAACACATAGAGTAATGTTGGTTTCGGCAGTAGAACTCAGTGGTTCATCACCTACACACAACACCCAGTGCTCACCACAAGTGCCCTCCTTAATATCCACGCCCCATTTAGCCCACCCCCCACCTCCCTCCATCAACCCTCAGTTTGTTCTTTATCATTAATAGTCTCTTATTGTTTGTTTCCTTCTCTCTCTCTTTTTTCTTCCTTCCTCTACGTTCATCTGTTTTGTTTCTTAAATTCCATATATGAATGAAATCGTTACGTTTGTCTTTCTCTGATTGACTTATTTTAAGCATAATACTTAGCATAATACTCTTTAGCTCTATCCATGTCATTGTAAATGGCAAGATGGCATTCTTTTTTATGACTGAGTGATATTCCATTGTATATATACCATGTCTTCCTTATCCATTCATCTGTCGGTGAACACTTGGGCTGTCTCCATAGTTTGGCTACTGCAGATAGTGGTGCTATAAACATTGGGGTGCATGTGCCCCTTCAAATCCTGGGTTAGTTCTGTGATTTCTTGAACTTGTCTTCTCTCTTGGGTTCAGTCTTCATTTTGTCAGAGTACATCCTCAAGGAGTTTTTGTCAGAAAGTGTGCATAACAGGGGTGGGGGTGTGGTGCGAATCTATGTTCTGGAGTACTTAAGAACGTCTGTATTGTGCTCTCCTACTTGAATAAGAGATTCCAAGAGATTTCTCCTCAGAATGCTGTAGACATTGTTCTGTTGCTTTCTAGAAAGTTCCATCACATGTGCAATATCTAATGCCAGTCTGATTGTGGTTTCCTTCTTGATGCCCTAAGTTTTCTCCTTAAGAAGTTCTAAGGTTTCCTCTTAACTGCTGGACCTTGGAAACTTTCCCCCTTTGTCGTGAAACTTGTGTCTCTTTCCCATCGCATGTGCTATGTAGTTGGTGAGAACAGTAACTGGCTGCTGCTTTTTTGTCTGACTGCCTCCCTTCTCCTTGGGAACTGCCAGCAACTCACCCCTCTCCCAGGAGCTTTGGAGGTACAGTTAATGAAGGGGTGGGCCTTCCTGCCCCCAGGGGAGCCAATCAGAGCATCCCATCTCTCCAGCCAGGGGATTGGTTCAGGGGTGAACATGTGACCCACACTGAGCCAATCAGAGTACATCTTAGAGACCAACTGGGATGTTTTGAGAGAGGAGAACACCCTGTCCTGTGGGTTTGGTGCCAGGATGAAGTGAGACTGGAAATTCTGGAGGCCTTCTTAGCAATGTACATAGATAGTCGGCCTGGGAGTGAACCCACGGGGGTTCAGGAGAGGAGGGCAGAGTGTGAAAGAGAGGAAGGGAGAAAGAAGGAATGAATGAATTTCCAGCAGCGAGCCTTGGGATGCAAGCAAGCCTGAAGTCAGTTCAGACAATACGTTCCTTTTCCCTCCACCCACTTTGAGTTGGGTTTCCCTTAGATGTACATAAGAGAATCTTGATAATACAGTAATCCTTTTTATCCCTCGAATCCCCATCTTCCGTCTGCTAAGAGAGATTTCCTCTTACTATTTGACTGTTTCTTCCCTTTTATGGCTTCGGTTCTCTCCTGAAATTCCTCTTAGTTGGGTATCAGAGTTCTGGGCTCTAGGCTCCACCTCCTATTATCTTTCCTTATTTTAAAAATCACTTTGACATTTTAATCTATATTCTGAGACATTTCCTAGACTTTATTGTCTCCATCTCTGATTTCCTTCCATTCTATAATTTGACCATTTTATTAGCTCTTCATTTCAGCCAGTGTATTTTTCATTCTAAGAACTGTTTTATTCTGTTTCTCCCCCCACCCCCGTAGCAAGCTGCTTTTGTTCTATGAATGCCGCATCCTCCCAGTGAATCAACATGAGTATTCTGTTTGCTGTATCATCTCTGTTTTTCCTTTTCAGTTGCTTTGTTCATCTTGAGCCTTCTTTTTTATGTAGTTTATTTTCCTCAAAGCTCCATAATCCTCAGATATCCATGGAAGATGTGTGGATAAATAACTAGGTTGGCCTGTACTGGCTGGAATGGGATGTTCTCCTGCACGGTTATGCAGGCCTCTCTCCTGGGTGGGCCAAGGTCCTGGAAGTGTCTGGGGGAGGCTTGCTGACAGGGAGCAGAAATGCAAGCTCATGACCTACCACCATGCTGGAAGAAGGAAGACTCCTCTGAGGCAGAGAGCCTCCATTATGGGGATTTTGACATGTGAGATCCCCCAAACTCTTAAATTCTTCAAAATTGCAATTAAGCGTAATGAGACTAATGAGAAAAATAGGGTTAAGGATAAGCTACTCAAAATTCCTTCAGTATTATAAACATTAACAAGAATAACAGCACTAGTAAAAATGCTGGTGTTTTTAAAATACATGTTATATTTCTAATAAATAAAAAAATTACAGTAAATACAGGGCTTGACCTGTTTTGTTGTTGTTGTGTTTGTTTGTTTGTTTAAAGAGACGGTAGCTTGATAGAAAGTGGTGTGAGGTAGGGATAGCCTTCTGGGTTATGAAAATGAGGGTAAAATGCACAAGGAATGAGGAGCGCCTTGTCACAAGCCCTCCCAAGACAATGCAAGTGGCCCCAAGGAGGATGGGGGTGCCTGGGAACTGTGTCTGGTACCGTGTGTCTCTAGGTTCAGCTTGCTTTGCATTCAGCAGCTGTTACTTGGTGGCACAGAACATAGCGTGCAGGGAAAATTGCATACAAGCCAACGCACCTTCCACCTTGTATGGACATGGTCCTCTGTATCAGTCCCATAAGAGCCAGTGCGGATGGCGGAGAGCCCCTTTGTGGCAGAACAGATCACGTTTTCTCCCTGTGGAGCCACTGTCCGTGTGTTTTCCGTCAGAGTCTGTTGAGGAATGTCAGGAAGGGCAAGTCTACAGGTTTGCCAGCAGAAATCCCATTTTATTTTGAGAGTTGTTCTCAGGACGTTTTCCTGGGGTCGAATGCCAAGGCCACCTGTTCTGTATAGAGGCTGCCACAACTGGCCCAGCTATGCTTCCAGCAGTTTGAATTGCCCCAAGGCCTCCTTGCTTTGGGTAGAGTCTTCTCTGAGGCTCTGGGGCTTCAGCAACAAGCTAGCTTCACCTTGGCCTATGCTGACTCGCGGTTTCCTTGTTCTGGCTTCTCAATCAATTGGATACCCTATTCCTGCTTCCTTTCTCCACATTTCTGGTTCACTGGAAGTATCCTTGCCTATTTCCTACTAGGATTTACTCTTTCTTTTACTTACAACTTTTTTTTCCCCCAATAGGTTTTTGGTATGGAGAAAATTTGAATTCTTTGTACCCGGTCTACATCTCACATTGGACGTTCTCTCCACTACTTTTTTTGTCCTTTTGACTTTGACCAAGACTTGTCACAGTTCTGAGCTTCAGTTTACTATCTGGATGATGGGAATGCTAACATTATCCATCCTGCCTACCTCACAGGGACTGGGAAAGGCTGGAGGGACGTGGGAATCACCTCGGAACAGAAAAAGCAGCGTAAATTTAAGTTGTTATGAAGTTCATGGAAGAAAGCCTTCCAATTTGGCAGAAGCGAAGATAGAGCCAAGAGAGGGGAAGCCACTGTTGCCCAAGGTTACCCAGAAAGCCCCCGCCTCTCAGCTCCTGGGTCCCATTCTCCTGTCAAGTCTGCAAACTGCTGGGGCTGCAGGGCTGGGGGCCCAGCAATTGAGAATTCGGAAGAGGCAGGGATGGCATAAATAATTCAGTGATTGCTGACCATGGGCCATTAAATTTTCCATGATCTGTTTTATTGTATCTGCTATGCAGCGTTAGTCGCTGCCAGTTCAGAGGCAAACCAGGCATTTCACCGCCTGCAGGAACTAGCCACTGCTCCCTGTCAGAGGCCCAAGACCGCAGAAGCCTCGGCCTTGGGCCCATCTGGGCCTCCTTCTCGAAAGGTGGTCGAACAGGGGTTTGTATCACGGAGGAGTGAGGGCTGAGCCTCCCTCCCACCGTGCCAGGCCCTGAGCCACCGGTACCTGGAGCCTCTCACCTTCAAGCTCAGGACACACCAATGATGGCAATTTTAGCCTCTTGCTCTCACTAGTGATCCTCAAAAATATAGGGTATTAGGTCAGGGTGACAGGCTTCAAGGGTTAACTTGTTCTGGGTCAACATGAAAGGTCACAGTCATTTCTGTAACTCTTTTTTTTGACATTTGCACATTCCTTCCTCTCCCGGGAGCCTCAAACCTGGGGCCCGTAGTCCTGGCCTCACATAACTTCTGGGGAAACTTCATGGATTTTCCACTCCAGGATCGTGCTGTCGAGAATCCTCGGTGGGGTGGGGACTCCTTGCAGACGGAGAAACGAAGTCTCAGAGAACGAAGTGGCCTTGGTCAAAGATGCAGGGCAGGCCCAGGGCCAGGTTCCAGGACTCCCAGACCAGAGCCCTGCCCGGGGCCTGGGACTCAAGAGGGAGAGTCTGCCTACCCTTGAATCATTGGCTCATCCCCTCCACTTCTCAGGGTCGTCACAGTTTCTCAGACTTGCTCACGGCGGCGGTGGGGGGGATGCTTTCCCCATTGTCCCGAGGACCACACGGTTTTCTGAGACCACATTCCCAAAGATGCCCCATCCCCACACCACAGCAGAGTGGGAAAGGGAAGCGCCAGATGGTACAGACAGGTGCACGGAGGTGTGACGCTCAGGGGGCGTGGCCAGTGGGCGTGGCCTGGCCCTCCCCGCGCTTCTCACTGACATGAGTAGACAGGACAGTGCAGGAAGCCGGACAGAGGCAAGAAGGAAGAGTCCTTGATAGCTTCAAGATCCCCAGTGGGCAGCGAAGTGTGGTAGCAGGAATTCAGGATGTGTCGTCAGATGGGCTGGCTCCACATTCCGGATTTGTGGCTTATCACTTATGTATGTAAGGGAAATCACATCCCCTCTCTGAGAGCCTCGGTGGGGATGCCAAATCTGAGCCCACGGGATTTTTTGCGAGGCTCTGTGGTAATGACAGTTGCGAACTGCCAAAATCATTTTGACACCTCTCTCTGTCAGTTAGCCATCGCTGCTTATCAAACCACACCAGAACTCGATGGCTGAAAACAACCATTCATTATTCCTCCAGACTCTACGGCTTCATGGGATGTATCTTATCCCGTCTGTGGTCAGCTGCGGTTGGAGAGGCAGCTCGGTTGCTCTGGGCTGGACATGGCAGCATGTGCCGGCCCAGGGTGGGGTGCCCCGGCTCTCTGACCCTCCGGCAGGCCTGCTCGGGCCAGTTCGCCTGACCGTGGCCGGGTTCTAAGAGAAAGCGTGAGAGCGCACCAGCCCCGCTGAAAGTTAGACTTGGACCCAGCACCCCATCCCTTCAGCCACATCCTGTCGGCCAACGCAAGACATGGGGCCAGCCCAGATTCCAGGTGGGGGTGGGAGTGGATCCATTTCTTCATGGGAGGAGCTACAAGGTCACATCGCAGAGGACGTGGATATAGGGGAAGGGTGCAGGGGTGTGACCACTTGTACAATCCGGTCTGCCCACGTTTGGGGTCCACGTCCTCCTTAAGGGAGCTCAAGATAGACTGAGAGGCACAGAATGACAGGGCTGGGTGTGACTTTCAAGATAGAGGAAGTGGCTTTGTCCCAGGCCGCACAGCTGGTGAGAGAACAGAGTTGGGGTGAGAACCCAAGACCGTGAATGTCAAGTACCATATGTCAAACCCAGCCCCCATGCCCGTTCTTCTGTCGAATTTGTTCTGGGGAAATCCAGTAGATGGTGATTTGGGGCGCTTGCATTCGTGTTCCTCTTTTGTCGTCTTGCACTTTCAGAAGGTCAAGGAGGGCTTGAGATGAGGCTTCCTGGCCTTCCCTTCTGGAAGGAACCCCTGAGGAAGAAGGACAGGCCCCAGGATGAGATCCAGATTCAGGGTCCGAGGCTTAAAGAACTAGGCTCCCGCGACTTTCTTTTGCCTTTTAGAGAAGCACATGGTGCGGGAATTGCACTTCTGCCTTGACTCTGGGTTTCTCATCCTGCAGTCCCACTCTCGTGAAGAGAGCCTCAGCCCCTGTGGCCGAGACGATTGCTACGGTCTCCTAGCTGGCCTCCTTACCTTCAGACTCCCCTCCCACACCACTGCCCCAAATCCTCCTTGCCAGCAGCACCACAGTGATCCTTCTGAGGCTTGGCTCAGCCTGTGACATCCCACCGGGGAGAACATCTGCCAGGGGCGTGTGTTCCTAGGCTGGAGCTTGGGAGCCAGGCAGATCCCGGTTCGAATCTAGGCTCTGACACCCATTAGAGCCAGGGGAGTTTGGCCAAACGATGTCAATGCCCTGAGCCTCAGTTTCTTCATGTGTCATCTGTAGCCTCTCACTGGATTTTGTAAGCACTGACTGTGAAGTTGTAGCCAAGTCCCGGGGACACAGCAAGTACTCAAGAGATGTTAGCAGCTTTTCCTAAAGCCGTCAGTATGCCATGGCTCCCCATGGCCACGGAAATCAGACAGGTAGCCTGACATCCAAGGCTCTCCGTGAGGCCCCAGCTGCCTCTGCAAGCTCACCTCTCACTGCTCTGGGAGCCTTTCGGGAGGCTCCTCCTGCCAGCACAAGCCCTCCTCCTCCCCCGGCGACCTTAGTCCCCCAGGGCGCTCCCACCTCTCACCTCCTCCCAGCTACTCTCTGTGCTGGTTTGCTAGCTGTCCCAGCTGTCACTGCTAACCGTGACTTTCACTGCATCATCTTGCTCTCTCATGGCTCGGGTGGGGAAAAAATTCGAGAAAGACTTGTCTGGTGGTTCTGGCTCTGAGTGTCTCCCTGTGGCTTTTGTCACAGGGTAAGTGGAAGTGCAGCAGCAAGGGCTGGAGTAGCTGAGGCTGCCCAAGGTGAACTCCCCACGTGGGCTAGTTTGGGCTTCCTCGCAGCATGGCGGCCTCAGGGAAGTCTGGTGGCTTCCAGGAAGGTTGGGGCGTTGTGTGAGCAAGGTGGAAACTGCAACCCCTTTATGACCTATGTCAGAAGTCACAGAGAGTCACTTCTGCTGTACTGTATTGATTGAATGGGTCACAAAAGCCTGCTGGGTTTCAAAGGGGGAGGGAACATGGACTCTGCCTCTTCATGGGAGAAGCGTCCAAGTCATATTGTGAGAAGAACAGGTAGGATGGGAGATTTTGCTGTGGCCATCTTTGGAAAGTATACTCTGCCACGCCCGCTGGGTGTCGTGCTTTGTGACCAGGGGAGGCGAGGTGACCATGGACTCTGGAACCAGGCTGCCTGGACCCCGCCGACTGGCTGTGTCACTGGGCAAGTTCGTTCAGGGCACTGAGCCTCAGTTTCCTTCTCTGGCAAATGAGGACCGAAGCAGTCCCTTCCTCCTGGGGTGGTTGTGAGGATGAAGTGAGTTAGTGCAGGAAGAGCCCCTAGAACAGCACACAGTAAAGTGCCCCATCAGTGTCCACTGTCACTGTTACTGATGTCATTAGTATCGTCAATTACAATTGCTATGTAGTGATTGATTAGACAGAGCTTTCAAGGTAAAGAAGACTAACACATTGCTACTTACGGAGTCATGAATGATTGTGGCGCTGATGTCCCGTGGGGCTCAGGAAGAGGCTGATTTTCTACTCACGGGTCCAATTCCCTGTTACAGCCCAAGTCGTAATCAAAAGTCTCGGTAACACATAAGGAGTGTGGGACACTGACAAAATTTAAACCAACACGTTTCTATCATCATCATTATCATCTGAACTGCAGGATTTCAGGCCCCAGCGAGTACTTTTATTGCTTGCCCAAGCCGGATGGATTTCCAAATTTCTGGGCTGAAGGATGCCTCGTATAACCCCAACCTCCCCTTCAAACATTACCCTGGAGTTCTGAAAGTGCAGCTTTCACTAACTAGCTGTCTGTAAGGACAGACTAATGCTTCCTTTTTGTCTAAGGAGTACGTTGTGGATGCACTGTGGGACAGTAAGATGGCCATGCCTCACTTGGGTCGCTCAGTCTTGTTTCCACCTCTGACATGCCTTTGCGTCAATCACCCAACAGCTCTTTTGTCAGAGTTTTGCAGAGAGCTCCCTTGGAATTTAAGTCCTTCACTGGTCGCTCCTGACCGATGATTGATGTGGGGGAATGCATGGAGCCAAGCTCCCTTGTCTGGGTTGGAATAACTCTGAGAAGCAACTCAATGGCAGAGTCCCCTGCGGGGGCAGGGGGAGGCTGCCCCTTGCGGAGCTTTGCCCAAGGTCACATCCCAGCCCAACCTTGCTTCCTCCCCATCCCTGTCCTACTTGCCCCGATCATTTACTGGTTTCTCCTGGGAGGGCTTTCCTAATAAATCACTCTCCCATGGATCCTCATCTTGGGGCTGCTTCTGGAGAGTGTGAATGGAGAAAGGCATGATGCACGGGGCCCGGAGGGAGAGGACGACCAGGGCTGCACCTGCTGTGGGGGGCTGCTCGGCCCCTGACCCCGGTGTTCCTATAGGGCTTAGCATCTGAGCCACTTTGTTTTCCAGCAGTGATTCCTCCGTCGGTTTTGAGGAGTTACCTGTCTTGACACCAGATCTGGGTTTTGTACTTCTCAGAGGTGCTCAGTCCCGCTGGTCCTCTGGGCCCCTGGGTGAGGGGAGCTAAACATCCCATTCTTTAGACTGCCTGCCATGTCAACTTCTCCTGGGCCGAGGGCCTGGCTTTGGCCCAAACTCCATCATGCCTACCGTGGTGGGAGCCTTGATGGCTCCCATGCCCATTTTTGACCCGGATGGACCCTCTACTCTGGGCTCCAATGAAGTGCTATGCCAGGGCTGTGGGATTTGGCTTTCCTAGAGGCTGCCTGGAAGGAATGCAACCCCAATCTGCAGGAGAGTGGTAACTCCCTGTGGAGATAACCTTGACCTATGAGAGACAGGAGACGGGTAGGAGCCAGGAGATAAACTGTTCCTTTCTCCCCATAAGGGCCCATTCCAAGAGTCAGGGATTCCACGCAGCCTGTCTGGAAGACATCCCACACGGGTGAGAGATGGACTGTAAGGCCTTGGCTGGCTTAGTAACACTCCACCTCACATTCGCTTTCCCACCTTCCCTGCCTCATTTCCATTTTTCCTTCACTCTTGCTACCCGGGGATTGCGGTGCAGGTGGCAGTGATTGGGGTCGGGTCTACACTGTGCATCATGGCCAGAGAAGAGGTTCGCGGGGGCGGGGGGAGAGGGTGCCCCGGGGGGGAGGTCCCCATCCAGGACTTCGTCCTCTGGTGCAGCAGCTTCCCACCTGAGCTCCTGGCAGCTGCTCAGATGCCCCGGTCTCCTCTGCCCCCTGGCCCCAGTGGTCTTTTGAAAGTATGTCACTTCCCTATTGAAACCGTTTTCATGGCTCCCCATTGTCCTGGGGTTAAGCCCAAGGTCCCAACCCAACAGTCAAGGCCTGCACTCTGGGCCCCAGCTACCCCATGGAGCCCACATCCTAACTTTGGGAGCTGCTGTCATTTTCCTAGACTCCTCGCGCCCCTTCTTCCCTGTCCCCATGTCTCTGCATATTGTGCTTTCTCTCTCTCCCTCAGCCTTCCAAGTTCAACCTCAATCCCGCTTCCTCATGGGGTGGCAATGTTGCCTTCTGACCACCCTTGACTAGCCGGCAGACTGGAAGTCCCTCTGCCCTCTCTCGAAGTCTGCCAGGGGCTTCACCCACCTTTGGTGAAGCCCCCAGCATAGTCTCTGGGCACTGTTGATTTGCCCTCAACCCCCCCACCCCTCTACGTGTGCTGCACGTAGTAAACTCAGGAGACACGTTTACATGAATGATCTATCCGTGTAATCCATACACCTTTCGCACAGGTCAGTCCTGCCCCCAGAGCCAGACAAATCCCATGCCCAGTTTGGGTTCAGGCACACAACCCCGACATCACTAATCACACTGCCTGTCCCCTACGAGACCAAGTGGAGAAGTACAAACAGGGACGTGTGTCAGGGTGCAGGGGACTGATACCCCCAGCAGCCACATGGCTGAGGGGTCCAGTCCTTGGCTGGAAGGACTTGAGTGGGTCGTGCAAATCTGAGATCTGCCATTTATCTAGTGTGTAACTTTGAGCAAGTGACTTCCCTGTACCCAGATTTCCCCATTTGTACAAGGAGAAGAGACCCCAATCCGCAGGAGTTGCCAAGAGGGAGGGAGGGTGGAATGAACGTTGACGTTGTCTATTGCCGTATAGCAAGGTGCCACGACACTTAGAGACTTAAAACATTATTATCGTTCAGGTTCTGTGGGTCCACTGCCCCCAGCCGGGCGTTCTTGCTGGAGGTCTCCCAGGAGATGGTGAGCAGGTGGCAGCTGGGCGGCCGTGGCTGCGGGCTCACCTGGCCTGCACAGCTAAGGTGGCCGAGCCCTTGGCCGTCGTTGGCTGCTGACTGTGCGCGGAGAGCTCCACCGGGCTGTCGACCCGAACGGCCATGCATGGCTTCCCGTGTACTTGGGCATCTCACGGTATGGGGTGCTGAGAGGCAGCCCCTGAGACCAAGTGTTCCAAGAACCCCAGGCGGAAGCTGCAGGGTTTCTGGGGGCTTAGCCTTAGAAACCTGGTATGTCACTTCCGCCGCATTCTACTGGTCTGCTCTTTGATCAAGCAAGTCACTGAAGCCCGCCCAGGTTTAAGGTTTGCACTTCGCCTTTGGCTGAAAGCAGAAGCACAGAGTTGCCTTTAATCTACCACAATGAGATCTTGCACAGAAAGCACAGTATCAGCTGCCCGACGTGTGTTGGACACGTATCAGTGTGGGGATGCCCCCTTCCCGCACTCATTCAAGCAGTCTCCAGCTCCGGAGCGCCTCAACCCATCTGCCCGCCAGCCTCCCCTCAGCCTCACCGGGAAGCAGTTGGGGTGCAGAACAGGCAGTGGGACAGGCAGGCAGGGTGGCAGGTTCTGAGCCTTCTAAACCGCCTGAGGCAGCAGAAGGACAGAAGGACCTAGAAGCCCAGGTTCTAGCTCTAATTACACCACGGAATTTAGTTGCTTGAGCAAGTCCATTGGCCTCTCTGGACTCAGTTTCCCCATTTGTCAAGCGGGGGATTGGACTGGATGAGCTCTGTGGCTCTTTCTGGCCCTGCCTTTCGATGATTCTCCTGCTGTGCTGGAATGTTCCCCAGCACTATCCCGGGGGCTCTGGGGACTCACAAACTGATGGCCAGGATGTGGGACTTGATATTTTTTTCTATCCTCCCTGTAGGGACTGTCTCGATTTTCATCTTTGGCGTCACCTGGGCACTAAACCTTGCCCAAGCTCTCAGAGGTGCCTGACTTCCCCTCATGGGCTCAGCCTTTAAAAGTCCCTTTTGTAAATGAGGTGTTGGTAGCGTTAAGGTGATGGGACCTCCCCACCTCTCCCTGACCCTCCTGGGAACCTCCAGGGCCTTGCTTAGGTCAGGTCACACAGTAGCCACCCCCACCTTAGCTGGGGCCCAGAGCCCTGTTCATACTTAGTGAGTTTTCCAGTTGATTTTCTAGGAACTTTTTGGTTAAGTAAGATGCGGTTCCCAGCAAGGCTGACAGCATTTGGAGATTTCTCAGACTTCACCCTCCACTGCAAGTGGGAAAGTTTCTGCCTCTGGAAATGTGACCAAAATCATATGCTTTTATTCCTCAGGTTGTCTACCAGGAACCACCTCCAGGCCATGGGGAACTGACTGTATTTTCAAATGAGGTAGAAAAAAGTGTCAACACACAGGGTCCCCTCCCAGCCATCCTCCTGATGACTGTTTCATAATTATTTCTTGGAATTTAACATGAGCTGAGCCTTGAAACGGGTGAATTTAGTTAGACGCAGGGAAGAGGGAAGAGATTTACTGGGCAGAAGAGGGGCCACAAGGGAGCAAAGCCCAGGAGGTGACACTGAGAAAGCTGTCTCAGGGGTAGCAAAGGACCCTCATGTGTTGGAAGGGGGCACAAGTGTCTAGACATAGGTCCTCTTTGCTTGCTTTCATTCATGCATTCCCCTACTCATTCCCTCATTCGCTGGGCCCCTGCCGTGTAGGGCCCAGGGCTGGCTCCTGGAAATAGGGTTGTGAACAAAAGCAGAAAGCTTCCCTGCCTTACAGTCTAGGGGATGAGACAGATGATAATCAAATCCAACGCATGGATAATTCCAGCCGGGGCTCCGTGAGTAACAAGTACATGGTGTGATGAGGCCTTTGCTAGAGTAAGGGCAGGCCTTCCCTGATCCTGGAGGCCTGACCTGAGAATGAGTAGGGGCTAACTGTAGGAAGGGGAGAGGGAAGTGCTTTCTGGGTAGAGGGGGCAGCATGTGCAAAGGTCCTGGGCAGAAAGGAGCATGTCTAGCACTAGGAACCCAAAGAGAGGCAGTTGGGGAGGGTAAATGGGATTTTTTTCCCCCTGCATATGAATGAGCTGAGCCTTTAACCCCCCTGCCCCCCAAAACCGGGAAACAGCTGTTGGCTTTGAAGGCGTGGGCGGCTGATATGCTCTATCTGTGTTTCGGCAACATCCCACACATGGACTATGGATTAAAGGTGGCCACAGTGGGTGTAGGGGGACAGTTAGGAGGTTACTGCACTTGTCCAGTGGACCCAGGTGGCCACAGTGGAGTGACTGGAGGGTTCTGAGAGATTCTCAGGAGGTAAGATAGCCATGGTTTGCAGGTGGGTTGCCTATGGAGGGAGAACTAGAAGCAGGTGTCAAGGACATCGGCCGTTTCTGGCTTGGGCATCTTGATGGCGGCTGTTGTTGACCCAGGTGGGGAAGGCCGGAGGAGGGGTCAGCCAGGTGATTCACTTCAGGAAATTTCAGGCTGCAGGTACCTGCAGGCCACATGTTAAGAGGCAGGTGGCTCTCTGGGTCGGAGGCTCAGGTGGCTGTGGGTTCTGAGAGCTACCTCCGAGTCGTCTGGTCTAGGTAGTCACGGAGCCACTACAGTAGGAAGACTAAGGGGGGGGAGCTGTCCCTCTGCCATCAGGGGGATGTGGATGGCATTAAGTCTGAGAAAGAGTAGAGCCAGGGAAGGGTGTCCCAGCCCTGGCGGAATGTCTGGCCTGCAAAGAAGACCATGAAGGAAACACAGACCCTGAGGCTGAGGAAGACGTGGCCACTGCTGCCAGGGTCTGTGAGGTCAAGGCAGGAGACCCTTAATGTCTGGCCTTGCAGGATGGCGGGCCTCTCCGCCTACACCCCGTTGCTCACTCACAGGATGCTCACAACCTTCTCCTTGCCAATCACACCCAGATGCTCTTCTGCAGGTCCCACCTGGTACCCAGCCTAGAGCTCAGCCATTGGCCACTCCAGTACTCACACAGGCCACCAGCAATCAAAACAAAGGAAGAACCTTCAAATGTTTCTGTTTGGCTTCTGGAAATGAGGCTTCGTGGCATTTTGAAGCCCTAGTTGGAAAGGGCATTGGGGTGTATTGCTGGAATCCCACTGCCTTTGTCCCCCACCCCTGTCCCCCGTTCTCCCCCTCCCACACGCTCCATCCAACAAGGAGGAAATGGAGAAACAAGGAGTGAAAATTGGCCTTTCAGATCTAGGGACTAGCATTTAGAAAAACCCAATTTCAGTGGGCTCCGATGAAGCCTGTAATCTGGCATCCAATTCAATTCACTTCAATTAGATTCAAGTCCATTCAGTTCAACTCAGTCAATTCAAATTAATCCAAGGAATTTATGAGAGTCTGCTGTGCTAGCTTGGGTGGGAGAGAGACCTCAACGTTTCAGGGCCTGGGGAGATCCGGTCTCTTTGAGGAGCCAATTGGGCTGTGGGTGGAAGCCAGGTGCGGGGGCAGGAGGGGAGTGGGCAGGGCCCGCAGGTCACAGCCCGTTTCCTGGTAAGATGGCCGACGTCACGTCTGTCTTTGCTGGGCTGGAGGTACACGGAGATGCCAGAAGGGACCCAGCCTAGCCTGCCATCTGCCTTGTTCTCGACAGATTACTGTCTCCTGCTCACAACACCAAGGAAAAGAGATTGGCCGGTTTTCATCAAATGGGAACAGTAGGCGTGCTGTTGCAGGAAAGCATGAGGGGAGCAGCCGCGGGGCCACATCCCTTGTGACCGCTGATCTAGAAAGCTGGACCCAAGGCCCCTCGCGCTCCCATCTGATCTGCAGACACCAAATCCAGGCCCCCGAGGCTGGAATATCCACTGCCCCTCCCATCTCTGAGAGATCAGACGCAGGGAACCCATTTTCTAGATGAAGGCAGCTGAGGATGAGGGAAGCGAAGGGGTCTGGGAACCCTTCTGTTAAACCATGAGCTCCCTGAGAGCAGAACTGTGTTGGAACAGTCTTTCTGACCCCTCGGCCGCAGGCTCTAAGTCAACATTAATTAGATATTTTCAATTCTCGAAGAATGAATTTGTTCGTGGCCCCACAACCAAGAAGGAGAAAAGCAGGGTCCTTCAACTTCTCTTGGGGGCATGTCCACGTGCCCCCATGGGAAACAGAGAAGGCAGCCAGAAGTGAGGTGCCCCCATATATATACTTAGCGTGAGATGGTAGAGTCACTAGCTAGACTATTTCACAGATGAACAAACTGAGGCCCCGGAGACCAAATGACTCACCCCAGTCACATGGAGAGATTAGTGGGAGGGGCAGAACGGCCTTGTGGACAGGGCACATTCTTTTGGAGTCTGCCTGACCTTTGCCTTTTACCAGCTGTGTGACAAATGACTCAGCTCTGAGCCCCAGTCTTCCGCTCGGGAAACCTGGGGTCGCAATCCCCAGCTCCTGGAGTTGGGGCTGAGTGTTCTGCGAGGCAGAGCTGTAAAATGGCTTGCCTGGGCCCTGTCCCGGGCTAGGCACCTGCTTCGTGGAAGGTATCAGAGAATGCCAAGCGTAGGGCGAGTAGTTCGTGTGTACGGAGCTCTTCCTCCGGGCGGGCCCTGAGCTGAGCGCTTCACATGGACGGATTCACCCCTGGAAGGGAAACTATTATGGTCATTCCCATGTTGCATGAAGAATCGGAGCCACAGAGGTTAAACCACTTGCCCAAGGCCACTCAGTCTGAAAGCAGCAGAGCTGGGATTCCCCCCAGGGCTGTCTGATTCCCGAGGCCAGGGCCTCCGGCCGTCTGCCTCGGGCTGCCCCCCTGCTGTACTTCTTCCCTTCCAGCCTGCCTTTGCCAGCAGTCCCAGGATCCAGGAAATCTACCAGCAAGGCCCCTCAGCCATGGTGGGCTCTGCACCTCTGGGACTAGGCCCTTCCCTCCTTCATCCCCTGCTAGCCGCCATCCCCGGCTGTGCCCCCTGAGCCTCCTCCGGGAAGAGTCTCAGAGGGTTACCCACACAGGAACTTGCCCTGCTGAGTAACCTGGTGGGCACCGGCGGGGAGTAGCTGGCTTGGCACTCCCATTGTTGAAAGGCGGGTAAAGAAGGCGCTGGGCATAGAGGCGGGGAGCAAGGGGGAGGGGAGTGGCCTACTCAGCTTGCACGACTGTGTCTCCCCACACCCCTACCTCGTCCCTCCTTTCCCCACCCAAGACTGGCCCGCCCTCTAGGCCTGAAACGTGGATGCCGCTGGCCCTGGGGGGTAGCTGTTGGCGTGCCTGGAGCGGGGTTTTGCTCTAGGGACAGGCGCCGATAAACCTGACTGCATTCCTTCTCGGTGGTTCAGACATGCCTGGTGGCGAGGCAGGGAAGCTCATCCCCATTGCTGAGCTGTCCTCCCCACTAGATGGTCTGACCCCCTCACAGAGCACTAACCTGCGTGTCCCCAGTCACCTGTCACCAAGAAGACATGGCGTGGTGAGCAATTTCAACAGTGTCATTGAGACTCACTCATTCATTCATTCAACAAATATCTGTGAGTGTGTGCTGGGAGTCAGGTCACCGCGCTAAATGGGACCCACCTGGCTGCTGCCCTCCTGGACCTCACAGAATATCCACTGGTGGAATGCCCATGGGCAAGGGTGTGATGAAGGAGCATGGGCACTCTGGGAAGGGGCATCCTTCCAGAAGGTGACGTTGCGTTGAGTGACAGAAGGCCACACGCACAATCGGGCCCAACTCCTTCCTTGGGCAGCGAGGACCGGGGAGGAGACAATCGAAGGGCCCTCGATGAGTCCCGAGCCAGACTTCTGCTCCTGTCTGCGGTGCTGCGGCCCCCCTCTCCATGATTTCTGGGCCTGAAACTTCTCTGATTCATGTGACAAAAGGAACAGAGCAGCCGCTGGGGGCAGGCCTTAGGCTGGGTGCCGGGATGAGGTCAGGGAAAGAGCCACTCTTGGAGTTCATTCAAAGATACACATCAGGGACCAGCCTGGTGAGGAAGGCTCAGGCCCCCAGGGGTGGGGTGGGAGGACAGAAATCCTCTGCTCAGCCTATAAGGGACCCTGCCCAAGCAGTGCCCAAGCAGAAGCCCCCAGGGCTCAGACCAGACTGACGGCTGCTGTTCTCTCCTGGCTCTGCTCCCCTTCTGGGTGTATGTGTACACCTTCCTCAGTTTCCTTATCTGTCAGAAAGCAATAGGATGGAGCTCCCCTAGGGCGCTGCTGGGGAGAATGAGATAGGTGGGTGGGGGGTTATGGTCAAATGCCTGTGTAGAGCTGGACTCAGGGACGGTTCTGGAAACATGAGCTCTTCTTGTCATTGACAAGTATGCTACTCTTCTAGAGCCTTCCAGAGACTGGCCCAGGTGCGGAACAGTGCACCGAGACCGGGGACCCCTGGGTTCATGTGCTACCACAGCCCCTCTCTTGTTGATGACCTCAGGTGATCCGTTGGGCATTATGGCCTTGGCTTCAGCCTCCCTCTCCCAGGATCATCCCAGGTCCTGGGACCCTGGAGCTCTGCCAGCTGGAGTGGGCTCTCCCAAGCCACCTGCCAGGAGCAGGGGCTTACCTCTGTCCTCCCAGCCAGACTCTCAAGCTCAGAGCTGGTGGGGCCTTCCATGGTTACAGCATGGAGAGTTAGCCCCCTTGGGACCTTGGCCAGGTGCCCTGGGCCACCCCTGTGCCCTGTTCGGTGGAAAGGCATGGGGGCTATCAACCCTACTCCCAGCAGCACTGAAGTCAGATGCTTGTCTTTGGTTCTCCCACTTCCTTTCTCTAGCCCATTTCCTCCCTCTCCCAGCACGCAGAGCCCTTCGGTTCCATGTCCAAGAGCTCAGAACTTTAGACCCAGTAGACCACGAGGGATTTCAGAAATCCGTGAAGCCCCCACCCCATTTTACAGATGAGGACACAAGCCTGGGGAGGCCCCCGGCCCCCAGCCCAGAGTCACCCTGGGGACCAGCAACAGAACTTGTTTCCCTGACAAAGGCCTCTGAACTTCAAAGGGGACACAAAGGGTAGATGCTGTGTGACCCCACACGTGACGACAAATGAGCAACAGAAATAAAATGGCAGCTCCAGTGACACAGACGGGGCTAATTTCTAGAATGTGTAAAGAGCTTCTACCTGGCAATGAGAAAATGCCAATAACCCAAATCTGAAAATGGGCCAAGTGGAAGAAGGTAGTTTTTGAAAGAATAAATTAATGGCTCTTAAATATATGAAAAGTTCGTCTTCCTCAGAAGAGAAATGCAAATTGAAAGTTCAAGAAGAGACCCTCTTTCAACGATCAGATTGGAAAAGATCAGAAGCTCTCTGCTATAAGGGTGTGGGGACAGGTGCCCGCAGCGGGGACGGGCCGGCCCGTCGCTTAACGCCACCACTGGGCCGAGCAAGTGGGCGGCCCCATCCCAGCCACGCGTGCTCTTCCCTTGGACCCAGCCAACCGCGTCATGCAGAAACGTGTGTGCCGTGTGTACTCGGCCATCCACGTGGCATGACTTATAAAAGGAAAATGTTGAACATCGGCTGAATGGTACTCAACAGGGGACTGATTAAGTAAACGGTGGTATCCAGGCAGTGGGATTCCGCCCCATAGAAGGCCTCAGCCATGCCGCACGGGACAGAAGACCTCCCAACTGCGTGCACTAATGGACGGATCGAACAGCCTCTTGGCACACCGCAGGGTAAGGCAGAGACACGCCAGGGCGGGACTCCAGGCTCCAGCCCTCCCTCTGTGGCTCAGCGGGTCCGGGGACATGCCCCTCAGTCTGGGCAGCATGGCCTGCGAAGGTTCCCACCCACCTCCCAGGCCCTGCCCACACGGGGTGGATTTGGGGTTCTTTGCTCTGTTCCATTTGGCCTTGTCCCAGGGGAGCACGAGCTCCTCTGGCAGCTAAAATCTCAGCGGCCCACCATGCCTGCTCTGTCATCATCTGGGCGTGTTTAGATCCTGCTTCTGGCCTGACCCGGAGGACTCGGACCCTTGGGATGTCCGAGTAGAGGGTCCCCGCCCTCCCAAGGGTAGCTATGTGTCCTCTGTGTCCGAGCCACTGCAGCCCCGCCGCCCCTCACACACATCCCTCAGGGAGACAGCAGACCCTGCCAGGCACTGGAAGGGAAGACTGAGTGAGAAGTCCGGGCAAGCCACCGCCTGCCTTCCCGTCAGTCCTGCTATGGGACAGTCAGCTGTGTGGCCCGCCTTCGGGCTAAGGTCTCTGTCCTCCCCCACCTCCTCCGCCAGACATGGGACAGAGGCTCAGAGCCCATTCCACAGTTGAAGCAACTGAGCCCAGAGGTGTTGAGCCTGTTGGGTGTGGTGAAAGGTGTCTGGACGGACCTGCTCTCCAAAGCCAGTTCCCGGGCTGCGTGACGTTGGGCAAGTTCTGTCGCGACGCAGAGCCTCGGTTTTGTCATCCATGACGTGGGAACAATAATATCTTGTCTCAGAATCACTGGGCCGTGAAGGCCCTGGAGCAAGGGCGGCTCGGTTTGGATCACTGCCCCATGCTGCCTCTCCCTGACCTCCACGGGCCTGCTGCCTAGGGAGTGTCAGCTTCCAGAGGGTCCCGCTCCTCACCAAGGATGCGCCCGCATGGGCGTGGGCCAGTCTCACCCACTGGGGAAGCACATGAGCTGGTTCACTCATGGGCACCGGGGCAACACCCCCAGGGGAGCCCGAGAACCACTTCCTTGCCCACTCCTTCCTCTTTCAATCATTTTGATTCAAACCCAACCCTCGCCTGCCACAGGCCAAGACCAACCGTAATCTGCAGAGCTCTTGGGGAGAAGGAGGGGGTGCTGAGGGCCGAGCTCCCCCCAGGGCCCCTTCTGAATAAAAGTCGCCAACTTAGCACCTCATTGGGTCCCACTGGGCACTGTCTGGGTGCTGTCCGCAGACTGACTGATTCTCTCCTCCAGCTGCCCTGTGGGGAGAAATGTTCATCAGCCCCAGTTCCGTGAGAGCTCAAGGTCACACGAGCTGGCGTTTGCAGGTGGCCTGGGTCAGAGTGGAGACGAGAGGGGGAGGTGAAGTCACCAGGAGGTGAAGACCCCGGGAGCCTGGGAGAAGGCCCAGCCTAGGGTGGGAGCTGGGGTCCTTCCCTCAGCGCTTGCTCGGGCCAGACGCGGGGAGCAAGCAGAGGGGAAGGTGGTCTGAATGCTCAGAACCTTCCTCGGGTGGAAGCAGGGGCTTGGCCAGCGGCCTCGGGCTGATTCACGCCTGCGCTCTCTGTGTCGGCCCGCGTGGGGTCGTAGAAGCCAGGGGAACCAGGCTTGGTCACGCTTGGTCTCCATATCGGGAGGCCTCTGTCCCCCACTGTCCCATAGGCAGGAGGTCACTGGCCTGGGCCCGCGGGCGTTCAAGTTCACAAGCCCCCTGTGTGACTGCAGGGCTCCTGGGTCACAGGGGAGAAAGTTAGTGACATGCAGATGAGGACCTGGTAAGCCAGGCCTTTCACCCTGTCTACAGGTCTGAAACTGTGTTCCGAGAGAAGTGGCTTGCCCGGGTCACCTGGTGCGTGGGAGGAAGAGCCGGAACTGGGATCCTGCCCTGAACACAGAAGCTGCGTTTCTCTCGGGGCGGGAGGTGAGGGGGCTGAGCTCATATTCACCTCCGCTGGCCCCCACCGCCCACCTCCCCGCAGGGCGAGTGAGAAAGGAAACCTTTCCACTCAGGTGCTCTTGTCACTTTTTCCGTGCTCATTTGCATGAGCCTGTCTCTGTGCTGAGGCCACCTTCACTCGGGGTCACGGTGGGGGTGACTCCGGCGGGGCTGGGCTGGGCGGGCCGGGGGGGGGGTGACGGCGTGTGACGGGCTCTGTCCCCAGCTGAAGGCAGACCACGAAACCACAGCTGACAGGGTGCGCAGGGTCACACGGCCGCCTCTGTGGCCTGCAGCCTCTGGGGGTTGTCGGGGAGGACAGCATAGCTCCCAGGAACCTTTGCCTCCCCTTCAGCACCCCGTCACTTCAGAATAAGTGGCAGGATGGACCCCCGGCCTCAGCCCCTCTCTGGCCCCAGAGCCTGCATGCGGCTCCTCACCTCCTCCCACGGCCAGCCAACCACCAGCCTTGATCCTTGTGACCTGCTATGGCCCTTTGGCCCTTTAGGCCAAGCTTGTTCCTCCCACCTGCCTTCTTCCCATGGTTCACCTTTGCTCCAGCCATTGCTCCTGCCTGCACTTCCTGTCCCTACCTTGCCTGCCATGCTCAGCGCTTCCAGGATTCCTTCTAGAAGCTTCCCCTGCTGCATCCAGACCCCTCCCACAGCCCGCGTCTCTGTCCATGCCACACTCCCCAGCCTGGGTGACGGCTGCTGGAAGCGGGCTTTGCAGAGGCTTCAGACAAGGTGCGAGCGTGAGGCCACCGGGACAGAGCCAGTGTGCACTGCAAACCACACCCACAAAGCCCCAGAGAGAGTGGAGCAGGGGCCCAGTGCAGTGGGAGGGAGCGGGGTAGACTCCTGACCCTGCAGGTCTTGAGACCCATCCCTAGCAGGGGCCTCCCAGTCTTAAAGTGGCCTCCAGGGGTCCCAGCAGCCTGGCCTCCAGGGTGAGCCCCACCTGGGACCAGGACGGCATTTTGATGACCTTTCAACGACTTCAGTGACCAGTTTATTATGACAATACCTGTGATTACCATGTATAGCTTTAGATGCATTCGTCCTCGCCACAGTCCACGAGGCAGAGCAGACTTGGGGACCATAGTTCTCTCCTTGAGATGGGGAATCCGTCTTATCTGGTGGGGTGGCTCCCTAAGGCCGGTCTCCAGGCCCGACGCCCACCTGCTAAATCCTGTAGTCTGTTTACTCTATGCTTCCTCTTAGCCTAAACAGCACATAGGGCAGTGGCCCCGGAAGCACATAGGCCTGGGTCCTGGGTCGACCTTCCTCCTCCCGCTCCTGTACCAGCAGGGTGACGAGGGGCATGTCCCTCAACCTTCCTGGGGCTCCGATGACTCCACTGAAAAGGGAAAGCCACGTTGAAGGATTATAAAGAGTATAGAGGATGGAGAGACCCCCCGGGGGCTCCCACTGGTCCCTGCTCTGCCAGGGCTAGCTCTCAGCCGGACCTCTCCATGAAAGCATGCTTGCTTGCAGGGCCAAAGCCCCGTGTCTTCTCCGAGGCCAGCCTCATGCTGCTCGTGTGAGCAGCGACAGCGTCTCCTGTTTGCAGCCTGTAATTGTCTGATTGTTTTCATGTGCTGGATCTTCCGTCCTCCCCAGGGGAGCTGACGCAGTGGGATTATTTTCCGCACTTGACAGATAAAGGAGACAGGGAGCTTTGGCAGTGGTGCTGAGAATCAGAGCTTGGGGCCCCAGCTCGAGGGAGATTTTCCTGCCACACTTCCCTGGTTCCTTCTTCATGCTTCACTTGATTTATGTCCCAGACCTTGAAGCCAGGTTCCTAAAACCTCTCAAAAACCCCGCCAAGTGGACAGTCGCCCACCCGCCTGGGCCCAGGCTGATGGTCCCAGATGCCAACCCACACTGTGTGTTGGCAAAACGCATCCCCCCGCCCGGCCCGCCGTCTTTCCCTCCACATTTGTGCTGTGTCCCCTTCTCACTCCGGCTCTGCAGTCTAACCCGCACCTCTTCCTCTCTCTGGGCCTCCCGTTCCCCCATTCTAGAAGGTCTCCAGAGTCGCCAGCTTTGCTCCTCCATGGTGCCCCGTGTGGAAGGTGGCCATGGTGTCACAAGAGAGCGGCTTCATTGTTTCCACAGCCCGAAGGTCTCCCCCGAGGGGGCACCGAACTGAAGTCTACTTGCTCAGAGCCCCTGGGGAAGGCTCTTTCCTCTAGGTCCGGCCCCATTGGCTGGAACGAGCCTCAAATTACTTAGAATACCCCTGAGAACTTCCTCCCTGCTCCCCTTGCCCCTCAAGGAGCAGGAGAAGGGAGAGGGGAGGGGAGGTAGGCAGGACAGTTTCTATCAGAGGCAAGAGACCAGGTCCAGCTGGGGCTGGTCCCTTCACCTTGTTTTCCAGAAGACTTCAGAAAGAGGGAGCCATGGACACCTGTCCTCTCTGCCCACAACTTCTTCAGGGGGGCTCCCACAGCCTCCACCTCTGCTAGGAAAAGAAATCACCCTAATCCACTCCCGGAAGCCTCGGGCAAGTCTGGGGAGCTGTGGCGGCAGCTTCTGGGCCTGTTTCCTGTGATGACAGCACGCTGTAGCCTGACGCCTGGCCTCTGACCCTCTTGGCTGTTTTCTCAGTGCATCCAAGGCAGCTCACATCCCTGACCGTGGGGCAGGCAGGCCTGACTTCTAGAGGACCCTGCTCTGCAATTTGCTGTGTGACCTTGGAAAAGTTACCCAGCTGCCCTGAGACTGTGTTTTCTTACCTGGACAGTAAGGCTGTGAGGTTAGAATGGGAGAGGACAGCCCAGGGCATCGCATTGCTTAGGGAGAGCCCCCGTAACTAGTAGCTACCGTGTCACCTCCATCTCATGGGGGTGGGGGATAGCAATCGGGGTCAGGATCTTTGCTCCTCCTCTGACTTGTTTCCAGACGCTTCCGTACCCCTGGGTCAGGTGAGCTAGTGAGCACCAGGAAGAGGGTGGGGCCAGCTGTGTGGCCACGATGCTGGCAGGGAGAGCCTGCCCTGTTCCAGAGAGCTCACAGCCTCAGATGAGAGGCTCCGTTGGGGCCAGGAGTGAGACAGAGAGAGGCTGCAGGGCTCTCACGAAATGCCTGCAGATGTCGGGGGAGGAGTTACCACAGTGGACCTGAGGGCTTGGGGAGGCTTCCTGGATGCCTGCAAGCCTGGCTTTGGGGTCAGGGCTTCATTTGGAGACTGAGTGGAAGGGCATTTCAGGGGGCTGGGAATAGCACAGGCGAGGATTTTTGGTACAGAGGAAAGGGGGACCTAAGTGACCTCCAGGACCCTGCGGTACTTGCCCCGGATGCTCGTCCTCCCTGGGCCTCGGAGAAAAATAGGCTTAAAAAGCCATAGCTAACGTGTACTGAGTTCTTCTGATAGGTGGGCATAGTTCTAAGTACTCACCCCCTCTTTAAGCCTCATCACACCCCATGAGGGATCCACACTTTGTAGACAGGGAGCAAAGGCACGCTTGCCCAAGCTCATCATCTTCCAGGGGCAAAGGGAGAATTCTGGAAGCAGGCATCCAGGACAGCCCAGCATGCCGCCCTGCTGCCCGGGGCCCTCTAGTGCCGCGGTGTGCGGGGGGGGGCAAGGTTCTGTGACCTGCCCTGCGGGAGGAGACCGCTTGTGCCGGTGACTCCAGGCCCTGTAACCCGGGCCGCAAGCCTACATAGTTAATAACGGTGTCTCCGTGGCAACCCACTGGGCCTGCCCTTGAGCCTGGGTTGGCCAGCAGCTCCATCAGGCTGCCCAGACGTCCTGCTCTCCACACAGGTGTTCAGGACACATCCCAGGATTTGGGAAGGCCAGGGTCTTCCATCCAATGTTGGAGGGAGGTGATGCCACTTAGCTTCTCGGGCTCCAACTGTCCCCATCTACGAAGGGACATCATGCGTCCTCTTTCCCAGTGACACAGCCTGGGAAATGTTGGGGTTGACAGAAGGACCCACGTGATCTTATGTGGGGAGTGGGGATACCAGGGAACATCTGCGTTGGGGGCACCAGGATCACAGTCAACATAGACGTTGACCAGACAAGGAAACTGAAGCTCGGGGGGGAGGGGGTGCATTGGCACCCAAGGCCATGCGTGTATGAAGTGGCATAGTTGGATGGACTCCCAGAACAGTGCTCCCTAGGAGGAAGAATTGTCCTCAGCTTCAGCCTTCAAGAAGCCACATGGAGCTCAAGGGCGGATGTCCTGCTCACCCACCTGTGTGGCGGGCCGTGGTGCCCCATGCTGGCTTTGGCACCAGCTGGGAAAGCAAAGAGGAATGAGAGATACACCAGGGATCAGAGCAACCCTAGCTAGCTGTGGCAGGCCACCACTCGGTGTGAGAGCCCGCGGGGCAGGGGGACTGTGTTTCCCAGGGGGCCTGCTGAGGACAGGTCCTCATGAATCCATTTCACTCTCGTACAAAGTGGGAACAGCCGTAGAAGCTGCCTTAGAAGTTCTCTAAGGAAGAGATCCAGCTCTGCGAGAAAAATCCATGCATGAGCCTTTGGGGTGGGAGGGAACCCTTTCAGAGGAGGAGAAGGAAAGGGGTTGGGAGCTGATCTGTAAGGTGAGGGAGGGAAGAGAGGCAGGATGTGCTGGGACAACTCCCAGAGGCCCCGTCATCTGCGGCCGTGTCGGCTGTGCAGCCCAGAGGAGATCCCTTCTGCCGTGGGAAGCCAGAGGCAGAGGGCCCAGGTCATTGAGTCTCCAGCGAGCACCCCAGACTTAGCCGGCATTCAGAGGAGGGCTCTGAGCCCCTCCGGGGGAGGCTCTGGGGGCTAAGACCTCGACTTCACAGCGCAGAGAGGCAAGTTACACTCAACACTGCTCTGAATGATAGACTTGCCCAAGGCCGCCTCCCCGCTGGTGAGTGGTGGAGCCAGGAGTCAGATCCAGGGGTCCCCGGTTCTAAACTCACTGGCCGGTGTGCTTTGGCCAATGGCAAATGGTGGCTCTGTCTCTGTTTGTCTTCAAACCCACCTCTCTCTCCTTTCCCTCCTTCTGGCTCCTTAATAACTCCCTCCCCCATCCTCCCTGACTCCAGTTGGAAGGGAGAGGATGCTGCGGACTCATCCCCACCAAGGCCTCGCTGACACCCCCGCGCCCCCAGGAGAGGCTCTACTTGAAAACAGGCCCCTGGAGAGGGCGACGCTGAACCCCAGGGTGACACCTGTCTTGGCCTACTGAGGCTCTCTGCCGCGGGAGGAACGGGGCAGCCGTTCGATACCGAGAAGCCGAGCGCAGGCATGCCAGGGTGCCATAAAGCTCAGTCTAGCACAGCAAAGTGGCAAAAAGGAAGAATAAAACACCCGTCTATTTAAGAGTAACGACAGGGAAAAATACATTTTCATCAGCTCGTCTTCTCGCGGCTGAGTCCCCGCAGCAAGCTCCACATTCCGCCGTTAGGAGAAAAATCAAAACAACTTTGCTGTGTTTAGCTTCGTTTTGCCGCATCGCTCAGCTCTGAGTTAAAAAGCAACAGGTACCGTGGTGTCTCTCCCAGAAACACAGGAACGGCTTTAAAATGCAATTATGGGGGCTGGTGGAAGGGAAGGGGAAAAAATGTTTTTCTTCGATTGATATATGATTGCCCCCATGCTGTTTGGAATCGTATTTTCGCTGAGCTCTGCTAAGAAGTGCTATTTGCAGGGAGCCTGACAGACGGAAGCGATTGGGTTTGGCAGGTCTAAATGTATTATTTTAGCAGTCTCCAAGGAAAGATTCTGGGAGGGGCGCTGGCCTTTTAAAGTGCAGAGGACAAGGGGCTGCTGAGCCTCCATCCTGCCTGTCAAGACCAATCAACCAGCCTGGAAACAGCCCCTGAGCTTTCCATAGAGGCCTGCCTCCCCGCCTCCCTGCCTCCCCCCACCCGGCCTCCTCTCCCTTTCCCTGCAGCCCCTGGCTCCCACTGACAAGTGCCATTAGTCATTCGCTCACCCAGCAAGGACTTCCCCGGGCAATAGAAGACGCCTGGCTCTCTGCTAGGCACTAGGGGGCTTGGTCAGAAGGGGAATGAGCGAGGCTAGGCTTGAGGAGCCCAGGGGCGGGAACGGGGTCGGCACAGCCTAGAAGGGAAGGACATTTGGTGCATTTGAGTGTTCAGGAGGACATGGGTGATGGGAACTAGGTCACAGCCATAGTGGAAGGCAGTCATGGTGCCCAGAGAGGAACATCTGTGATGAAGTGAGACAAACAGAGGGCACTCAAGGCAGGGTTATGACATGAACAGAGTAATCATCTGATCATCCGCGTTTGAGCCCCTGATATATACCAGCACGACCCTGAGCACTTTACCTACATTAACTCATTGAATCATGACAACCGAGGGTAGGTTTCACGATCACCCCAATTTTCAGAGGGGACGGGCCCCAGGGAGGTGAAGCATCCTGTCCAAGGGCACTCAGCCAGAGAGAAGCAGAGGCCAGGCATGAGCCCACCCTCTAAAGCTCTCTGCTGTGGGCACTCCAACAGGGGCCCGGCCTCGGGCAAAGCTAAATCACTTATATCCCAATTTTTTTTTCAATAAATACAGTACAGTACCGTACATGATTTTCCTAATAACATTTTCTTCTCTCCGGCTTACTTTCTTGTAAGAATACACCATGTAATACATGTAACATACAAAATATGTGTTAATCGAGTGTGTATGTTATCAGTAAGGCTTCTGGTCAACAGTGGGCTATCAGTAGTTAGGTTTTTGGGGAATGAAAAGTTATACGCAGATTTTCGACTGCATGGTGGGGAAGTTAGTGCCCCTACCCTCGCATTGTTCATTCTCTGGGGCTGGGTTTCTCAACCTCGGCATCATCGGTCTGGACCAGATAAGTCTTTGAGGTGGGGGTCGCCTGTTCACTGTGGGGTGTTTCACGGTGTCCCTGACCTCCACCCACCAATGCCAGTAGCGCCCACCCTCCCCCCTCTTCCCACGTCCCCACATTTTCACTACCAAAAATGTGTCCCGACATTGACAAATGTTTCTCCTAGGTGGCAAAGTCCCCCCCCAATGGAGAAGCACTGCTCTAGACCCTCATTATTTAGGAGAGGAGGAGGAAGATGCAAGAAATAAAACAACCATAGGATAGTTGAAGTCTGCGGGAGAGTTTTGTTTGGACGGTGCCTTAGATGATGGATCCCTTGTTCCAGGGAACTTGTGGGGAGAAGAGATGGTTAGTTGGGGGGATGGGGGCCTCATGGGCAGACACATAGATCCAGAACGGCATATAGATACTAGGTGTGGTCTTAGCCCACAGCCAAGGCAGACATCTGTCATCAGTCGCAGCGTCCTTTCCCACTAAGTCAGGATACACTTCCAGAATCTTCAACACAGGGCTCCAGACAGCCTCCACGGCTCAGTCGGGTAACCCAACATGAGATCTGTTGCCCTCCCAGAGTAAGAGCCTTCTCTGAGAAGATTCTTTTCTCTGACTTGAAGGGACCTCCCTATTCAAAATGCTCCCTCCTGCTTTAAGAGGCATCTTCCCAATGGGGCCGGGCACTGCCTTCTTCTGTCTTCCTTGGGAAGCATGGGTCCTGAGGATCAGAGGGCCCAGAGTGGTGAGGGCATGTGGCTGCTTCCTCAGGAGAGGAGGGGCCTGGGTGATGAGGGGGCACAGGGCACGTGGAGGCAGAGGCATAAGGTTTTTCCAGAGGGGCCCAGAGAGGGGAGGTGGGCATAATCCTACCCCACTCTGGGCATCTAAGATTCTCTGATGCATTGGTGGGGCCGGGGGGTCGCAGAGCCTGCCTATCCCAGGGGCCATGTGAGGCGCTCAGGCTCCAGTGCCCTTGGCCCCACATTTCCTGAGCCTCTGCCATGCATCAGGCACCAAGCACCCTTCCTGCCCCCACGGACTCCCTGTCGACAGACTCCATTGCCCTGTGTGGCCAGGGAGGACACCAAGTCTCAGAACTCTTAAGGAGCTGCCCCAGATCACACAAGCAACAGAAAGCAGAGCCCATGTTGAAACCTAGAGTCACCAACTTGAGCTGGTTCCTCTACCACGCTGTCCCGTAACCCCCCGGGGCCCATCTTCCAGAGGGAGAGTAGAGGTACGGCCAGGAGAAGCCACATGAGGGGCCACATAGCAAAGTGGCTAAGGCTCTGGAGCCAGGCTGGGTTCAGATCCTGGTTCTGCCACTGAGTCACTGGGGGGCCCCAGGTGAGTTAGCTGACCTCTCCCTGCCCTGTCCTGGTTTCCTTGCCTGTCAGATGGCGGTGGCAACAGCTCCTAACTCATGAGAACGTGGCCTGGATTCTCAGAGCTGAGAGCGTGGCGCAGGGCCTCCCTTGCAGCCCGTGCTGCCCAAGCCTTAGCGGCCACCACTGCTGTGCTCATAGATAGCAGGTGTCCCCTCGCTCTGTCCTGGACCCTGCTGCCGCTCCAGGGGCCTCTGCTCGGAGCCCTTCTTAGATAAGCTTGCTTGATGGTGTGTGCGTTTCTGTCTCGGGGTTGGAGGTGTCATGGAGGGCCAACCTCAGCCCCAGCCTGAGCCAAATGTCACCGGAAAGGCACAGCCTGTGGTTGGTTGACACTCCCACCCCTCGGGCCCTAGAAACCTGCTGTGCACCCAGGGCCTCCAAGGCAGAGTGTGTGGGACCGGGGGCTCTGGAAACCAGGGGCAAGGGGTGAGGGCAGCACCAGGACGGGGTCCTCAGGGAGGGGCTGGGGAGGCGGGCCGGCAGAGCAGGGCACTGGTAGTGGCTGGAGTATTAGGGCTCTTTGTCAGTCCTTCTGGTTACAGGTACTTTCCCTCTGCCTGGGAATCCCAGCTTGAGTCCCTGCGTCCTCGGGGGAACACACCCGTGTCCACGCCTCAGCAGCTGGGGTGCGGCCTCCCGGGCCTTCCCACACAGGGCACGGATCGAGGAGAAGCATGTGCAGAAGCAGGTGTGGGGAGGCCCCGTCTGGCGGGGGGGTAGTTGCGGGCAGGTCTCAGAGCTGGTGCCTGCCCCCAGCTCCATGACATTGAGTGTGGTGACTCAGGGGACAGCAGTGACCCCATGGCCAATCTTGCAGGTGGCTCTCAGGTTTGGTTCCTGCTATGTGGCCTCCTCGTTTGGGTGTCTGGGTCCCCCAGAGACTGATTTGGGAATCAACCTAAAATCCTTTAATAGATTATTTTTCTGCTCAAACAGACTGGATTTCTATTGCTTCCTCTGCCTTATGGGCCCCCCCACCCCAACCTAGGGGAATCCAAACAGCTCTCTGAAGGACGGCTCCACGCTGTGCTTTCCGTACCTGAACTTTTTAGACAGGTGAAATCAACGCAGCCAATTGCCTTGGCCAGCGCGTATGTGTGTGTGGCCTCAAAATGAGGATGTGTAGCCTGAGAATGGGGCGTGGGGGAGGTGGGGGCAGTCCCACTGGCAGGTGGGTTTGGGGCTGAATATGGGAAGCCATGTTCTTCCTGCCCACCTGGTCACCTCCCTGCTCTTGAACCTGCTGTGGGGTCTCAGTCTTGTACCTCCCCACCGCCTGTCTGGAGCTGAGCATCACCAACCACAAAGGGACAGACAGACAGACAGCACTGAAGCTCAGAGGCTTAGGCTTCTGGCATTCTCTTTCATGCCTCCTCTGGCTGACCCACGCCTTTGTACTGGGCCTGTATCCAGCACTGTGGGGGGAACAAGGGAGAAGCCACCCAGACACATCCTGCTACAGGATCCCAGGGATGGAGGGCACCTCCGTAGTCACATACTGTCTTGGCCACAGTGGCCTGCTTTCCGGTAAAATCTAATGCAGGCCCAGCCAAGGCCGGGCTGCTCTGGAGTGCCTCCCTAACCCTCTCCAGAATGCTACACACTGGGAGCAGATGCCACAAAGGAAACTGCAGCCCTCACACACACACACACACACACACACACACACACAGAGATACACACACAGAGATGCGTATGTGCAAAGGGCCATCTGCTTCACCGGCTATGAATCCTGCCATCACCTCTGCCAGCCTGGGGGCCTGTCCTACTCGTCATGCCGCTGCAGTCACAGGACCTCGGGTCTCGGGACCTTTCACAGACAGGCCCCAGTATTGGCAAAGAAAAGAATGTTCTGGAAGTCTCCAAGGGCAGTCTCTGGTTGGGAGTTTCATGTTGGTTAGAATGTCTGGGTGTAGCACAAGGGAAGAAGGGGCCAGAGACTTTGAGGAAAGGCAACTGGGAAGGACCCAAGGGAGGGAGGAGGAGAGATGAACAGGGAGCAGATACAGAGGTGGGGGGATGGGGGGAAGAGCCAGGCAGGCAGAGCTGAGAAGGAATGGGGTGGGGTGGGGCGGGGTGGGAGGCAGGGAAGGAGGGTAAGGAGGTGGCAGGGAAAAGGCAGCCCACCCCACAGGGCAGGATGGAGGTCATACCCCCTCACACGCAGGCTGGCATTCCCGGCCCCGGCCAGGCCACCACCCTGCCCACCGTGGGGTCCCGAAGGGAAGGGCATCCAGTGATGGGTTCAGAAAGCATGGCTGTAGCGGGTCTCGGGGCTCTGCACCCTGCTCTCACTGGTGTGAACGGTGATCCTTACCCCGACAACCCCTTACCCCGGCACAGGGCAGACACCCCCAGGCCCCGCTGGGGCCCTGCAACCACCAGGGACAGTCGCCAAAGCACTCTGGGGAGGGGCGTGTGCGCGCACGAGTGGGTCCAAGTGTGCTTGTGTGACCATGCGTGTACACGTACGTTTGGGTGTGTGGGCACGTGAGGGTGAGTGCGGTCGTCCCGTCAGCCCACATTACCCCTCCGAAAGCTTGTTCTGCAGTCAAGGTGAGTGGGGGTTCTGAGTTGAGTCAGGGCCTGGAGACATGGGGCCGGAGGGCCAAGGAGATGTGGGTCCCCCTCTTGCTCCCGGACCCTGGACCATTCACGAAATGGGACACCAGGAGACAGCTGGGAGGAGCTGAGGGTACAGGACAGAGGTAGAGGCTTCAGTCCAAACTTGCAGCACATCTCCTCCTGGTCACCAGCCTGCACCCAAACTGCACAAGTCCACGTGCAAACATGGGGACCTACCCATTGTTTTCAATTCCTCCCCTGTCCTCTCCACCCCCAGTCCCGGCACCCTGTCCCTCGTTCCTTGCCGGCAGTCCCTATGTGGGCCTCGCTCTGACACCCGCGCCTCACGGCTACTCCTCTCGCAGCCTGTCCCATCCTTGTGGCTATTTCTATTTTAACCTGAAGTTAAATGAAAGAAAAAAACCCAGTTCCTCCACTGAGCTGGCCACACAGCAATTCCTCAGTAGCCACATGTGGGGGAGTTACCACACGGGACAGTGCAGATCTCAAGTATTTCCATTGCGGCAGAAAGTTCTATTGGACCCTACTGTGTCTAGCCTCTCCTGACTCCCAGACTTGGGCTCTCCCACCACAGGACCTTTGCTCATGCTGGTAGCTAACAGGATGCCCGTCTCTCTTTGTCTGCTCATGGAAAGCCCATGGCATGGTCCGAGCCCAGCTTCCCCAGGAAGCCCAGCCGCCAGCCCGCACTGCTCCTTTGACTGGCTTCCTGCCCTGTTGGGCTCCCTCTAGGCCATCAGCTTGTGAGGCTTGGCCTACAGACTTATTTTTCATGGCGCACACCTCTTTCTTTCTTCTAGCACCTCCACCCCCAGTCTCCCTCCTCGTCCACCCACCCTTGCTCTCCCTGCGCTCCACCCCTCCAGTGCTCACACAACCTCTGTCAGCTGACATTTCCTCTCTGATTTCCCTCTTCCCCTCTGCCTCCTCTCCCTCTCCCTCTGCTTTGCTAGAGATGCTAATTGTACCTGCAATTACCTAATTGCCATGGCAATTAGCCAGTTGCAGTCGATTTTGAAGGTGCAAATGGCAAATTGCAGGCATAAGGAGGGAATTTTAAGCACAAAACTGCCCAAGAACTTGGCCTGAGCCCCAGGGGGCCAAGGGGAGACAGGACTGCTGGAGAAAGCCCCGGCATCTCGCAGCTGGTGGAAGCTCCCGAGGCAGTGCACTGGGGGTGGGGGGTGAGGAGCGGAAGAGAGCGGGGAAATATCCTGCTACGCAATTCACATTATCTGCAGCCCAGAGTGAGGCCAACCTGGCGGCTTTAACGGGAATGATTTTCATATCATTACTAGTGCTGATGAAGACTAATCATAACGCTCAGCAAGGTTGTTCAAGGTGCCGGGAGAGGGCGGTTGCCTGATACCCTTTTCAGGCTAGTGCAGAGGGCTGGACCAGGAACCTACCCTGGGTGATTACTTCCGGGGCACAGGGCAGGCCAGGGGCGCTCACTTAGCCAGGGTGCCATGTGGCGCGAGGAGTAAATCCTGCTGAATGTCGTAGGTGGGGCCCAGCCTAGTCCTGTTCCCACCCACTTCCTACCAGGAGTCGGCACTGGGTGGGGGGTGGGGGGGTGGGAGAAACAAGATGTCCACCTCCCATGGGAGACAAGATCCAGGCCAAGCCACATGCTTTGAGAGCAGGGCGTTGTGCATCTGGGCTGTGGGTGGCTGGGAACTTGGGCTTGTGGGAGATGACAAGGGCTCTCTCCCGTGTGTGTCCTTGTCCAGAAGCCCGCACTGGGGTCTGAACTTTGGGTGTGACCGGGGGTGGGGAGGTTCTGGGCTTCAGGATACAGGAGCATCCTTTTGGGGGGCCAGGGGTGGGAGGGCCTGGAGAATGGGCGTCCATGTTGCATTGGCAAGGCCAGGGTGCTCTTTATACTAATTCGTGTGTTTGGTGGCCCCAGGAGTGCGGGTGGGGAGATGAGGGCTATGGTTACGGTGCCGGCGGTGGTCGGCCTCGTGGAGTAACCTCGGTGGAAGAGTCTCTGAATGATGCCTGAAGCCTGCAGGATGCCAGGCATGGGCCGGGTGTAGCCTGCTGGACATCGGCTCCCAGCTAGACAGGACCCTGTGGGGACAGAATAGCTCCCCTAGCATAGGTTCCTAATTCTCCCGCCCACTGGGAAGTTACAAAATGCGTGTGGAATGAAGGAACAGAGGGCTGAAGGAATGGACCAGAATGCTCCCCCCTGGGCCTCAGTCTCCCCATCTGTGAAACAGAAGCCTGGGCCCAAGGAGCTCGTCCTGAAGGGGGTCCCTCCCCTGTGCAGCCCTTCTCCCCATCCTTGCTCGCCAGGTCCCTACGTGGGTGCCCTCCCCTCCCTGCCCTGTGCCCCAGAATCCCCCAGACCACCACGGCACCCCCTGCCCCTGCAATTTGGCACTCAGCTGGGTGCTGCTCTGGGCACGGAGAATTTTGAAGCCTTACGTCTTGGTCCCTTGTTTCCCCGCTGAAGGAAAGGGATGTATTTTGGACGTTTTTCCTCCCGGTCCATGGTCACACTCTGCTACTGGGGACAGGTGGGCTGGCTTTTACGATCCCAAACCTTGGAAGCCTCTCAGGAGTGAAGCTGGGGTACCAGAGACCCCTCAATCCGACTCTGCTGGGCATAGGGGACGGTTTGGGGGGGCTCAGAGCTGGCCCAGCCAGCAGCCCCACCTTCGCGCCCATTCCCGTCTCTCCGCACGCTTCCCTTACTGGCCTCAAAGGGACACCCAGCTAAACACAACAGGCAGTGTCTGAGGCCACGAGTACAAGTTAATTAATTCACCAGAGGGAAGGAAGGCTATAAATAACCGATGAGAGGGGAGGGGGCTGGTGGGGGCAGGGTTGATTCACCCGCGGGGTTCACAGAGTCTCTGCTTTGGGTAATACAGGTTAATGAGCACAGATCTTCCTGCCAACATCATAGCGACTAAAAATAAAAAAATAAAATAAAATAAAGAGGAACGAGTCACCCTCCCTGGTGAATCAGACGCCTCCAATTGTCATTTCCATGCTGATACTGTAATTTTCCTGTTCCTCTTGCTCTCCCTGGGGCTGAGGAAAACGGAACCCCCTCCCCCAAAAGGAGAGACAGGTCCTATTCTGGTTTCTTCCCCTCAGGAAGGAGAGACAGGTGAGGGGGGACAGGGAGGACACCTGGGTGCCTGGCCGAGGAGCTGAGGACAAACCATCAGCAGACCAGAGGAAGACAGGTGCTCTGGTGTGTTCAGATGACCTGGCCACAGTTCAGATGCGGTGGGCGGCAGAGTGATCACCTGGTCCCTTGTAACCTCAGCTCTGGATCTGTCAGACGAGGAGACTGAGGCAGAGGGAGGGAATGTGACATGCCCAGAGGCTCCCAGGAGAGCAGTGGCAGAGGCGGGCTGGGAGCCAGCCCCAGGAGGCACTGGCCACAGCTGTCATCTGCTCACCTTTCCCTTTCCTGGCTATGAACCTGCCCTCCTCGACCCTCCCCACACCCATTCTGGCCTCACCCTGACTCTGTGCTCCTGCCCTTTCGTGGGACCTGTAACGAATGAAAATCCCCTGATTCCCAGCTCTCCTCCTGGCCCCCAGAGCAACATATCCAGGTTGCCAGAAGCTCCTTGTCACCATCTTTTGTCTGTGGAAGTCACCCTGGCCCACGTCACTGGGGACAAGTGCCAGAAGCTTCTCTAGGGACTCAGCTAGCCTCTACAGTGACTTTGTGTGAATTGGAAAAAAGGTGCCCCCTCTCTGTAGACAACAGGGTGTGAGGCTTGGCCAGTGGACCCAGGGTGGGTTTCAGGTCCCACTTGCTCCACCCCTCATCCTATCAGGGTGTCTTTGAGCAGTGCACGCACAGCATGACCTTCTCCAATGGCCCAGGCCGCCTTTGTCTTTCTGGAGGCTCTCCAAGAGAGTAGAATTTTCATGAGAACGAAGTGAGGCTCCCCCTTTCCTCCCTCTCTCCCCAGCATATGTTGTGAAAGGAAAAAGACCGAAATAAACTGGAGTGCTCTGTGCCGATCACAGCAACTCTTTCCTGAGGGAGCGGTGGGATGTGGGGAGCTGGTGCCCTAGGGGCTGAGGAACTGTCTCTGGAGGTCAGAACCTGAGCAGCTACACTGCAAGGTACAGACCACAGCCGGCCGACCCACGTCGTGCCCTGCCCGCCGCACGCAGTCGTTTCTTAGGTCCCAGTGGGCCTGCGTCCTTTGGTGTCTGTGGGAGGAGAGAGGCCTTGTTCTGGAGAACAGGAACTGGAGGTAGGCCGGAGGAGGGGTACTCTGTCCGCCTGCCTGCCGGGGTGCCGGGGTGCCGGGGTGGTGGTGGCCACACCCCTGGGTGACTCCCCAGGCACCCTGTGACGGCACTCATCTCTGTGCCCATTCCCCCACAGTCCCTCCGTGACATTTGGCCTGGCAGATGTCAAGCACAGATTAAAAACCAGCTTGTCTCGCTGTTATTATCCCTAATGACTTGCTCACTCACTGAAGGCTTCCTACAGGGGAAACTGGCTCCATCTCAGACCCCGGGCCTCATGGACCTGTGGAGAAATTCCTTTCTCTGTGCTTTTGTGCTTTTCCCCAAACCTCAGCTACAAACCTGCTCCCCCCGGTACTCCCCAGGGTGCGTGTGTGTGCCCAGATCCGGTCACCCTCTTCCTCCCCTGGCATCCCACCACCACCCTGCCGAAAGACGGCATCCACGCCCCTGCCTCCTTCCCTCCTGGACTCCCCCCTGTCTCCACCACATGGGTTCCCCTGCCCCCTCCAGACCTGCACCTCCCCGGATACCCGCTCTGCCCACAAACCCCTTATCGGCCGCGTCCTCCTCCTCTCTCCCTCCCTCCTGGCTCCTGGCCACCAGCATGTCCATGGGCTAAGCTTTTGCTGCCTTGAAAACATCCCTTTCTTGACCTGCTGGCCCCTTCCAGCTATTGCCCCATCCTGGCCTTTCCTTCACGGCCAAACCTCTTCACTGGGGTGTCTGCTCAAGTAGTTTCCACTTCCTCACCTCCCACCTCCCTCCGTCTGGCTCTGGCCCCCCAGGCTCCCCAGGGCTGGCCTCTCCCGGCCACCTCTGACCTTCTTGTTGCTAAATCTAGGGGACACTTGTAAGTCCACATCCCACATGGCCTGTGGATGGGGCCCAGCCCTGCCGACCGCTTCCTCTTCCTGACACGCTTTCTTGCCTTGGCTGCTAGACAACGCGGTCTCCCGGCCTCCCCCTGCCACTGGCAGCTCCGTTGTGATCACACACACGGTGTCTTCTTCCTCCCACATGGGCTGCTGCTCAGAGCTCTGTTGTCCCTCACCGCCCGCCTCCTGTCCTCCAGCACCTTCACGTGCCTTCTCTGAGCTGACGACGTCCACGTCTTCATCGTTAGCCTGCCCCCCGGGTCAGCATTCCACTGCCGTCCGGACAAGTTCCCAGGCACCTCAGATTCAGTGGGTCCAAATGGAGCACCTCATCCTTTCTTCCAAACCAGAGCTACTTCCTCTCCAGGCTAGGCCAGTCACAAACACTAGAAATCAGAGCATCATCCCAAAGGCTGTCCTGCCTTTACACCCAGACCAACCAGTCATCCCCGACCCTTTCCCTGCCCAGTCGGCTCCCTGAGCCCTGCCTTCCTTGGGTGATGGCCCCGTGGTCTCACCTCATGGGTCTCTCACCCTCCGTGTTCTCTTCCCATAGCGTAGCTGGAGCTGATTTTTTAAAGCCTGCTTGAGTCTAACACTCTCCTGCCCGAAAGCTCTCGATTGCTCCCTGCCATCCTCAGGAATCAGTTCAGAGTCACTGACATGCCCTGTCCTCTGTCCGGCCACACAGAAACACTGTCCGCCCCTGGGGGCTCCTTGCTCTCTCATCACTTCCCACCTGTCCTTTCTCCCCTGGGGCAGCTGGGACACTCTCCCCCACCTCTCTGCCAGGCTCAGGGGGTGCCTGGTACACCTTCAGCTCCCAGCCCAGCTGTCATGCTCCTGGGGAGTCCTCCAGGAACACCCGCCAGCCCCGCGCTGCCCCACACCAGGCCTGAGGGCCCAGCAGGCATTCCCTTCCCTTCCTGTCCCTCAGAGGGCCCAGGGCCACAAGAAGCAATGCGCCAACCCCTGTCCCGCTGCAAAAACTGGCCTCACCCCCACAAAAACCAACTCTAATGTCAAGGGCTGAGCAGAGGCACATTTTCTAGCAGGATAAGGGGACCCTTGAGCAGGCCATGATCCCCGTCACTTCCCTCCTGTCTGCTTGTCACCCAGGGGGGCTTGCCATCCTGGGTCATCATCACGATGAGAGTTCTCATCTGCACACTGGAGGTGAGAGCGAAGGCTCCTTCCGTGAGTGGTCACAAAGATTCACTGAGAGTTCGCGCTAGCAGAGCTCCTCCGCCCAGCGCCTGACACCACCCCCCCAGCATTCAACAGACAGCAGCTCTCAGATTCACTGCTAATCATTACAGATACTCCCATTAGGAGGACAGACAAACTGAGGGTCTGAAAGCCTCCGGACAACCGGTCCATGAGAGAGAAGCACATTTTTCTTTCCTGCCAGGGTACGTCTTTGGGCCTTCTCATGCTCAGCGGGCCACATGCCCCTACAGTGATCCCAACTCCGGTTATCAAGACCCAAACAACCCCCCCCCCCAGGGGCCAAGGAACCTTCCTTCCCTGGCATTCCTCTCTCCGCCCCAGGCTGGGGTGAACCAGAGAGGACTGAACAGTCCCTTGTAAATATGTACAAAGGAGGCCCACCAGGGCCTCTGAGACCTGCCAGCTCCTCCATCAATACCCCTCCCCCTGCCCTCGAGAGATCAATACCGCTAATGCAGCAATCTGGAGTGTGCTGGTGGACCTGCGGTTCATTTTCCTCCCGGTTTCTCTCCGAGTCTCCAGCCCTCCCCGCTGCCTCCTCCTCCCCTGCCCTGCCCTATTCCCCCACCTCTCTCCCCCCACCACCAAGCCAGGGCCTGTGTGACTGCTGGCCTCCCAGGAGCCCTGACCCTGGAGGGCGCAAGGGAGGAGGGCGGGCGGGGGCCTGTCACCCTTCAGCGGGCTGATGTGGAGGTCTTAATGAATATGAATCGCCTCCCCCGCCAGGGAGCCAGCCCCATCAGATTCCTTCACACCTCGCCGAGCCCAGAAAGGTTACTCAGAATTAAATGTAAATCACATATTTACTGGTACGAAGCAGACCACAGTGTCACTTTCTCACAGCAGAGACTTTAATCACACTGCAGCCCCCAGGGGCTCTGCTCTCCTGTGGCCGCACCTGGGAGATCAGCCCTCCGACCTGGGGGTGCAGGGGAGGGGGTGTCCCCGGGGCCCCGGGGGGAAAGGCCAGAGGGCACGGCGGGAGACCTGACGCTAGGGCGCGAGGCCTTTTGGCACCCAGGTCACGGCTGCCTTTTAAGATTCCATCAGTTGCGGTCACGATGGGCTAGACACTGTCTTACATGCTGCGGCAGCTTAGTAAATACGGAATGATCGCAGAAACGTCGCTGTGAAAAGGCGGCTGGCAGTGACCGCCCTGCCCGGCCTCTGGAGTGCTCCAGGAGGCAGGAGGAAAAGGAGGAAAGGCACATGGCTTTCAGCGAGGCTGCTCTATGTCGGGGCCGAGACCCCCCTCAGTGCCCCTCTTTGCCACTTGCTCGGCCACAGGACTGAGGGCGATTCGCTCCAACGGCGGGTTCTTTGCCTCTGAAGTGGAGACACGAAGCGGGTCGCACAGCTCCACTGACACACTGCGGAGGAAAGCACTGGCCAACTGTAAGAGCTCTGCCAGTACACAGAGTCATGACCACAAGCTCTGGGCCAGAGCCACTGGCAAGGAATAAAGAGACCAGGTCTCACTCAGTCCCTGATTCTATCCCCCTCCAACAGCTACGTGTCCCCTAGTGTAGTCTTCGACTCCTCTGAGCTCCAGGTTCGCACCGGCAAAATGGAGATATGGGGACTTCGCTGATGGACAGAGGCTCCAACGAATGCGGTAAGACAGACCTCTGTGCAAATCGTACAGTCTCGAGCACAGCTAGGGAGCTCCGCGTGGGCCTCTCCCCTCAGCCACGGCAGGATGCCAGGGAAATCTGCTTTCCCCAGGATGTCACAGTCCCCTCCCTTCCCAAGCCCACTCTCCTGGGGGCCAGTCTCCAGGCTCACAGCTGTGCATTTGGAGAGCTCTTTACAGTTTGCAAAGCAGTGTGCGAGGCTGGAGCTTGCAGTGTGGGCGCTCCTTGGTGGCGCTAGCCCTTCCCAGGGAGGCTTGCCGCAAGAGTTGACTCTTCTGCTGAAGTTTGTGCCAGACTGCCCTCCCCAGAGCAAAACGGCCAGATTGGGCTTTCTCGACTGGAGAATTTCCTCACTGGATAATGACTTCCCGGAAAACTGAGAAACTAAGCCTACATTGTCTGCACAGGAAGCCAGTCCACATTGTGTGTGTGTGTGTGTGTGTGTGTGTGTGTGTGTGTGTGTTTAATCCAAGAAACAGATGCCATTTCTTCGTATCAGGAAGACCTCTTTTCACCAACTTTAAGGAACAAAGCTCTCTTGGGCTTAAAGTCAAGGAACCTACTTTTTATAGCCAGCCCCGATCTTGGAAAAACTCTGCCTTTGTCTGTGGACTCAAGTTAGGGAAATACCCACTGGATTTAGAATTTATCTGTTAACCCTTAGCTAGACGTAAGAAACGAAGTCATCATTTTAGGGGAAAGAAAATCTGTTCCAATGAGCTATTTCATTTACCTATTGTGTAACAAATCACCCCAAAACTTAGTGGGGTAAAATAAAGCCTGATTTATTAAGCTCATAGCTTCTGGAAGTTGGGAATTCGGAAAGGGCACAGTACGGATGGCTTGTGTCTGTTCAGTCACAGCTGGGGCCTCAGCAGGGAAGGTTTGAATGCCTCGGGGTAACTGGAACTGCTGGGGGATGGAATCAGCTGGAGGATTCTTCACTCACCTGTCTGGTACCTGGGCTGGTTATTCAAAGTCTGGGCTCAGCTGATCATTAGAGCACCCCCACGTGGCTTTTCCACATGGACTTGGAGCAGGGAAGCATCTTAAGAGCAGGTGTTCCAAGAGACCAAGCAAAAGCTTCAAGGACCTTTTATGACCTAACCTCGACAGTCACGTAATGCTACTTCCGCCACATTGTATTGGTTATAAGGGCGTTATTAAGGCCAGCCCCAACTCCAGAAACATGAATTAGATTCCATCTCTCAATGGGGGAGGGGGCAAGGTCAAGGTCACATTGCCAAAGAGCATGTAGGACAGGAGTTACTACTGACGCCACTTTGGAAAATACATTCCGCTACAAGATCCATTGTTGCTTTAAATGAAGCCACTGAAAAATCAATCAACCAATCAAGCAATGGTCAAATAGGTACTGACTATCTCCCATGTGCATTGGAACAAGCGTCCAACCTCACTGAGCCAGCTGACGTGGCAGGCAGGGAACTTGGACTCCAACGCCCAGAGTCTCAGATTTCACGTTTGTAAAATGCGATTCAATTCGGGATCTTTTGATGGCAAGAAACAGAGCCTCAATCCAGGCAGTCTCAAGTAGAGAAACACTTTATTGGCAGGTCACTCCGGGGTCCTGGGGAAATTGAAGGAGCGAAATTGAAATTCATTTCCAGGAATCGTGAGACCCAACTGGGAAGCTGTCAGTAACAGAAAGTGCTCTCACTTTATTTCCTGGGACCGCATGAGGGAATTCACTTCTGGGGAGCCTGCGACCTTCCGTCTCTGCTGTCCAGCTTCCTCTGCTCGTTCGGAGTTTCCTCAGTCCTTCCTCGCTGCTCGTGGCTTCTTCATGACCCATAATGGTCACCAGGACTCAATTCTTCCTCTTGACCTTTGAGCAGTAAGCCTACTGCATTCAAAGTCCCAACCCCCAGGCCTGATTGATCCAGCCCATCATTTCCAGCCATTTCTCATGGATCATAGGTTGTTGGCCAGTGTAGAAATAAGATACCTCTGCATCAAATGCTTACCTCCTCATCCAATTAGGCAAAGGATGCAGAAAATTCCATGAGAGGAAACGTGGAACCATGGCCGTGGCTTTTCAGCAGGACCCCCGGGGTGAGGCACTGTCCCTCAGCCAGGATTTGTGTGAAGTGGGCTCTCCTCAACTTCTCTAGCACCTCTAGGGGGAGGATGGAATTGCTAAAATGAGGGGGGAGTACTCATTCATCTGCAAACTGCTGCACGAATGAGACCAGCGTCATGTTTGATCCATTCGTTCATTCAAGAAATATTTATCGAGCATCTACTATGTACCAAACGCTGTGCTTGGAACTCGGGAGAGAGCCACAAACGAGTTAGGCCTGGTTCTTGCTCTCCTCCCTCATTTCTGTGAATATATATCAAGATTTAAGATACGGAGTCCGCAAGAGCCCAAGGGGCTTTACATCTGGCCGGTGACGCAAGGCAGAAATACAGCAAAGTTTAATAAAATAACCTATAAGCAAATCGAAGTACACTAAAATAACACTTTCTACTGATCAGATTGGCAAAAATTAAAAAGCTCTCTGAGAGAGGTGGTCTGGGAAAATGAGCACATGTCTACATTGTCAGTGGGAATGAGAGTTGGTACAAGCTTCAAGGGGAGCCATCTGAAAATATACTTTAAAATTATAAATGCATGCTTCCTGGGGAGCTGTACTTCCATGTGTAGTCGGTTTGTCATTGTCATACTCCCTTGAGTCCGAATTATTGGAAACAATGAAATGTCCATCAATGGGACAAGGGTCACATAGATTATGGCACATCCATTCAATGACCTCCCAGACAGTCGTGAACTATAATGAAGAGGCTTTTTGTGTGTTGCTACATGGAAATGGTTAGAATACACTCTTGAGTTCAAGTAAGGGACAGAACTGTAAACTACCAATTGTTTTAGGAAATGGTGGGAGGTGGGAAGACACACACACACACATACACACACATACTTGTATTTCCTTCTATAAGTGTAAAATATCTCTAGAGTAATTCACAAGCAATGAAACACAGTCTTTTTCTGCTAGAAAGAAAGTGGTAGGAAGGAGGTTGCTTACTACCTACTTTCTTATGCCTTTTTTATATTTTAATTTTGGAACTACTTGAATGTTTTATTTATTCAAACAATTAATTTAAAAAATTAATAAAAATCAAAGTTAATACCCTACCAGATCTTAAAAGCTGCACGTGATTAAAGCAAGTTGACTTTCTGAGATCAAGGGAGGGCTCTGTAGCACATCCAGGCTGTGGTTCAAACTGCCCACCACTGGATCTGTCTGACCCAGGAGGACCTCTGCTACAGGTCTCCGTAGCAGACAAGGATGCTGGGTGGGTGAAGTCTTTGGCAAGCACACACTGAAAAGTTGTAGGATATGCCCTCAAGATTCCAGAGTAAGTCCATTAATCTTCATGGCAAGGAATTCTTGCTTGGGTACTAGTTGGAATTGGCATGGGAGTGACTATGGGACGAGACCTGCCCATCATGCACTGGTGCGGTACCAGATATGCCAAGTCATAAGGTGGGGTAGTTTACTTATGATGGAAATGATACGTTCAGGATCAAGCCCAATCATGTCCAGAAGGCATGAGTAAATGACATAAATAGGTGACCCAGACTGTGGCATTGATTCATCTTGATGCATACGGGTGACTTCATGGGGTAGGGATCCTCTGTGATCACCTGATGGAGAAAGAGAAAACTCGGGTCTGGTTCATAGATGGGTCAATGAGACATGTCATCATTAGCTGAGAACAGACTATGCTGCGTTACAGTCCCAACATGGATGGTTGGAGGGGACAGCAGTGAAAGGACATGCTCCTGGCAGATGGAGATGCAAATATGACCCGGAGAAAGCATATACAAAGATGCAGTGGTAAATAGCTTGGCTGGTTGGTCAGGGGCTTGGAAGGAAGAAAATTGGAAGATCTTGGATAAGACTGAAGGAAAGGTAAGGAATGGACTTAAGGAGAACAGGCACAGAATGGGCAGATCTTGGAGTCTCACATTAATGCCACTGCCAGGGAGGCATGTAACAATCAGGAGGGCAGGACAACTCATCCTGTGGGTGTCCACTAGCGTCTCTCCCCATCTCATCAGCCATGGAGGTCAGGATGGGAGCCATGAATAGCCCCGGCAGCAGGGAGTCCTTCTCCCCAAGGTCATCTCCTTGCTGCCCCATCTGTCAATAGCAAATATTGTCTCTGAGCCCTGCACAGAAAACCAGCCCTTCAAAGACTATCCTACCACTTCTTGGTAGGTTGATCATGCTAGAGCCTTCCTACCCCTGAGAGAAGAATGATTTGTCCTTACTGGGTGGGGACTTCTTCCTACCTTCAGCGTAAGGGCACCACCACGTGAAGGCCTATAGAAGCCTTGTCTACCTACACAGTTTCCCACATGTCAGTGGCTCCCTTCAAGGGACCCATCGTTACAGCTGTGGCGAAAGAAGTATGACAATGAGCGTGTGGCCATGGGCTCCCAGTCTATCGTACACCCATCACGCCTGTCCCATGGTGGAATGACCTGTGAAGGGTGGAGCTAAGGCGCCAACTTGGGGGCAACCCCCTATGGGGTTGGAGTGTTGTCCTTTAGGGTGTGGTTGAAGGGCCTAGCCAAAAAGACAATAAATGGTGTTGTGTTCTCACTGCCGGAATATGTGGGTCCTGTAGTCAAGGGCGGAATGCTCATCTACCATTACTCTCATTCCCAGTGTTCCTCAGGCAGAATTTATGCACCCTGTCCCCACAAAACTTAGGATCTGTGAGGCAAGGCATCCTGCTCCCCAGGCAGCTGACACTTCCTTTGTAGGGCTAATGCTCCTTGTAGGTGACACGGTAAGGATCCCACTGGACTTCAGGCTGTGACCCTACCTGTCCCTTTAGGTTGGTGACGTCAGACTAGCATGCAAGGAAAGGAGTCACCATGCTGGCAGGGGCAACTTACCCCAGTGCCAGCAAGGAGCAAGGGCTGTTGCTGCCAGTGAAGACAGGGGTCCAGGGGTCTTGGTGCTCCTGGTCTGGTGCAGAAGATCTGTAAATGAGCAACGGCAGAATAGCAGCTCAATAAAGACATGGCAAACTAAGGCATCAATCCCTTAGGGGATGGTAGTCTGCATCACCCTGCCTGGTAAACAACCCAGATCGACCATATTGCTGGTTGAGGATGAGGGACATGGAGATTGAGCAGCAGAAGGGGGTCCAAGATGACAGAGGTCCACTGGGGCCTCAGGACAAGCTCTAGCTGGCTTCGCTCAGGGTTCTTTCACTAACCCTGTTGCCTTCAGTCTTCCCAGAGATTGGAAGGAGGCTCTGTGACGAATTGTGCCCTCCTCCTGGAACACAACTGAGAACATTCTTTTTTCAGAAAAAGCCTAGACCCCAGATGTGGTATGGGGGCAGGACGGAGTGGGAGGACAGAGCAGATCTGGCAGTACGAGGTTGAGGGGGGGTTGTACAGACACTTCTTATGCACCCCCTCCATTCTTCTTGACCTTGCCCATATCCAGAGTTTTAGACACCTGTTCCTGCCACCTTCCACTGCAGTGGCCAACTCTGTAGGACTCTGAAAGTGAATGTGGGCACGAGCCCAAAGCATTCTATCTCATGTCTGTGTCCCACACGTATCACTCTTGCTCTGGGGCTCTTCTGATATCGGGGTCTGAAATATAAGACCCCTGTGGCACCCATCCCTGTGCCAGGAGGAAGCATGGGGGAATAAATACGCCATGGGGCATCCTTTAGGGCAACGGCTGCAAGAGCTTCTGGGAGTATTCTTCCTCCTTCCTCTCCGTAGATGGACAAGCCTATGACATGGTCACCATATAGCCTTTTGAGAGATGTGTTGATGAGATCAACCAGTCAGTCATGTGGGACACCGGTGGGTGACCAACATTCCCTCGTATTCTGGCATTCTCTCATTTTTCTCTCTCTCCAGCTTTGCTTACTGGTTCCCTTACTCTCGTGTCTCTGGAACTGTGCTCCTTAAAAAAGCAGTAGCAAGCAAGCCTTTGCCTCTGGCTTTGCTTTCTAGGGAACTTGGGCTAAGGCAAAATGTCAGGCCCTTTAAGTGTTTGCCCTAAAGCTAAGTGGTCAATACCATGATGACTTCTCGTTTCTGTATTAGAAAAGTTCAGCCATTGCACGGGAACCATATAACAGGGAATTTGCCGAGACTGAACTTGAATCTGACTCTGATTCCAAGCCTGGGCTCAGGCAGGACTGGGAATGGTGTGTGTTGAGCAGGATGGGCTGTCTGGGGAGGAGTCTGTTGGGCTGAGGGGGACCAACAGTTGGCCAGGGCAATGAGGCAGGGCAAGGAAAGTTTTGGGATGGCCAGCACAGGTTTCCAGGTCAAGAGGGGCAAGATCAAGGCCCGGAGATGGACCCTGGGGGAACACACTGAGGGTACCCCTGAATAAGAGCATGGTGACATTTGGGGGGAAAAGGTGGTCTGAGTCTTAAGGCTAAGAGGATATCTCAAGAGCTGTCTCCTTTATTCCTTGTCCCTTGGGGTCACAGAAGATCCATCGAGTGAGGGCAGAAGAGACCCGGGAGACATCCCCCGCCCCAGGGTTTCCCCTATCATGCTCCTGGGAATGCCTGTGCTCCAAAAACATTGACAAATATGCCATGAGATGGTAACTCCTCAGAAAGCCACAAGGTGCTGTGTTCTGACGGGAAACACACATAACACACATGTTGACCAATAAACAAAGAGACAAAAGCCAACAGCTTGATTAACTTGCATGCAGCATTGCCCCAACTTAGTAGACCATGTCAACTTTCAAAAACATTTTTTTTCTGAATAACAAATATTTACATCTTGTGGCTTGCTCTGTTTTACAGAGTGGCTTATAGACCAGTGCCTGGAAAAAATGCTGAGATAACTCAATCCCCTTATTTGATTGTGGAGGGAAACTGCTCACCAGAGGGGAGTCAGCTTGTCCAGATGTGCGGCAGGACCTAGCAGATACCCTGATTCCCTGGCCAAGGCTCTTGCTTTGACCTGGAAGAAATTTCCACTGCGTGATTGTTGCCAAGCTATTAATGAAAATGAGACCTAAATTAGCTTCAGAAAATGAGGTTTTAGCATTGGAAAGTTTTTGACGATCGAAATTGGGAATGCAAATAAGTATATGCGCTAGAAATCAATTAGTAAGTAAGAAAGAAACCCCACAAAGTCTAGTCATTGCAACCCAGGGCACCCTTGGGGCCTCACTTTCCCCTTTGGTGAGGGGAGAGGAAGGGACCAGGCTAGCCTGCTGCTGAGGGTCCTCCGGGAGGTGATGAGATTCTGTGATTTCAGAGATCAGTGCCGAATAGCAGAGAGGGGTGGGGACTGGGGATGGGGGAACCCGTCCAGTGGGGAGACGCCAGCCGGCCCAGGGTATGGCCCCTGGCAGGCTCCTCAGCTGCCCCGAGGAAGGCCCTTGCTCTCCAGTGCAAAGTGTGCATCTCACAGTAGCTTGCAAGGCAGCACTGATTAGTAATTAAACAGCTTTAAAAAAAAAAAATAAAGCCATTAACGTGAATGCCATCAAAATCAGAACCTCAGACACCGGCTCATAATTATGAGCGTACCTCGAGACCCACAGGAGAGGACATTTACATTTTAACATGCACACTGCACAAGCATTACTATCTCCCCCACCCGCCCCTGTTCCCACCATTAGGGGACTTGCCGTTGAATTCATTCGCTTTCCAGTTTTACTCTGATCCCGGGAAAAGCAGATCATCTTGCAAGAGGGAGACGGAGAGGAGTGGAAAGAGGTTTTGCATCAGGTTGGTGGTGGCCCTGCTGTGCTCAGCCGTATTGCTTTGGGCCAGTCACCTAATGGTCTTAGCAAACCTCCTTTTGCCCATCTTTAAAATGGGGATGACAAGGCCCATCTTGTAGCATGGTGGCTAAGGATGAAATGAGTCGATGCATTTCTGAACGTAACACATAATCAATGCCTGACAACTGGTAGCCATTATTAGACCTGGTACCAGGCACTCAGCCTTCTGCTGGACACTGTTGGGGGCCAGAGAGGTGGATGTGGGGTTCTAGAAAAGAGTCATTCTCCTTGGAAAATGGGATGAACAAACACAAAGCCATTTGGCTCATTTGAACGGGGCTTTTACTGGTCTACCTCCAAACTGGTTGTAAGTGACGGTTACGTTTTCAGTGATGTGGACTGAGCAGAGGAGCCTGTAGTCCTGGAAGGACAGATGGCATTCCGAACACTTGGTTCCTGCCTGGCTTCATTCTGGTCCTTTTATCTCATGTAGTCCTCACAACCGTCCCCATACCCATTTGACAGATGAGGTCATCAAGGCTAGGAGAAGCCAACCAGCTTGTTCGGCATCATAGAGCCAGGAAGTGGAGGAACCAATGGGCATTTGGGGTCTGTGGGACCCCACAGCCGTATTGGCTTTTCATGACACCAGGTGCATGCCAGGCAGGAGTGATACTTATCTACGCTAATTTTTAGGTGTTGGGCTGCAGAAGTAGAAAGGACAGGTGCCAGAGGCTTTCCAATGCGAGGCTGAGTTGCAGATGGCCCAGGAGGTGGAAGGTAGAAAAGTCAGCCCCAGTACTCACCGGACCTCTGAGTCAAGGCAACTCCTGTCATTAGGGCTGGGGCTACCAATGGAGGCAAACCTCCTGGTCAATCAACCTGACTGCAGAGTTGGGGGTCCCGAGGCTCTCCCTTCACCTGGGAATGCGGCCTCTCAGAAGAGAGAGCCGGCCAACAGCCTGGTGAATTGGACAGTCCAGCATTCTAGGCTTCTGGAATATAGCTCTTTGCTGTGTGGCTTTGGGCCAGTCACTTTGCCTCTCTGGGCCTCCATGCCAATTCTGTAAAGTGAGGGATGCGGAAAAGCCCTACTCAGCTGCCCCTCCCGGCCTCCACTCTGGGATTCTGTGTGAGCCTTTGCACTCTCTGGAATTTCTTAACAATAAAGTACCTGGCCACGGTACACGGGCTCGCTGTGCCTTTCAACTCTCATTATTTCTCCCAGAGAATTAACTCTCCAAGGGCTAAGAAACAAAAGTTTGGGGGCCTTTAAAAAAAAAAAAACACATAAAATATCAGGACCAGACAGGCCATTTTCAGACAGTCCCTGGGGCCTAGTCAGCTATTAAAGATGGAAATTATATATTCATAACACAAGATATTGCTGCTTGCTTATTTATAACTTGCTCCATTTCAAGAATATTTATTCTAGACAAGGAGGCTTGATAATTTTCATCCAATCTACTCCTCATAGCTTAGGGCAAAAGAAGGGAAGGGTTCCACTGCAGGAGCGGCTTTCTAGCAGCAGCAGGTAAGACAGGAACGCAGCTCCCCTTCCTACAGGTCAGGACCATGGACAGATTGGTGCTGGCAGGCGGCCCTCAGTCTGCACCAGCGTCCCAGGGCACCCCAGCTGGCACCGTGCATACCTGCGCGGGTTCATTTCAAACAGACAGAACTTAACCTGGAAGCGTCATGGGCTCAGCCCCCTCCTTTGACCTAGGAAGACACCGAGGCCCAGACACAGGCTATGTGCTTGGTCAAGGTCAGGGGGACAGGGCGCATGCACAGCTGGGCTGTGACGCCAGTCTCCTGCGTCTCAGGTCAGCACGGCTTCAAGAATGGAAAGGGAGCTATTGAGTACCTACCATGTGCCAGTCTCTGAAGTGAGCCCCCGAGATTTTATTAAGCACTCACTGTAAGCTTTGCCCTGTGCTGGGCGATGTTTGGAAGATCAAGAGGAGGAGAGAGATGTTCGAAGAAAGATTCCCTTTAGAAAGGTGAGAGCAGAAGCCATTGCATCAGCCACTGGTCCCGCCAGTCAGCACACCCCCCAGCTGGCTGGCTCACAGGCCTTATTCCCACCGGGCCACAGAGGACAATGAGGGACTCGCCCACGGTCACAGAGGGGGCAACGGAAGGGCGGAGCCTGGTCTGGAAACCCGGGAGGACTCCAGAGTCATGCTCTCTCTACCGCTCCCAAGCCCTACTGTGGTCAGAGCCCAGACAACCGAGACTCCCTCTGTCCTCTTCCGCACGGGTGGGCAGGCTCTGAGCACCTAGTCCACGGAGAAAAACCGGACTCCCGGGAGCCTTTGCGTGATTGTTGGAAAAAGGTCCTGGGTCAAGTTGTCTCTGAGTTCAACCCAAATGTAGCCTGTCTCTACCATATACTCCTTGCGCGGCACGGCTCACATGCGCACACTCACACACACATGCACACACACGCGTGCACGCACACACACACGCACAAAGCGTGGCCGGCCTTCTGTCTCTGACCATCCTGGATTATGCATTCCTCTGCCTGCTCACTTGGTGTGGCTGGAAAACCTACTCAGGGTGAGAATCACCAAGACTGAAGAAGTGTGTGTTTGTGTCGTGTCATTTATTCATTCTGTAAATATTGATTGAGCCCTTATTACATGGCAGGCCCTGGGCAGACATGCAGGTGCCGGAGAAGAGTGGTGAGCACAGGCAACACAGGCCCTGCCCCCCTGAAGGACACGGATCCTCCTGGGGCTCGGGGACCCACGGGGTGGGGGGGGAAACTGGGGACCCGGACCCACCTGGGGTCAGGAGAGCTCTGAGAGGTGAGCGGGAGTTTTGGCTCAGCCAGGCGGGGAGCCGGGCAACAGAGAGAACTGAGCAAAGCCAGGGAGGAGGACTTGGGGGGAGGCCCCAGGCAGGGCCAGGCCCCGCAGGCCGCATTAGGGGTTAGGGTCTCCTCACGAAGGAAGGAACAGACCAGACTGGGTTTTGGAGTATGTCTGAGAGCTGAGGAGGAGAGGGCAGTGGGGAGCTAGGGCTTCCTGCCATCGATGCCCCTGCGGCACCCCGTCATTCCTACCTGAAGCCTCCCGCTGCTGGGTTAGAGAAGGACCACGGACCGACTGCCTCACCAGCAGGGGCCTAGGAGCTAGTTTAAATGACAACTTCCAGGTACAGGCCAGACCTCTGGAAGCAGAAACTCCGGGGTGGTCCTCGATCTGTATTTTGCAGGCTCAACAGGAAACGTGAGAGCAGAGTGATGGCGGCAGACCGAACTCGGCCGCTGTGAGATAGCGTCTGTCGGGAGGGCCTGGAGATCCTCTGGTTACCGGGGAGGAGTTCTCAGCTGGGATCATTGACGTTAGAACCATCTGGGAACATTGACACTCAGACTTTCTGATTCACTTGCTGGGGGGGGGCAAGGCTGGGCACCTTTACTTCTCAGTGCTCCCTGGTGATTCTGCGTAAGAGGGAGAGAGGGAGAGAGCGTGAGAGCCCTGAGTCCTACATACATCGGGCATGGGCGGTGGGGGCAGGGGGCAGGCCCCGCAAGCGCCGATTTGGTGAATTCAGCCTTGGCGATTTTCCCACCTGTGCTTCCACAGTCCCGCTCGATGCCAGGCCCTGTGCCCGAGCTGGGATGCTGACATGCTTGGCCCTGCCCTCGAGGAGTGTCCAGTCTGGAAGGGAGCGTGGCGGGTGTGACACTTCCTGGACTGTGTCCGGGGCAGGATGCTTGCCTGTGGACGATGTCAAAGCCAGAGACATCTCTCACCACCTCGTTTTCCTGCCTGAGGTTTAGGGAGGAGGAGGGGCTGTCTGGCGTCATGCTAAGTAGGGGGGAGCGACAGCGGAGCTGTGACCGAGGTGGAGAACCTAGGCTTCTGTGGGTGGCTGGAATAGCGCGCGGGGGCCGTGGGCAGGCGGGTGGCCGGAAGGACCACACAGCATTTGGGAGCAGGGAGGGGGAAAGGCCAGTGGGTGAACTTGCAGAGCAAGGGGACGAAGATTGAACCGCCCTCCATGCCCCAGGAGTTAGCCGAGCGTGTCTGCGCCTACTGGAAACCAAAGGTCATTTGATTTTCCCTCCTCATTTACTAACTGTGGGGACTGCAGTCCAGACACACAGGGGCCACGTCCAAGGTCACACACATACTTAGATACACACATGTACACATTCACTCACATAAACACACATACACACACACACACATATACAACAGACACGTACACACACGCACACACACACACACACATGCACACTCGTATACACAGAGCCACATGCAACACACGGATGGACACATCCTTGCACACAGACACAGACACACTTCTTCCACATCTCTGACCTCCAGAGCTCTTTCCACATATTACTTTGTGTCTCAACTCGAGTGTAGTGTATTGATTCCTTGGTATTGAAAAATTTATTTCTGCATTTTTTAAGCCACAGCTCTTGCCCAGGATATCCTAAACCTTAATATCAGATAAATCATAGTGACATGAGGTTTTGGGGGGGGGTGATTTTCTTTTCTATTCCTTTTAATCAATAAATCATTTGTAAATGCCTTTAATGGAGATAAATGAAAACCAGCCTCTACCTCATTAAAAAATTGGTATTTTCAACCTTTAAATATGAGGTTTGTCATCTTAGGAGTCTATAGAGTCTCTAAAAACAGGAAGCTCCCCTTCCAGAAATTTAACATTGCTTCAGCCTCCCCATCAACCCCCCTCTCCAGGCACAAGTCTCCCCTTTGCTGTGAGTCAAGCAGCGTCAGCCCTTCTCTGCTCCTCACGTGGTGAGCTGCTCTCCCCCAGAGCATCCAGGGAGACGTGCTGGCTCTTCTCTTCATCTAGAAGAAAATATGCTCATTTCTGACCACCTCCTGGTGACCAGGACCCCCAAAGAATATTCAATCCAACACAGTCCCCCAAAAGCGTGGCCAGCAGCCCCCAGTGTTGGGCAGGGCTCTGAGTCACCTCGCAACCTTGCCCTGCTTAGCGATATGAGCCTTAGCCCCTTCCCTTATGACGGGAGTGGGGAGGTTATCACATGGGCCCCCTCGAGGCTGCAGGGGTGCACCAATGGCACATGCCAGGACGAGTCTCCAACACGTACAAATCAGCTTTTAAAGGTTATTATTACCTGAGATTTGCTGACCACATGAACGGGAGGAGACCATCCCTTAAAACATGAAGCAACTGCATTTACTGCTTGCTCTTTGTCTAAAATATTGGAGTTTACAAATCCCTTTAAAATAAGCATTTCCTTTTATGCTCCCGACACCCCTGCAAAAAAGCACAGAGGGCATTTGTAGCCCATCTCTGCAGATGAGAACCAGACGTCCTAGCCGGAGAGATTGCCTTACCCAAGCTCACACAGGCCCAAGACTCAAACCCAAGGCAGGGGTTGTGATTTCAAGGCTCCGAACATTCCAAAGGGTGCCGGGATTGAGGAGGGGTCTTTATAACTCCCTCCCAGATGGTGAGAAGACGACCTTTAGTCTGAATGGGGTCTTTGACTCTTAGCCCAAGGTGGTATCCTGCCTGCTTAGGGCCTGAGAAGGCAGGGTCCAAGGCTGTCCATCACTCTAGTCCTGGTATGTGGCAGAGTGCCTGGCACAGGACAGGTGATCAGGTAATGTTTGTAGATTGGATGGAAGAATGGATGATGGCTGGTTGGCTGGCTGGACGCATACACTGACAAAAGGTGGCTAAGGGCTTTGGAATTGTATGATCTTAAATTGTAATTTGCCTAAATCCCTCTGAGCCTCAGTTCCCACATTTGGAGATGGGGTGAAGGCATCTACTTCACAGGTGTGATGAAGAGGATACCGGCAATCCATGCAAGCCCATGGCGTGGCACCTACGATGAGGACGTGCTTCCATGATGGGAATTACTTCTACTTGTGCCTGTAGGGGCTTGGATCGCCCACCAAGCTGCCTACCTACTTCTACCCCTGCCCACTCTTGGTCTCTGCCAGTCTGTGGGAACCCTGGCCAGACTTGGGGGCTGGCCAGTCATTACCCTGGCCCTGTCTGACCTAAGTAGCTCATTGGAGCCAGGCCTGGCCTCCCTTTCCCTGTATCCTGAAACATAGTCACGTCTGTTGCCAGACCCCTCGGGGCAGAACGAGTACAGTTATTGGATTCAACCTTCTAAGATCCAGGCAACTGGGAACATGTCTGCTCTGGGAGAGACCTTGCCCTGGGATTGACACTTGGCAACAGAAGAGAAAGGGGAGGAAGATTCTTCCCTCCCTCCTCTTTCCCTCTCTTCCGCTCTTCCAGGAAGCTGGTGGGTCATGAAAAGGACCCACTTCATCAGCCAGGATGCTTCCTGCTGCTTGAAACAAGGAACCCCAACTCAAACGATAAGAAAGCTATGGCACACCAAAAGGCCCAGAGGTGGGGCAGAGCCAGTGAAGTTTCCACATGGTCACAAGGTGGCTGCTGAAGCTCCGAAACCAAATGTAAATGTGACAAAGACAAGCCGAGTGGAATGTCATTTCTTCTGTGAGTGAAAACTTCCCTGGAAGAAACATCCTCTTCCATTCACAAACACAAGCTCACACAACCCCATGCTGGCTACACTTGAAGTCTCCTTGATTCGAAGCATCCATGGCCCCAGCCTGACCTGGACAGTGGGCCGTGGGTAAAGACTCTGTTCCGTAGAGGTGATGGCTCGCCACTTTATTGTCTGCTCAATATGTCCTTTGACGGGGGCATACCCGCTGGGCTGGCCTAGAATATTAGCTGGGTTAATTGTCCCTTCAAATGAACAACCAGTTTAATCAAGGACTTAATGCCCTCAGCCATTCAATTATGCCTGCCTCCGGACATGCAATTCCATTACCACCCCAGCGCATGCATGTAGGGAGAATGAGATTGGCTGAGGTGTGTGTGTGTGTGTGTGTGTGTGTGTGTGTGTGTGTTGTCATTGCCCATAGGCATTTGTTAAGAGCAAACTGTGGGCTCGGAGCCTAAGCTGGCAGAAAACACCTGACCTTGGCTTTGGGCTACGTGGCCTTATCAGGTACTCTGCCCAGCTCTGCTTAAGAAGGTTTGCAACCACATCTCACTCGCAAATGGTGTGTGTGTGTGTGTGTGCGTGTGTGTGTGTAAGAGGAGGTGGGGAGAGAGAAGGCTCGATAAGATCTCTATGAGGTTAATACTCTTTAAATTAAATTATTGAAATCAAAATTCACGCCACAAAGACCCACATTTACACAAATATACATCTATAAGCCCAAATTCAGCCTCTGTTCACTCTACAAAAACAAAACAAACCACAACTAAATAAAAAAACTTCAGAGTTTTTCGTAGAATATATTAGAATGTTCATTTTCCAACACGAAAACAGACTGTGGTTACAACATAGAGATACGTTCATCAGCAGGAGAAGAGCTGAGTTTTATGGCACACCTGTGTCACACTGTGCAGCCATTCCAAGATTGACGGGTAGCTCTAGTCATTGACATAAACATGGACAATTATGCTTATTCAGATCCGTACGAGTATTTACGGAGAGAGATAGTTTGAAAGAATAGCCCCTCCCCCAACGTTTCCCCACTGTACTTCTAGGTGGTGAGATTTCGGGTTCTTTTGCTTTCTTTTCATTTTTAAAAATTTCCCGGCTATTTTACAAGAGCATATATAATCAAATTTTTTAAATGCAGCAATTTCTATTTGGGGACATTTCCTTCCACCTTTCCAGAGCCCCAACCTGTAGGAAAAGATCACACTTGTCTCACCTCTGCCAGCTCTCAAGCCCCGCGAGGGACTCGAGATAGGTGTGGCCACAATTCTGTCACTCACCCCTTTGGATGCCCTTGGACTCCATTTGCTTCCCCCAGGAAATGGCAATGCTGTTTACTTGGACACCTTGAAAGTACTTTTATTTGCTTGTGATGATGAATGTAATACATGCTTTTTTTTAATTTAAGATTTTATTTATTTATTTGATGGAGAGAGAGACAGGCAGCGAGAGAGGGAACACAAGCAGGGGGAGTGGGAGAGGAAGAAGCAGGCTCCCAGCGGAGGAGCCTGATGTGGGGCTCGATCCCAGGACTCCGGGATCACGCCCTGAGCCGAAGGCAGATGCTTAATGACTGAGCCACCCAGGCGCTCCATGGTTATTGATAAAAACTTGAAAAGAGCAGAAAAGTATCTGGAAGGAAACGTTAACCATGATCACATCAGCCAAAGATACCAACTGTTAACATGTTGGTATACTTTCTTCTAGGCCTGTTTTCTAGGCATAATGGAGGTCGGAAGCTGGAGGCAGGCATAAGCGTGTGTGCTGAGTGTATAGCGGGATGCCTACGTTCTGGACCCAGCACTGCCACTGAGCAGCTGGGTGGCGTGAGGGCACTCCTCCCTCTCAGCCCATTCCCTTAGCCATACCCTAGCTCTGGCACTGTTGGGGGCATGCACTACTGTTACAATTTAAGACTGTTTTATGGCCCCTCCCCTCCACCCCTCAGCCTCACCAGGGTCTCCCCCTTCATCGCATGATACAAAACGGTGTCCTCGATCGTTCCCGGCCCTGGCTTCACACTAGAATTGTCTGGGGAACTTATAAAAGATTCAGGGCTATGCTCCACCCTAGAATAATTAAATAAGAATCATGGGGGTGGGGCCCTGGCATTGGTATTTCTGGAAAGTTCCCCAGAGGATCCTAATGTGAGCCAGGCTGAAAACCACTGGCGCTTGTCAAAGTGCTTGAGAAAGGCCAGAACGACATGAGCAGAAGGGTTATTATTATTCGTTACAGAGGTTTCTGTGGGCGTGGAAATGGGTTTCCTGACCCCTCCTCGATCTTACCGATCCTTCTAGGGAGGCACGTTAGCACAATCTCAATCCCTTGCTCAGAGCGGGGCTTTAGGACTCACAGAGCATTTTCTTATGATTTCTGGAGTTGGGTTTGCTTGCTGTCAAGTGTTGTCGCTGTGCTGGGCACTGTGCTAAGCAGGGCACTCACTTGGCGCAAGGAACCAGTCACTCCCTTACACCGTGGGGGCAATTTGGGAACATACACCAACATTAAGCATGTGCACCGATTCTACTCTTAGTCATACAACCAACAGACATGGCCCAAGACCACATTCTCTCTGATTCCTTTATACAAAACTCAGAAACAAGCCAAGCCAAGCCACATGATAGAGATCAGATTAGTAAATGACCTTAGCGAGTGGGTATCAACCAAGACAAGGCAGTAAGTTCCGTAGTAACCTATCTGGGAGGTGCTGACATGGGTGTAGAGCCACGCAAAACTTACTGAGCTGTACAGGTTCCTTTTTGTAAGTTAAACTTCAGGAAAATTTTTCTAATGCAAGTGAAATTTATATAGCCTTTGCCTCGGTGATTCTGGCAATCCTCGTGTTGTAGATGTATTTGTACGCAGAGGGTATTGCACACGTACAAGATTACTCATTGCAACATTTATCGTAAGTGCTAAAGATCAGAAAAAACACAAAGTGTCCATCAACAGGGGCTGGTAAAAGGAAGTACAATGCGTCTTAACTGTAGCAAGACACAGCTACGCGAAAATAGGAAAGATTGCCAAGATATGTTCTTCCAGTGGAAAAAAATCAAGGTGCAGAGATGCATAAAGACTGCGCTATCTTTGGGGTTAAAAAAATGTAGAGAGATAAAGAGAGAGGGAGGAAGAAAGCATAGTTTATATAAGCATAAAGTAACATATCTCTGGAAGGGCTCTTAGGAAACTCAGGAGAATGGCTGACTTTGAGGAGGGGCCCTGGGCATCTGGATCGGGTGGAAGGAGTCTTTTCACTACCTATCTTTCATGCTTTTTGCACCTTGAACCTATTAAGAATTTTGAACAAAATAATTTTAAAAAGCCAGGCCCTCACTCACCTTCTCAAGGCCTCTCGCCATGAGAGCCGCTTCAAAGGTTCGCCTGGTCTGTAATATAATCCCAAATCTAAGCCCCTTGCCCCTCCTCTGTGACACCTGCTACTCTCTACCTCCTGGTGCCTCTCAAAGGTGACATGACTCTCATGCCTGCATGGGGTCCTCGCACCTGCCATTCTCACTTTGGAAAACGCCCCTTCTCTGCCTAGAGTCAGCGCCTCCAGGAAGACTTCTCAGACTTCCCATATTCTGGGCTCCCAAAGTCCATATTTCTCAGGTATCATTTGTCAGGCTGTTGGCAACAACTGGTTTCCAGTCCTATGTGCCCTACTGTAATGTCGGTACCCAGCTTGGGGCCCGGCAACAGGGTTTGTGGAATGATGATGGGTGATTTTTACCAGGCTGGGAACTGACGAACCACTTTTGTCTCTCCTACAACTTTTGTTTAGTTTCTGGATTCTGCACAAGCATGAGCCCTGTGTCGTTTTCGCCATCTGTAGCATGGGAATCGTAAGGGTTCCTACCTCCTCGGATTTCATTGTGAGGATTAAATGAGTGGTAACTACATGCAAAGTGCATAGAAGGTCCGTGGTTATTATTACTTGCTTATCAGTGTATTGTGGTGAAGAAAGAAACTATAGCCCTGCCCCGGGGCGGCGGGTCAGAAGCCAGCCCCTCCAGGCGATGTCTCCATGACTAACTGTGCGTGTGGGACAGGTGTGCCGCTGAGAGGTGGGGGGGTTGTCACAGAGCCCAGCCCCCACTGCACGCCCCTCGGGTTCCTCCCTCACACTGGAGAGTGAGCGGGAGCGCGTGCTCACACGTGGGGGCAGGGGCCGGAGACATTTTGAATGAAAGTCCTGAGTCAGGACAGAGTACGATCCTAATAGCTGACTTGGAAGGTTAGGTTTCAACCTCCACACCTGATGATGGGTGAAAAATCGGTGGCAGAGACCTCTCTTTGTTATCTTCAAGCCATCTCTAGTAAGTCACTGCCTGAAAGGAGTCCCAGTGAACATCTTAACTTTGTGAAGGTCTGGTTTCCTCACCCGCCAAGTGGGGGTAATTACTATAAGGAAGAAAGGAGATGATAATTCAGTGAAAGCACGTGGAAGAGAGCTTTGGACCCTGTAATGTATTAGCAGAGGTTGGCAGTCGGCCTCTGAACACACTTTCCTTTGAATTACATTAGGCACATCAGGACTCTCCCGTTGCCCTAGTCCCCACCACTCCCTATTGCTTCCTCCAGTCTGCTCCACACTCTCCCGGTGTTTGCCTTGCCCCTGGAAGCATGTGAGTCTGCCACTCCTGCTACACAATATTAGTGACGAAGGTGCCTGCTCTTTTGCCACCTGTCATCATGGAGAGCCAGCAAGCAGGGGAGAGGAGATGTGGCTCTTGGAATGCCTGGGACCTCTCTGCTCCACCTAAGTCATCGGACTCCACCGAGGTCCAGGGCAGAGCCCCACTGATCTCAATCCCAGTAGTTTTCCACGAGCCGAGAAGGAAGCAGCCAGAGCTACGTGCTACCAAGAAGGCATGCCTTCTTTTAGCCTTTAGGTACAGAGAATAAATGAGCAGCCTTCCTAAACATGCCAAATTCCTGGTCTGCTCCAGCTGGGAAGGCCAGATGCTGTTCCGATGTTTGCCTCCCAGATGCCTGGAATTCCACCATTATCGACACATTCCTCCACGTGAAGTGTTGCGCCGTGAAGTTGAAAGATCCCCTGGGAGAAGGAGGAGAGTGAGTCCAAACCAGGCTGGAGCAGATCTGTGAGGATAACCTTGGTGGGAAGTCACAGTCTATAAGCTGGAGACAGAGAAGGTGCAGGGTCGAGGGGTGTGGGAGGGGAAGGAGAGGAAGGAAGGAGCAGACAGGTGCTTGAAGATGAAGCTCCCAACCTTTTGGAGGGTGGAAGGGGGTGAGGAAGGGAAGGAGAGGGGCAGAAGAGCTGGGAAGCAGTGAGGGGGACACTCAGACATACAGGTGGCCCTGGAAAGAAGGCATGGCTGGCCAGCTCCAAGGAGGGAGGGGGCAGCACCCACTCTGAATAAACCTGCAGGGACAGAGGTGACTGAAACAGCCCCTGAACAGCCCGCCCCAACGCCTTTCTCTCTCTACTGTCTCCCCTCACTCTCCTCATTTGCACAAAGGAATGTCAACTTTTCCTGGGCTGGTAGGGTCCTCCTCCCACTGGGACCAGAACTGGGATGAATCAGATCCCTGGATCAGAAAGTATAATCTGGCACGTCTCTTCAAAGGCAGGCGACAGGTGCACAGGGCCCTGAACACTACCCCAGGGCTTAGGGCCTCTGGTCTTACTGCCAACCCCCATCCCCTGAAGGAATATCTCCTTGAGGGTCAGTCCTGGGGGCTCAGGGGGAAGGGAAGTAGAGAGACCCAGATGCCTGCAGATGCCTTGACTTCACAATGTGACTCCAGGCAAGACATCAAGCTCCATGAGCAGTTTCCTCATCTGTAGATGGGGACAGTTATAGTATCGGCTGTGAAGATTCAAGAGAAGGACTCTAGGGTTGGGTTTTGAGCTGAACTTTAGAGGGCCAATCAGACTTTGACAGGCATTCCAGGCAGGGAGCAAAGGCTGAGGGCAGTGGGGAGAGAATTTGGGGACTGTAAAAGAAGCTGGAGCATACCCCATGCTGGGGCAAGAGGATTCTGGAAAGGCATGGAATGGTTTGATCCCAGAGGGCCTTCACCGTGCGCAGTGGAGGGCTACTGAGGGATCGGATGGATGATGCCGCAGTAAGTGGCTTGTCCCAGGCCCCAGGGGTGTCTGGGGTGCGGTTTCATCTGGTCAAATCACACTCCAAAGGAGGCACTTCCTTTATTTAGGTCAATTCCTTCCCACTGATCCCAACCTCTTCCCTTCTGCCCTAGACCCTTTCTGTTTCTATCCTGTGCCAGGACTTGACCTTGAAGGGAGCTAGACTGGTCTCAGACCCCAGTGCTGTGGTTTCTAGCTAGGAGATGGGGCAAGACCCCTAGCTACATGAACCCCGGGTTCCTCCTCTAAAATGTAGGGGACTAACACCACTCCCAGAGGGTGTTAGAGGGTGCATTGGGGCATGTGGGGTCTGGAGCCCAGCTGGAGCCCAGCTGGCCCCTGGCAGCGCTGGCTGGAACCTGCTGGGTCCCCCTCTGCCGCGGGCGGAGTCCACTCAGGGGCCACAGGCAACCTCCTCTGTGGCTGGGAGAGCAGCCAGGGAGAGAGGGGCCCATGACTGCCAACCTCGAGGCCAGGCTTAGGCCTGTTGGAAAAATATGAAACAATTACAGACAGCAAGGAAACGGGTTTTCTGTGTTTGCTTTGGCACAGAGCACAAAACCCGCCTGGAGGCTTGATTTAAGGTGGAGAGAACACAGGGAGAAAATTTCTGGGCTATGTGCCACGTGTCCTGGGAGAGGAACTTGTTTTCTGTGGACCTACTAAGTGCCAAGCTTGGGGGCGGACACCTTCATCTGTGTCACAGCGGCTCATGGGGTGCCTTGAGTGTGTGTGAGCACGGATGTCAGAGCAGGGACACAACGTGAACAATGTCCCTGCCCTGGGTGAGGGTGGGATGGCAGGGCTGGCTGGGGGAGGGGAGGTGCCGGCAGCAGATAAGAGGTGGAGAAAACAAAAACAAATGCACAAATAAGGTCAGGAATGAATGTCATGACAAAGTGAAGCAGGGCAAAGGTGTGAGCGAAAGGCCTGTTCAGAGAGGCTCGGAATGAGGGAAGAGCCTTTTAGGTGGTGGGAGCCCGGCCAGAATGCTCTTCTCCACCCTGTCCGCCCAGCCTTGCCCCAAGTCTGGGCGCTGGATATTGTCCCCATAGTACAGGTGAAGAAACTGAGGCTTGGAGAGACAAAGTGCCCTGTCCAAGAGCCAGGGCAGCGGGAGTATCAGAGCCAGCTTGGAGCCCACGAACCCATGCTCCTCCACGCATTCTGGTCCTTCTGCCTGGATACGGGCCAAGGATCCCAGTGCTTCCCGCATTGCTCCCTCCCAGGCTCCGTGAGGTGGACAAGTGAGCGTGCCTTTCTCCAGATCCCCTACGGGCCTGGCTCAGAAGCCTACAGGGACCCGGAGCCTGGTGTACCGCAGGGCTGTCCCAGGAGCCGAGGCTGCTGAGATACAGCTGTTCAGACGCCTGCCCTCAAAGTCCTTTGTGGTGGGAAGTCAGTCGGGGTAAGGGTAGGTGTCCATGTGCCCGAGCAGCAGAGCCCGGGAAGCCTCCCAGTGGGATAGCCTCATCTCTAAAAGGACTGCCGGCACCAGAGGGCTTCGCAGGAGACCCTCTAGCACCCGGTCTCTGGTCTGCACGGTGCAGGAAAGTCCTGGGGGTGTGAGCTCCCAACCCGGTCGCTAGAGGCGACCAAGCCCAGGCTGAATGGAGACCCTGTTGGGGGGACCCCACCAACCCCTCTAGCCCCCTTTACAAGGTTAGTCCAGAGTTGGAAAGGTCATGGAAATATAGAGAGAGCCCTGCAAGCTTGTGGGGTTCACACTGTGGGTGGGGTGGCGAAATCCTGGTCAAGTGGTGGGATCCAGGGCTGGGGATTGGCCACTTTTGAATAACATTTGTGCAAGGACAGCGGGTCCCGTGACACTACAATTCCACCCCCCTCCCCCCAAAATCTCTAACATTTTCCTTATGCTAATTAATCAAATCCAGGGTATAGATAATAATTAACTTTTTCACATACACATTGTATCATCGAGATAATATTTTTAAAGTATTTATTTAAATTCCAGTTTTCACATATGGTCTAATATTAGTTTCAGGTGTACAATATAGTGATTAACTCTTCCGTACAACACCCGGTGCTCATCACAAGTGCCCTCCTTACTCAGTTTGTTCTCTAGAGTTAAGAGTGTGTTTTGGGGGGCGCCTGGGTAGCACAGCGGTTAAGCGTCTGCCTTCGGCTCAGGGCGTGATCACGGCGTTACGGGATTGAGCCCCATATCGGGCTCCTCCGCTATGAGCCTGCTTCTTCCTCTCCCACTCCCCCTGCCTGTGTTCCCTCTCTCACTGGCTGTCTCTATCTCTGTCAAATAAATAAATAAAATCTTTAAAAAAAAAAAAAAGAGTGTGTTTTGGTTTTCCTCTCACTCTCTCTTTCTTTCCCCATGCTCATTTGTTTTGTTTCTTAAATCCCACATATGAGTGAAATCATAAGGTATTTGTCTTTCTCTTCTGATTTATTTCACTTAGCATAATACTCTCTAGCTCCATCCATGTTGTTGCAAATGGCAGGATTTCATTCTTTTTGATGGCTGAGCAATATTCCCTTATACGTATATACCACATCTTCTTCATCCATTCATCAGTTATGGACACATGGGCTGCTTCCATAACTTGGCTATTGTAGATAACGTTTCTATAAACATCGGGGTGCATGTATCCCTTTGGGTTAGTATTTTTGTATCCTTTGGGTCAATGCCTGGTAGTGCAATTGCTGGATCGAGATATTTTAAAGTAAATTGTCACTTTTTTAAAGATGTAGTTTAATAGCCAAGTGACCTCCATGGACCAGCCTCAGGGGCATCACCCGAGAGCTCATTAGAAATGCAGATTCTCCGGCTCCTCCCCAGACTCTGGGTCAGAATCTGTACTTGAGTAAGATCCCTAGGTGATTTGTATACATGTGAAATTTTTAAAAGAGGTATAATCATGACTCTCATACAAATTATGAAATGAATCTGGGTCAAAGATTTTATTTAACTCATTAAATAATAAGGAAGCCAATAAGATGTTTTAATCATTTCAAAAGAGAATGCAAAGAGTAGACAAATATATAGGTCACCAGGAATCTGAACTGAATTTACAAACAGATACAAAACTGGCAAAAAAAAAAAAAAAAAAAAAAAAAAAAGAATGCCAAAGAGCAGTAGTCAATTGCATTGCATTGGGCATAATTTGCATTTCCACGGACAAGAATCACTGACATCGCTATCAGTTTTCCACAACTTCCAGAATTGTAAAACAGCTCAGAAAATGAAAGGCTGAGAAAAAACAAACCCCAGAAAGATACCCAGGGCCCTCCTCTCTTTTTTGTGCTTTCTTTCTCTCCCCCACTCCATTTTTGTCTTTCACAACTTCTCCTGACACACAACAAAATTTGATAAGCACAGTCCTGGACCACCTCTGGCCTCCGGCATGCCTGGACTCAGCCTCTCCAGACTAAGACTGGAGCAAACTTCTGAGAAAATTCCAGTGCCTTCCAGACCCTGTTTGGGAATTAGCAGATTGGCCAGCCCAGACCTCAGGGCAGCACTGGCCCAGATGGCAGAGCCGAAATCCAGGGATCGGCAGGATCTGAGTCACCTCCCGCCGCTGGTGGGGTTACGCTATGGTCTCTAACATACTTCGTTTGGGGCCAGAAGAGAACAATGTGTGCGTTTGTTAGCTTTCATCTCTATGCTCCGCACGCTCAATCACTCCGATTGGAAATTCACCTTAGAGGCAGTGACTACCAGCTACGACTTCCCTTACATTTCATCTCTGATCAATTCTGAGGTTTTGATAATTAGTAGAATAGACGTGAAAAGGGGGTTTTCACTGGTCCTTTGGTGTTGGAGGTTGGGAGTTAGCTAGAATACGGGAGAGACATTTCCAGCCTGAAGGAGGTATAAGAATGTGCCGAGCCTGGAAAAGTCTCCCAGACCTGGTTCTTGGATGGTCCCATGCGCAGCCAGGTCCCGTCTGACCTGCTTGTCTGTCTCTGCCTGTAAGCATAGCTGACCATCACTATTGCTACCTGTGACGCAGGCAGAGCCTTCATCGCTGATGCTATCGGAACACCTCAAAGGACAGAGAGCCAGGTCTTTGTTGAGCTCCTGCAGGTTGTCTGGCTGTCGGGTCTGCTTGCAGGAATGGGACTCAATCCTGCCTGTGCCTCATTATCACCGTGCCCGGGGTTGAGGCTGTAAGGGAAGATCTAACCTCTTGCCTGCCCCTTAATTGTTGACTATCAGTTCTTATCAACAAGAACTACTACTTGCGTATAAGCAGAGTGGTTTGGGGGTCTGGAGAATGGAGCAGATGCTTAGGATTCCCATGTCTGGTCAGGTCATTGCTCCTCTGGGGCGGTTCATCACGGAGGGTCAGCAGATCGGGCATCAGGCAGGTCTGGGGCTGAATCCTGGCTCTGCTCTTTCCCGGCCTTGTAATTGAGCTGCTTGTTTCACCCCTGCTAGGGTAAAGGTGTGGGGCTAGGGGCTGAGAAGAACGCAGTGGACACCATGGATGGGGGTTCATAGGAGAGGGAAGGGACATTAAACCAAATATCACTCGCACTGTTTTGTAAGTTACCTTTGTGATAACACCATGGAGGAAAGGTTTACATTGCTAAGGAGTGGATAGTGGGAAGAACTTCCCTTGTCTAAAGGATCAAAAACCCTTCCTAGAGGAAGCTTAGACTTAAGAGTGAGTTGGAGGTGAGAGCTGGTAATCAAGCAGAAGAAAGGGCATGGACAAAGGGCCTGAGGTGGGAGGAGGAGTTGGTCCACTCTTGAGATACTAAGAAGGCCCGTGTGAGCAGTGGCTCTCAATTGTTTGTGGGCTCAAGAGATACCTGGGACACTAGTCAAAATGTACCTTCCTGAACCCCATCTCCAGAAATTCTGATTCCACAGGTCTAGGATGGGAGCCTAGGGATCTGCATCTTACAGGAAATTTAGAGAAAAATATGACTTAGGGCTACACTTCTAGAAATACAGTGTTAGAGTCTAGTGAGAGTGGGACAAGATACATACATGTGAGTCATTTAACTTCTCTAAGCATCTCTTAGAGTCTAACATGCGGGGTGCAGAAAGGCAGGGGGGCTAAAGGAGAGAAGATAAAAGGAGGGAAACTACATCCAGTGCCTAGCTCAGAGCCTGGCGTGCAGCAGGGGCTAGGCAGATCACTGTGCGTCTATTACTGCCTTTCTCAGGTCAAGCCTGGGGAGCCTGATGCTGTGGAGGAGTGGGCATAAGGCTAGGACTCAGACGATGCACATTCTAGCCTCCACCAAGGTGGGAGACTTACCACCCCCACCTTGGGCAAAACCCTCTCTCTCTCTGGGCCAGTGGACCACAGTTTCCCTACCCGCAAAAGGAGAGAGTGTGATTAGGTGACACCCCTGACCCAATTAGCAACTCAGTTACGATGTGCCATCTTGAATTTCTCCCATCTTGGAGTCCGGGATTCTCTCCCCGAATTCAGTGGTCTTCAGCCTGGCTGTCCATTTGAACCACCAAAGAGGCTTTTAAAATACCAATTAAATCAGAATTTCTTGGGGGTGAGTCCCAGGCAATGGTAACTTTTCAGCTTCTCAGGAAAACTTAATGAGAACCAGTGATGTAATTCTTTGAATCTCTTTTTTGTCCAGAGAATAAAAAAGGGCTGAGGAAATACCCTTTTCCCTTCCTCTGGTCTAAATCCTCAGGGATCCCCAGAGCCAGTAAGAGCCAAAGGCATCATCTAGCATTGCCACGCCAAAATCTGTTTTTTAAATCTTTTTTATATAAAATTTTAAAAATCTTAATAGAGGAAACATGCACATGATTTTAACAATACCAAATAATCTAGAATGACTTCTCACCTAACCTACCATCCCCAAAGGCTACCATATTTGGTTTAATCAACTTTATTGAGGTGTAATTCACACACCATAAAACGCACACATTTAAACTACAGTTGGATGAGTTCTGACAAATGTATTTTGCCCCACCCGCACCCCCCATGAATCATCCACTCTAAACGGTTTTTGTTTCACTTTCTCTGATGGTTTCTCCATGTCATGTGTTTATACTGATTTTTTTTAATCATCTTTAGATAAGATGACATATCATGAATTCTCCAACCAGGAGACTGTTGAAAGTGACAAGGGACAGAACCAATAATTACACAGAACAACAGGTATAAAATGGGACTGCCTTGGGCAAGTCGGGGCTTCTGGTCAACCTGACCTTCTCACTCATGATGGGTGAGATTCAACTCATATACCCCATCCCTAGTTTCCTTCCTCTTCCCAAGTTTTGCTAATTATGTCCCTATTGTAGTTTCTCTGTTGCTTAACTTTGTAAATTCAAGCAATATTTGTAACCTTCTATTGCTGGGGCTTTTTGGTGAGGATATTAGTCTCCCTATTTTCCCCTCCAGTTCTGTCCCCTTCTGCTTCCCAATTTCTTATCTCATTTCTCTTGTCAAGGTTGATAGCATTTGTTTCTATTTTGAAGTCGTTATTAAGTCTTTCCTATTTTGTCTATAAGACACCCAAGGCTCAGTGTTTACACTATGTTGATGATATAACTTTGTTCCCTGTGAGCCAAGAAGCTTACTGTGAACCATCACAGCTCCTTCTATATGGTTACAATGTTATAAGCCCTGTGACTTTCCCAGGAAAAGGCTTCTAACATCAGCATTAAACCAATTTCCTTCTTTACTTTCTACCAATTCGTTTAAATCATGTCAAAATTTAGTTTGCTTCCTATTTGAGCCATTAATTTCTTGATGAGGTTTCTTTCTTCCTCCCTATCTCTTGGTGTTCCTTCTTTTATTTTTATGTATTCATTTTTTTTAAAGAAACACATGCCTCTTCACCATATTCCTAAAATCTTCCAACCTTTTTTTGTATATTGCCTGAAACCTATTCCTTTCTTCTTTCTGATTTCATTCTACCTCAGTCCCTGACTCTCCACTCTTACCTGTTTGGAGGGTTTACTGGGTCCCTTACATACCAGTTATCTTGGAACTCGTATATATTAGATCCTTGAGTTAACGCCATCAGTTTTGATCCCATAACTTATTCTTCATGGTTTCCAAGTCAGTTTTTTGGAATACATGTTCAAATAACTTCTCAGAAAAGAGGTGTGGAAATTAAATTTCTGAGCATTGAATGTTTGAATAGGAAGGATTTTTACCTCATTCCTGACTGATAGTTTGGCTGGGTATAGAATTCCAGGTTAAAAGCTATTGACACTTAGCACTTAAAGAGGAAATAGAGTGAAGAAGTTAAAAGGCCAGGCATGAAATTGCTAGGGTTTAAATATTAAACTTGACCATTTACTGAATCCAGCAAGTCACTTAACCTCTCTGTGTCTCAGTTTTCTCATCTATAAACAGAGATTAATAGTACCTAACTGATGGAGTTGTGATGGAAATCAAGTAAGTTTATATATGTGCTTAGCAAGTGCTTAGAACACTGCCTACGCATAGAAAGCATCATGTAAGTGTTGGCTATTATTCTTCTGGCTTCCATTGTTGCTAATGAGAATTATGATGTCATCTATTTGATCCTGCTTCTTCATCAGTCAAAGAAGTAGATGTTCTGGTTTCCCTAGAAATGTCACGGATCTTCTCTAATCTTTGATATATTAAAATCACCCAAATTCTTTGTCTGCTTGGTATTCTCTCAGCCCTTTCAATTTGAAGACTCAGTGTCCCTTTTTGGCTCATGGTTTTATGTTTTTTTAATTTTTTATTTTAATTTTTTTACTTTTTAGAGAGAGAGAGAGAGTGGGGAGGGACAGAGGAAGAAAGAGAGAGAGAATCTCAAGCAGGCTCCATGCTAAGCATGCTAATCATGGAGCCTGACACGGGGCTCAATTCCATGACCCCAAGATCACAACCTGAGCTGAAACCAAGAGTCAGACACCTAACCAACTGAGTCACCCAAAAGCCCCTTATAGTTATTTATTTTTAATTCTTTTTATTTTAGGTTTTGTGTTTTTTTAATGTTATTATTTGTATGATAATCTTTTCTCTTCCATCTTCTTTTTTTTTCTTTTTTTTGGAAGCCCTACTGGTAGTTGGGCTAAACCTTTTGAATCGATCCAATTTGAATATTTTTATTATTTTTTTAGTTTTTATTTTTATTTTTATTTTTGTTAAAGATTTTATTTATTTATTCATTCGACAGAGATAGAGACAGCCAGCGAGAGAGGGAACACAAGCAGGGGGAGTGGGAGAGGAAGAAGCAGGCTCATAGCGGAAGAGCCTGATGTGGGGCTCGATCCCACAACGCCGGGATCACACAACGCCGGGATCACACCCTGAGCCGAAGGCAGATGCTTAACTGCTGTGCCACCCAGGCACCCCTATTTTTTTTAGTTTTTAAAAAATTTATTTATTTATTTATTTGACAGAAAGCAGGAGAGAGCGAGAGAAAGCACAAGCAGGGGGAGCAGCAGAGGGAGAGGGAGAGGGAGAAGCAGGCTCCCCACTGAATAGGGAGCCTGATGTGGGGCTCGATCCCAGGACTCTGGGATCACGCCCCAAGCTGAAGGCAGATGCTTAACAACTGAGCCACCCAGGTGCCCCTGCACGATTGTTTTGACGATTAGTCTAGATTTAGGAGAATGAAGGTGACAATGTTAATGATGTCGATTAAACTTACAAGTGAGTTGTGTCTGTAACAATGATGTTGTAAACAGCACCAAAAAAATCGAACGTATTCTTCCAGTATTCCAAAATTATGATCCAAGTCAGCAAACAAGTCGTTTGTGTCATTGTTGAATAAATGTCTTCTTTGTTTCTCTTTTATCTAATGCACTAATGAAAATGAAATTCTCACCTAACATTCATGGAGAAACTACATACATTTGTCAACTGTAACAACAACTTGGGATGGTTACAAGGGGGTAGGAAATATCAATGAAAGCATTCTGTGAGAATCAATTGGCTAGATGGAATTTATAATAAAGGGTATTGAATATTTTATTATTTATAGCATGTGCTATGATGCTTTCTAGCCCTAAAATTACGCAGGCCCTGGAATCAGACAGACCTGGGATGGAATTCCAGCACCTCTGTGTATAAGCTATGTGACCTTGGGCAAGTTACTTAACCTTTCTGAATGTCATCAAGACGGAGGCAATGTGCTAACACTGTTGAAATAGTATGGTCTGGAGGCTAAGAACCCATGTGCAGAAATTGGGCTGTCTGTTTGAATCTCGGCTCCCCCTCCTTACTAAGTGTGACATTGGCCCCGTCGCTGTTAGCTGGTGTAGTGGTCAGGGTTCTACCAGAGAGACAGAACAGTAGGAGAGCAGATATATATAAAGGAATTAGCTTATGCGATTGTGGGGGCTGGGAAGTCTGAAATCTGTAGGGCAGGCCATCAGGAAGGGTGGGATGAAGGTCAGGCACCAGGCAAAGCTGCAGTCCACAGCCAGAATTTCTTCTTCAGGGAAACCTCAGTTTTGCTCTTAATGCCTTTCAACTGATTGAGTCTGGCCCACCCAGATTAGGGAGGATATTCTCCTCTTCTTAAAATCAACTGATTGTCGATGTTAACCACATCTACAAAATGCCCTCACGGCAACGCCTAGATCAGCGTTGCGAGGTGCTGTGGCCTGGCCACACTGACGCATGACACCAACCATCGCAAGTGTGGTTAGGAACACAGGTTCGAACGGCACAGTAACGGGAAGGACTCAGACCCTGCCTGGCCAGATAGAGTGCTCACTATGGTTCCTGCTGAGACCGAAGTTGACCTCTCAGGAGCAGGATGGCCACCGAGTAAGGAAGGATCAGAAGCCTGAATGGGGAGATCTGATCGGAGCCCCAGCACATGGCTGGCTGGCCATGTAGATGACCGCTTGAGGCCTTGCCCGGAGAAGGCTGGGAAAGCAAAGAGGCAGAAGGGACCCTGCAGCTCTGGGCCCCAACAGGAAGCCCGGCAGGGCACACGCGGATGGAAGGCAGCTCTAATTCAGCGGTACCTCTCGGGCCCCTTGCCGGGTGGCTGGCTCACTGGTGGGAGTCCCGAGCCCGGAAGCTGAGGTGGTTCTGAGGTGCCAGACGGGAGGCCCTGCAGGTGGGCCGACGGGCGGGTGGCTACGGTGGATGTTTGAGTAGCTACTGGCTGAGGATTTGTGTAACTTTCATTTGCCGCCTTAGCCGGGAGCTAGGTTTTAGAATAAATGCCAGGAGATCAAGCTCAAATCTCCACACTAGGTCCCCAGGCCCCAGGCAGACCTCTGGCATGGCTGTGTGATCAAAGGACTGTGTTCTGAGCCTCACCTGAAATGCTCTTCTCCCCTCCCTCTGAACTCTCTCCCCTGAGAACTTTGGCCTTGCGTAGACTCCCCAGGGAGCCTCTGTTCCAGCGAACTCCAGCCCCCCGGGGCCCTGCTCCCAGATGCTGGCTTTGGGCCCCCTTGGCCCACCCTCCACAGTGCTGGAGGAGAGGGAGCCGTGGGAGGGCCAGCTGTAGGACAGAACTGGCCGGTCACGGCTCACGGCATAAGGGGTTACCATTCCCAAGGAGATCGGAGGGCGCAGGCAGGAAGCGAGCCAGGAGAAAGGTGTCAGATCACTTCATGGTACCATGTCCAGCACCTGGGCTGCCTGTGCAGGAAAAGACTCGGAACAGCAGGCTTGCTGGCACATGGCGAATGGGGCCCCCGGAGAGAGGTTTCGGAGCCAGGAAGAGTCTGATCCACCCACAGGGGGGAACCGTGGCTGAGGGAGCGAAAGGACTTGCTTTCCCTCACACGGGCGGCCGCTGAGGAATGGAGCCAACCCCCAATTTACTGGGGCGTGGGCCCTGCCCCGCCACAGCCTGCAAATGAGCAGGGGTGGCTTTCCCAACTCAGGGAACCACCAAGAATTCTAAGCAGGCCACCCGGATTCCTCGGTGCCGCCCTCCCTGGCCAGCCCCACCTCTGCCGTGACCTGGTGGCCTTGGCAGCTTTGCTGCCAACCCCACTTTCCCAGTTGGAGCTGAGCAGCCTGGGCCTCCGATCACTCCAGACACAACAAGAGCCGAGGAGTTCTACTCTGGTTTGACGTGGAGGGTTTGGAGCCAAGCTGCACTCCCCCAGCGGCAGAGGGCTGACCTGGGATGGCATTGCTGGGGATGGTCCCCAGGGCCCCGCCTGCCCTATGGCCTGCCTGCCTCACCAGCAGTACGGCGCCTTCCCAGTCTCTTCTCCAACTGGACCTAGCTCCTCCCCCGGGCCACACTGTGGCTTTAAACTTGCAGCTACTGCTCCCTTGGTCTGTTATATATTCTATTGCTGTCCCTCCAGCTTTCTTCTTCAGGTCACTGCATTTTGTAGCCCTGCCCCTCAGCCCCCTTCTACCCCCACTGTCAAGTTCCAATAGCACCTTGTGTATTCCACGTAGCAGCTCATAGGGCATTGTTTCGACGGTGAGCTGTCACTGTGATTTGGTTTCACTCATCATTTAATCCCCAGAATCTAGCCCAGTGTCTGGCATTGTTTGGCAAATGAGAAAAAGGATGGACAGAGGGATGGATGGATGAGTGTTGGCTGGATGGTCAGATGGATACAAGGATGACAGAATGAAAGGATAAATGGGTCTATGATGAATAGATGGATGGGTGGATGGAGGATGGATGGATGGAAGGATGGATGGATGGATGGATGGATGGGTGGATGGAGGATGGATGGATGGAAGGATGGATGGATGGATGGATGGATGGATGGATGTGTGGATGGAGGATTGATGGATGGAAGGATGGATGGATGGTTAGATGGATGATGGCTGGATGGTTAGATGGATGATGGCTGGAAGGAAGGAAAGAAGGAAGGAAGGTTGAATGGATGGTTGGATGGAAGGAAGGAAGGAAGGAAGGAAGGAAGGAAGGAAGGAAGGAAGGATAGATGGGTGGATGAATGGATAGTTCATCCATTTGACAGGGCAGCCAAAGCTACCTGTTTTCATCTGTGGAACTTCTATTCCCCAGCACAGAGAGAGCCTTGCGCACTGAAGGTTTAAGGTACAGCTTCACCATTATGTTTCCAGAAGATCCTTCTATTCTTTAGGTCCTCCTAAACCAGCTCTGGGAGAGCAAAGCAAGAGTTATTGGCTCCACTTAATGGATGAGGAAGTGAGATCCGGAGCTGTGAAGGGTTTTGTTCATGGATGCCCAACTAGTTTAAAGCAGAATGGAAGGGCGCCTGGGTGGCTCAGTCGTTAAGCATCTGCCTTCGGCTCAGGGCGTGATCCCAGAGTCCTGGGATCGAGCCCTGTGTCGGCCTCCCTGCTCACTGGGAGCCTGCTTCTTCCTCTCCCACTTCCCCTGCTTGTGTTCCCTCTCTCGCTGGCTGTCTCTCTCTCTGTCAAATAAATAAATAAAATCTTAAAGAATAAATAAATAAAACAGAATGGAAATCAGACCTCTCACTTCTTGCTTTCTGGCTCTGAGCTGTGCGAGACGTAGCTAGTACAGGCTGCGAGCCACGTCAGGCCTCAGCTGGCTCCCTGTAAGGAGCAGGACTGAAGTTGGTCCCACAGATCTGCTGATGCTCTGGCCGAGGCCCTCCCTGCTCCCCCAGAGACAGGGTGAACCCTGCCTTCCTAAACAAGCCATGCCTGACCAGAGGCTCGTTCCTCCAGGAAGGAAGTGGCTTTGAGAGAAAAAGTGGGAGAGATTGGAAAGATCTAGAAAGCCAGAAAATCTCCTTTGCCCACCCCTGCAGGACCAGGACTGGCTTTGTAAGTCCAGGGCGGCACCGCGGAGGCAGGCAGGGGACAGCACTGAGCCTTCCTCCTCTAACCCCGAGACCTGAGTTGGCAACGTCAGGTCACCTGGCCATCCTGCGGGAGGGCAGCCTGAATGTGACATTCTTGAGGACAGGAACCCGAACTGGCCATTTGATGAGTAACAGCAATCTCTGATATGTGAAAAGTCCTCCTAACTTTTTTTCCTGTTAATTTTTAAATTTTTTAAACTTCATAAAAATATTTTTGGGTTAAAAAAATGTTGCAAAAATGATACGAAGGCATTCCCAAACGTTAACATTTTACATTTGTTTATTTGTTTTATAATTTCTTTTCTAATTCTCTCCAGGTACAGGATACATGCATAGGTGTACACATGTGTATATACATATATCTACATACGTGTGTGTATATGTGTGCAAATATATATATAATATAAAATTCGAGAGTAAATTTAGGTATTTTTGCCTCTAAATACTTCAGCATGTGTTCACTTAACAAGACATTCTCTTACATAACCGCAGTGTAGTTGTCAAAATTAGGAAATTCACATTTCCACAACAGTATCTAATCTATGGACCTCTTTCAGATTGCGCCAACTGGCCCACCAATATCCTTCCTCTGACCCAGGATCCCACTTGCTTTCAGTTGCCGTGTCTCTTTACTACAGGACCCTTTCTTTAACTGGGAACAGTTTCTCGGCCTTCCTTTGTTTTTCACGACCTTAACATGTTTTGCCAGTTATTTTGCAGCTGCCCTTCGGTATGAGTTTGTCTGATGGTGTTTCCTCCTGATAAGGCTCAGGTTACGCAATGTTGGCAGGCTGACGCAGAGATGATGCGGTCCTTCTCAGTGCGTTGTATCAGGAAGGGTGGGATGATGATTGGTCCCCTCGCTAGTGAGTTTAGCCTTGATCACTTGGCTCAGGTTGGGGTCTGCCAGATTTCTTCACCGTAAAGTCATTCCCTTTATAAGGTGCTAAGTATCTTGTGAGAAGGTTCCCAAGACTGCATAAATATTTCGTTTTTCATCACACACTTGCTCACCAATTTTAGCATCCGAGGACCCTACTTGCCCGAAGCAGGTATTGCTGTGGGGTTGCCATAGGTGATTTTCCAATTCCAACATTCCTTCTATGTTTATTGGTTGGAATCCTTCTGGAAGTAAGAGCTTTCCCTTCTCCTCATTTACTAATTCATTTATTTGTATCAGTTTAGACTCAAGGATTCTTTCTTTACTGTGGGTCATAATCTGTTACTATAATTAATTATACCATTTTATTTTGAAATAATTACAGATTCCCAGGAAGTTGCAAAGATAGCAAGTCCCATGGGCCCTGCACCCAGTCTCTGGATGGTTGTGTCTTTACATCACTATAGTGCAATGTCAAAACCAGAAACTGACACTGGGGCGATGTCTGTGAATAGCAAATTCTTGTAATCACTGCAGTCAAAATACAGAACGGATCTATTACCATAAAGGTCTCCCCTGTGTTATTCTCTCATAGTTCCCTCTCACCTTCCGCCACCATCCTTAATCCCTTAATGACCACTGACTTGTTCTCCGTCTCTGTACTTTTGTCATTTCCAGAATGTTCTCTAAATGGAATGTTCTATGAATGGACTGGGTTTCTTCACTCTGCATACTGTCCTTGAGATCCATCCGTATTGGGTGTAGCGACATTTCATTCATGTTCACGGCCGAGCAGTACTCACGGTGTGGATGTATCAAGTTTGTTTGGCCATTTGCCTGTTGAAGACACGTTGGCCGCTTCTGGTTTGTGGCTATTACACAAAAAGCTGCCCCGAGCAGTCATGCCCAGGCTTTGTGTGGACACGTTTTCATTCCTCGGGGCTAAGTGCCCAGGAGTACAGGTGCCAGGCGATATGGTGGGTGTACGTGTTAGACCCTTTCAAGAGGTCGCCAGATTTCTCCAGAGCGACTGGGCCATTTCACATTCCCAGCAGCACCGGGAGAGGGATCCGTCTCCCTGTGTCCTCACCAACATTTGTATTGTCGCTATTTTTAAATCTTGAATTAACATTCTGGTGAGTAGGCCGGGATATCTCATTGCAGCTTTAATTTGCATTTCCTTAATGGCTAATGATATTGACTGTCTCTTCAGGTGTTTATTTGCCGTCCGTCTGTCGTTAGTGAAATGTCTCGTCATGCCTTTGCCCACTTTCTGATTGGATTGTTTTCTTTCTTGCTGTTGAGTTTTGGGAGTTCTTTATACATTCTAGATAGAAGTCCTTTGTCAGATACGTGGTTTGCAAGTATTTCTCCCTCGTTATCTGTTTTCATGCCCAAATTGTCCTTGTTGATTTTTGAAAGCAAGTTATCACGAACTCATCTGACAAACTGTTTTCTAGGCCCTACCATCAGCTGGGCGCTTGTCTGGGAGTTGCAGATAAAATAGATAAGGTAGGGTCCTTGCTCATGAGGTGCTCACAGGCCAGCGAGGTGCAGAGTAGAGGAAAAAAACCAGATCATTTCAACACAGCATAGCCAATGGCATAAAAAGGCATGGGTGCGGTGTGAGGTCACACAGGGGTGAGGAAGATTGGCCAGGGAAGGTGGGAAAGTCGAAAGGACGAGTGTCCTCCTGAGTGGCAGGCAACGGACCCTGGGTCTTCTGAGCAGAAGCCAGCGAGCTCCTGCTGTTGTGGCTGAGTGACTCAGAGTTCATGGTGGCGGGGCTAGGAGGCCAGAGAGCACTGTGGGACGCTTTGGGGGGAATTCTCTGGAGTTGGATTGGCATCTTGGAAGGTACTCCCTGGTCATGTCACCGTGCACTAAATACTAACTTTCCTCAGGCTCCGCTTTCTTACAGGCAAAATGAGTTTCGTAAGTGCCTACCTCCCAGACCCCAGCAGGATTAGAAGTAATATACGTAACATATCCAGAACAGTGCCAGGGAGATAGAATTAGATGCTTCGTAAACACTAGGCTTGGAAAATTCCTTTGGAAAAACAAAGGAAGTTTGAAGACAGGCTTGCGGGAGGGAACGGCGCCAAGGCCCTGCCCCTTCCCGAGGGTCCCTCCCTTGGGCCCGTCCCTCCTGTGGTTGGTCCTCCTGTCTACCTCAGGCCCATGTCCCTGGGCGTGGGACCACGCCCTTGCATCTCCCAGGGACCAGGACCGTCTCCATGGATTCAGACATGCTTTGGGTTCCTTTCCAGCAGTGCTTAAGCCCCCCTGGGCCACCAGGCGATCACCAGGCCTTTCTCTCTGAGCCACCTTTCCTGGGGGGGTTGTTTACTGTCACTGCCCTTACTTCCTCCCCTCCCGCCCCTTCACTCAGTGTGGTCTGGCTCCCTGCCCCCACCCCAGGGACTTCCCTGGTCAAGGTCATCGTGGCCTCTGTGACACCAACATGATTCACTCTCTCTCACCCGATTTCCCTGCAGCATTCGAGAAGGATGACCACTTCCTCCTTCTTGAGACATTCTGCGGAGGCTTTCAGAAGTGGTGCCCATGCAGGACTTTTCCTGGGGTCCTTGTGGGAGCCTCTTCTGAACACCTCAGTAGGTTCTGTACCCACTTCTAGGGAGAGGTATCTCCAGGGTTCATCCCTCAGCTCTCTGTCCTTCTCACTCAACATGATTGCGCCCCTTCCTGGTCTGTCCCTGAGCCCCATCTGTGCCTTCTGGTAGCTTCTTCAGTTGGGCGGGGGGTCTCAGTTCTCTATTCTCCCACCCTCAGGCCTCTCTCCTGAACTCCAGACCATGGGATCCAACTGTCTATTGAATATCTATTTACACCTTGAACTCAATGTGAGTGGAGTCAAGGCCCCCCCAACGCTGCCCAGACTACCTCCTCCTCCCCAGACTCCATTTTCCACAAAACAGCACTACCATCTTCCAACTGTCAAGAACAGGATGAGAAAACACAGGAAAAGCAATGTTGGAAAGCTGAGTCGTAAGTTCAGTGTCTACTTATTCAGCAGGGGAAACTGAGGCAGAGATGCCTGGGAGCTGCTGTCAATGTGTGGCTGGAGGTGGGGAGAAGGATTAGGGAAGGAGACAGGATTTGATGATGTTCCTGTTGAGCCAGGGGCAGAGCCACAGACCCAGCTGGAAACCCCAGGCCCTTTCCCAGGAGTCCCCCCTCCCAGCCCTCTGCCCCCCACCAGGGAGTGCTTGCGGGCCAGGCCTCCTGCCTCTAGGCTTGAGAGTCAAGACCGAGAGCATAATAATCTGCAAGGGCAGAGAAGGAAGGAAGGAGGGGTTCTGCTTGGTTAAGCAAGGGGAAAGGAGAGAGCCAAAGGAGAGGGAACTGGGAGGCGGCAAGTAAAAGTAGCTACAGGGGAGGGGGTTGGGGAGGTACAGGAGGAAAGGCCAAAACAAGAAGTGAACTTGAAGCGTTTATGTGGTTTGGAAAGGAGAGACTGAATTACCCACCACCCCACTCCTCACTGTGACTCTGAGTTTGTACTTCCTGCCTTAATCTGAGAAAGTGGGGGCCAGGAGCAGCGGGACCACTAATGACAACACTGAGATAAACAACAACAAGTAAATAGATGAAAACAACCTCTGACTGCTGTAGAGTGGAGAAGGGACATTTGTCAGGCAAAGGAACAAAATACAGGCAAATGTCTGTCTTGGTTGACACTCAGCGAACATTTATTGAGAACACACTAGTGGTTAGCACTTTAGATACTTACCACATTTTATCTCCACTGCCATCATGTGCAGGGTGTTTTTATCCCCATTTCACAGATGAGGAAACAGACTCAGAAAGATTACTCAACTTGTCTGTGGTCACCCAGTTAAGAGTGTTGACAGAGTTTGATTCTGATGGCCATGCTTTTTCGTTGTTTTATCAAGTATTTATGTTACTTTTTTTTTAAAGTTAAAGTTTACAATCATGCAGTTTAAAAAGTTAACTAGTTCTACAAAGTTTATTAAGGAAAAGAGCATTCACCAGCATCTCTCTTTCATGGACAAGCCCTTGCAACTTTTTAAATTATTTCACCGAATACTTACCTTCATAACTCTATATTACATGTTTGCATTACTATTTCTTGATATTTCTATTTTAGGCATTGTTGATTGACTGTCCATTATGGAACAGTGGGTTTTAGCTCTTCCCCTAACACACATACACCTGATACACACATGCATATCTCCTAGTCTCCATCCTCCCTGTATAGTCGTATAGTTAATTTACTTAGATCGATAGTCAGTGCTATCATTATTATGATGAACTAACTACTACTACTTAGAGCTGATTCATGTAGTAAACTAAGATTCCTTTCTCTTTCTTGACACCTTTTGTGGTTTTTTGGAGTTGATAGTTGCTTTTGTTTTTCCTGCTGCTTGCACAGTTTCCTATTAATTTATTCATTCAACATTCAAAATGGCCATCAGTTTTCTGAAGAGAGTTAGACATATTAATGCACATCTATTTTTCTGTTTGTTCAATTTTCATGAACAGTGTTTCATGGGGCTTTCTTATTTTCTCCAGTTGAGACTGGCTGCCATCTCTGCCTGGGTCATGACTGTCATCCTGGGCTCTTCCATAATCATCATTTGGGGGATTCCTTTTGCATCTATATCTCTTTCATGTTTTCTTCTTTCTTAGTTCACCCCCCCCTCCATTTTGGTTGATATCTCCATTTTTCAGTCCTTTTCTGATCAAAGTGTGCAGGAGTAAAATTTTAAACTCTGTGGATCTTTCTTCTTGGGCTACTCTTTTCTTTCAAAGAAGAGACTTCCAGGGTCTTGCCTGGGTGGTATAAATCCAGATGCAGCTTACTGGGAACAACTGGGAGAAGTTGACTAAGGTACCTCAAGATTAAGCATACAAATGTTCTCCTATTCCTGTTTTCAGCTCAGCTGTGTCTCATACACCTCGTCCTAGTGCAGAGATTCCCTCTTATCTCCAGGCTTTGGTCATGGGAAGAAATAGATAGTTGCCTAGCTGTAAGGAACAGAGGGAAGGATCTGGAGTTCTAACTGCCTCTGGGTAAATTGCCTTCACTCAATAATCTTTATTTTTACCTCCTCTCTTCACTTGCTTCCAGAAGTACCTGATGCTGCTAGTTCCTGTGGCTTTTGAGGGTTGTACTGTGTAAATCAATTTGGTTCTTAGTGTTTCCTAATACCAGCTTAGGAGTACTTGATATTTCTCCTGCTAAGTTGGTTACTACCCCTTCTCTACCTGCTTCCCAGCTTCCAAAACTTTGTGACTCTTGTCTCTTGTCTTGTTTTCCTCATTCTTATGGGTTTGTACCTTTTAAGATGATTGCATTCAGCTTCTAGTTTTACCTGGGAATCCAAGGCCATTTCTCCCTCCCTATAGACAAATATCTAGTGTTCAGAGTGGGCAGGTATTGTATACATGAGTCACTTCTCAGTCTCAAAAGTTTCTCGGAGAGAAAGGAAATGAGCTTCTCGGTGTGAAATCAACACATTTCCCACACCGGAGTCAAGACACCTGAAACCTAGACTGACTCGCTCATAATCTTCCTGGGCAACCTCAAGCAAGTCATCTCACCATTTTTGCTGAATCTGTGTTCCCATCAGTAAAACAATTCAAATGTCACCTGCAACCCTGCATGAAGATAATGAGAATCAAAGGAGGTGATGGGAGATACAGCTCTCTGCATAGTTTTGGGCACCACACAGATAGCTGAGATTAATATTCCTGCTCTCTAATTCAGGAAGCACCTAGTATGTACCTGTGATAGGTCCTCAGGACTCAGAGATGAGAAAGCAGGTCCTTTTCCCTTGAGAAACTCATGGCACAGCAGAGGAGGCAGATGAATGAAGAAAAGGGTTGCATCATAGTGGGATAAGCAAGGCTCCAGGTAGTAGATGAATGCACAGCAGAGGGAGACCAACACTGCTCACTGAGTTGGAGGCCAGAGGAGAACTTCATTAGGAACTAGGAAGAATTGCACCAGTCAGAGGAGAAAAAGAAGGTGTCCAAGCCAGCAGGACTAGTATGAGCAAAGAAAAGGAAGCAAGAGCAGAGAGCTGCAAGGTCATGGACTGGAGCTATGTGGCTGTGATCCAGAGATGGAGTTGACCCCCGGCAGTGGCATGGTTGAATCTGCTTGAGGGAAGGTCACTTCTGGCTGTGAGATGAAGGGTGTCTTAGAGAAAGGCCAGTTGAGCTCAGAGGTCTATCAGGATACTGTTCCCATAGTCCAGCAGGACAGTAATGTGACCTCAAGGGGGGCAGGAGCTGGGGAGATGGACAGGGGACTGTGGGCTTCAAGAGATATTTAAGAGGCCAAATCATCAGGACTTGGTAATCAACTGAGAAATATAGGGCATGAAAAACATTAAGGAGTGTCAACTGACATGGGCATCCAACTCTGATGACTGGCTGGCCAGTGGGGCTGTTCTCCAAACTACAGGGGTAAAGGAGGAAGAACAAGTTTTAGTGTTGACATTTGGAGTGTCACAGGTCTTCATAACACAAGAAGGGATGACAATGAGGGAGCTGCAAGTTTGAGTCAGGAGAAAGGCTAGAGATAGCAGCCACCTGGGTATCAATCATTCAAACATAACCATCACCATCACCACCACCGTCACTACCATCATCACGATCATATCATTATCACCACCACCCTCGTCATGACCATCAACTCCACCATCATCACCATCACCACGATCACAATCATTATCAACACCACCCTCTTCATGACCATCAACTCCACCATCATCATCACCACCGCCACCATCACCATTATTATCATGACCACCATCATGACCATCAACTCCACCACCATTGTCACCATCACCACTACATCATCACCACCATCACCATCACCCCCACCACGATTACTGTCACCCCCACCACCATCACCACTGCCCCTACCACCATCCTGATCTCTGAAGATTAGTTCCATTACCCCACCTTCCAAGAAATTATTATCTCTTCTAGGACAGGAATCACTGGGGCTCGTGCCTGCCCGTGGCAGTTGTTCAAAAACTATGAATATTATAGTCAACTAGTGACAAGTGGATATTAGTGTCAGAAAAGCAGAGTCATTGGCTCCTTGCCCGCCTCATCCAGCCTGCCCAGGGTGTCATTTGAGTGGTTTGTGCATCTACACTCAGCCAAGCCCTGTCTCTGCAGAGACTGAAATCTGCCATCAACTCAGTCACATAGACTGGGCCAGGGCCCACCTTCTCAGAGTGGTGAGACTATGGTGCTTCCCCTGCCTGTTTTAACCAGAACAGAAGTCTCCCACTCTGCTATCTGTCCTTTACCATACTTTTACCCCCTCAGTGCTCTGCACTTGCATCTCCCAAAGAAACCCTCCTTTCTCAGCTTCCCACCAGCTCTGGCCTGGTCTTCCAGATATCCTGCTGCATAGTCTGCAACTCCCCTCCAGCTTCATCTGGGACATGGCTGTCCACTGAGGCTACCTCCTCTCACATGGCCCTCCTATGCAAGGCACCTCAGTGGTGGTGTGTTTGTATAGTGAGCTCCTGGGTCCTCCTAAAGATTTTCTCAGATGCCCCTAGCCAGAACCAGACCTCATCTTCTCATAGAACCATGTTCTCACTTCCCTTTGGAACTTAAGCATCAACATGCACTAGCTGTGTGACCACGGGCAAGCCACTGACTTCTCTGAGTCTCAGCTTCTTCATCTATAAAATGGGAATAATAGCTTCTCCTTTTTAGGGCTGTCATTGGCCTCGATGACGTAGCAAAGGGACGTCAACTGGGACATTGCATGAATCCTAAGTGCTGGATACATTCTCATTGCCTGTTTATTTCCCTCACCCACAACCCATCACCTCCAGGTTTCATTTTTATTATTGTTATTTATGGTCCTGTCCAATCTATCCTTATCAGGCACTACGGAAGAGCAGAGTGTGCCTCCCATATGCTTTCAAATCTCCCGTAGCTCTGTGCCCATGATCGGTGTGCCAGAAACGCTGGCTAAATGATGGGATTGATTCAGTGGCTCTGTAGCACGTGTAAATCCTTGGTCATTTGTGAGTCAACCTTAAAGAAATGAGAAGATGCTTCTTAGATCCTTTTGTGCATTCTCCAACCAAATGACACTGGGGGGGGGGGGTGGCGGGGATATGCACCCTGCTCCCGTGTAATTGTGCACATACAGCAGGGCTGGCCGGATTGTAAACCGTGTCGATTACTCAGAGGATGAGCTGTTTCCATTGGGCCCATAAATGGGTCTGCATTCATCAGGGGAGGCTTCCCAGAGAAGCTGAGAGGAGACCAGCAGTCCTTCTGCAGGCCGCACTTGAGAATCGCTTGGGGGCTTTAAAGACCCAATGTCTACAGGCCACACCCAGGCCAATTAAATAAAGATCTCTGGGGGTGGGAGCCAGACATGAGCAATTTTTACAGCTCCCAGGTGACTCGTGCAGCTGAGTTTGAAAACCTCTGGATTAGAGGCTGGTTTTGGAAGACTGGAGGAACGGGAGGGGCCCACCGCTGCCAGCCCTGGAGGGGGATACAGACGTCCAGGAGCGTCACTCCCCTTCCCACCCCTGCGGCCTGTGTTCTCTTTTACTGTGTTGGTTTTTTTTTTTTCCTCTCACCTCCAGTTCACTTTCCCTGCTGACTAGACGGAACATTTCCTTCCAGCGCCTGCATTAATAACACCGTGTATCCCCGGGGAGATTAGGAGCCTCTCTGTGTTCAGAGCCCCCTCGCTCATCAAAGGCCGAGGGCGCAGGGAGGGGACGGGCGGGATTTACACGGGTAACTCCAATTAAGACAAATGTCAGCTCCCTCTCCGCAGGCTGCCGGTGCTCGAGCCTAGCCGTGTAGCGCGGGCTTGGTGCGGGAGAGCAAGACTGTTTTGCTGTAACTGTCAGGCTCTGACAGAAGCAGCCAGAAGGAAGCAAAAGGAGAGCGTAAGCAGGAGGGCAGTCCTGGTGCAGAGACCCTGCCGGGAGGCGGCTCACACACCCCACCTCCCCAGCATCATCCATCCGTCAGGGCTCTGTTTTGGAGACACAGTGAGGCTGCAGGCCCTTCCTGGGGGGGTGACACTAGAAGCCTGCTTCAAGGCCCCCCAGGACTGGCTGTTTGTTTCTCTAAGGCTGCTCCAGGGCCCCCATCCGCTGGAGCGAAGAGCGCCTCCTATGCAAAGTGCAGTCACCTGGGGGATTGCTAGAAATGCAGAGTCTCAGGCCCGGCCAGTCCTCCCGGCTCAGAACCTGCAGGCGAACAAGACCCCCAGCAATTGGGATGCACGGTAAAGTTGAGAAGCCCTGCAGTTGTGAATCTGGACTCCAAGGTAAGACAAAGCTGAGCCAGATGAGGACAGGGAGATGCTGTGCAGTCGGGGCTCCAGGCCTGGCTCTGCCCGGGACCTTCTAGATCACCTTGGCTGGGTCATTTTGGCACCCAGTTTCCCAGTCTGTACAATGGGGACAAGGATGCCTCCATAGGAGACGAGCTACTCATGGAAATGTAGGTCATTATAGTGATGGAGGTACCAAAAATGGTACATGTGTATTAGCACTTAAGATGTTCCTGGACTGTGCTGATGGATTATAGAAACTACTCATCTCTCCAATTTCACCCAAGCACTATTATTACCCCCATGTACAAATGGGAACATGATGGCCTAGGAAGGTAAAATAAATAGTAGACCCAAGTTTATACAGGCAGTAAAGGCTGGAACACACTGGAACCCATATGTGCTTAAGCATTATGCATTCACTGAAGCTTTCCCCCGATCTAGGACCACCCCCTACCCTTGCTTTCCCAAAGGCAAAGAAGCCTTTCCTCTCCTGGGCATCACTGGGCCTCCTCCAAGGGGTAGGGATCCCACTGAATTCACCCTATGACAAGCCAGAGAGGTGGGTCCCACGCTCTGCAAGATCCCCCGTGGCCTTGATCCTGGTCACAGCACTCAGGTGAGTGATGGGCAGGATGCTGTCTTGTCTTAGCTTCCTCTCTTTTTCACAGAACTTCTTGGGTCAAAAGAGAATAACAGTGTGAATTCTCTAAAAGCTACAGAAATGAAGCCATGGTTACAGTGGACCTTAGAATCGAGGGATCAGGGTTCAAATTCTAATTCCGCTATTTCTTGTGGCCCCAGGCAATTTATTTGATCTCTGTGGGCCTCAGTTTACTCTTCTGTAAGATGGGACTAATAAAACCCGGCTTCCTAACTTTGTTGAAAAGATAACCTACGGTTTGTTCAGAGGCTCGGGCACAACGTCTGGCACCTCGTAGGCACCCAATAAGGGGAATTTCTCTTTATCATCATCAGGGACCACAACAAACTTTTCCCTATAAGGGAACCCTGTGGGTAAAAATAAAACGGTTCTGGTACCAAGGATATCAAAGAGACATTAGCTTGATCTCATTGAGCCGGCAGGCTGTCCCGGGCCTGGGACGCTCAGCCAGGTGCCCACGGCCAGGTCTGGGTGTGGAGTGGGCATGGGGTTTCAGACAGCCCTACAACCAGTGGCCACCCGGTTAGCACAATACCAGAGAGGTGCCAAACTATCTGGAGAAACAGAAATTGTTGGGGTTTTCTTTAAACCACTCGCGATAGAGTGTACGTCTAGAATTTTGCTTTCACTTTTCTCTGCTACCTTGAACAGAGTGCCCTGAGCCTTTCCACGGCGACTTGCAGTCACACCTGTGAGCCGTGCTGTGTGCCCCGTGTCGTGATCCAGGATGCCCTGGGGGGCCCTGGACTGAGCACAGAGCCCGGCACAACCGCAGGGGGCCAATAACAGACCGACCCCCGCTCTGCCCTTGTGCCAACAGTGAGGGCTCCTGTTAAAATGGAAACAAACATCTGAGCAGGAAACACAGTAAGACACTGTGGTCCATGACCTTAGGGTGAGAATTGATTTCTTGGATGAACAGCAGGTATTTGGCAAGGTTCCAATGTGGGTGTGGCCTCAGTTTGAGAAGCAATGAGGGGGAGGGGGAAGGGGGAAGGACAGGGCTTGGCTTTGGGGCTGTGTCAGGTGCAGACAGACAAGGACTCAGACCATCCCTGTGGATTTGGTAGTTTAGGAGGGGCCACAGTTAGGGTGGCTGAAGGATGACCTCCCCTTGTCATCACTGAGAACACTCCGGGATCCAGGGGCAAGAAAGGAGTGCGTGCAAGTGGGTACACAGAGCAAAGGCTTCCATGCTGCTGGGGGGCCACGAGCCCCTGCTTCCCACAAGAGAACATCCCTGCTGCTCAGCCTTGTACCCGAGGCCCCCTCTTGCTCTGTATGACCGCCTGTATCTCTGTCTCTATTTTTATCGATACAAATAGCCTTTTTAAGCCAACAGTTCATACGAAGACATGGGAAGCATGTGTATCAAATCTGCCGATGACTCAACGCTGGAGGGGATGGGAGAATTAAGGTTCAAGATGAGCTCGACAGTCGAGAATGCTGGGTCAAAAGCAACCAGATGAAATTTAACATCAATAAATCTAATGTCTTGAATGCCGGTTCCAAAAATCAATTGCACAAGAACAGGATGAGGGAGACCTGGCCTGACTGCAACTCACATAAAAAGGTCAGGAGGTTTCAGTCTGCCTCAAGTTCAACATGAGCCAGCCGAGTGGGGAGGGAAAGGGAACGTGCGGCGACGTCCTAATGCTTCTGCTGCGTTAACCCTTGGTGATGGGGGCGCAGGGGTGCGGGGGGTGGGGGTGCTGAATGGCTGTGTCAGAGAGCGGGCAGTGACAAGAGCGAATACGATACTGAGGACTCGGGGCGCAGAGGGGCGGACCAGCCTGCCCGAGTTCACTCAGCCAGTGGGTGGTGGGTTCATGCCCTTGACCGCTGCACTCCGCCGCGTCTCTGGTAGACAACACCTTGTCTACTTTCTCTTCCCTATTTTACAGATGAGGAGACAGGACCGGAAGCGTGAGCGCGATTTGTCCACAGTCACCCGGTGCGTGAACTGCAGACTCACCCCTCCTGGGAGCCTCTCTTCAGGACTCTCTTCCTCCACCCCTCCACCGAGCTGGGCGGCTGCCAACCCGGCCGGGCGGCTGAAGGCTTACCCTTAAGGAACCAGAGCCCGTGTCAAAGTTTGTGTGGACTTACCCCACGAGGTGCACCACCCTGCTCTGCCTATCAGACGGTCCAATGCGCAAGATTTAGTTTCTCTTTGTCCCCGGCGTCCCACTCGAGGTTAGCAACGACCATGTCTAATTGAACCACGCGGAATATTTACACTGCGGAGAACAGGAGACCCTATACCAGGTGTCTATGTTCGTGCTTCTTGTTTTCCAGGGCCACGGCTTGTGGCCACGCCTCAGGCCTCTACTTCTTTCCCATCTGCCACAATTCACCAGGCTTTCCCATTAAACGAGACATAAGCTGAGGGTCTGGTACGTGCCAGGCTAAACTTCGCGACCGTACAAGGGAGATTCTGATTCTCCTCATCTTACAACGAGGAAGTTGGCTTCATAAGGTGACCAGCCGTATCATTTTGCCTGGAACTAAAGGGTCTCCCGGGACATGGAAAGTGGCATGGAAAACCTGCCCAGTCTCGGACGAATAGGGACAGGTTGGTCACTGGAGGCTTAAAGAAGTTAACTACCTTGCCCCAAATCCCACAGCTAGAGAGTGGCTGTGCGAAGATTCTTTTTTTTTTTTTTTCTGCAAAGATTTAAAATCTAGTTTCCCTGATACTAAATACATCTTGGCAGAAATGAATGCAAAGGAAGAGTTCATAGGCTCTGGCCAGTTCTCTCCCCTCTGCTTCAGACTCTTGGAAGACTTGCTTTGCTTATTTCCTTGTTTTCAGTTCTGTGTCAGAAAACCGAGTTCCTGAATACATGAAACAAGGAGAGGAGTTCCTACTTCCTAGGGTTGTTCTGGGCCTCGAGTGTTTACAAAGAAAACTGCATTCCTTCCCTTTTACCTTGATTCCACTGCCTGGTGAGCTACGCTGAGTTTTAGGGATGAGAAATGAGTGGTGTGGGGCTCCGATCATAGTAAGAAACTCCGCTGTTCCGCTGTGATAGATTTGTTGGGGGGGGGGGGGGGGGAAGATGGGCATCCATCAACGAGCATGTGTGATTGTGATGAAGGGAGGTGACCTGAGCAGTGAGGGGCCCGCAACGGAGGTCCCCCAAGCAATGAATGAAGGAACCAAGGAAGAAGAGACAGCGGAAGGCAGACAGGGAGGCTGACTCCCAGCCTTCAAAAGGCTGTCGTGGGAAGTAAGATACTCAAGCCTCAAGGGCCATCCAGAACGGGGGCAAAGTTACTGGGAGGCAATTCTGGCTGGCTGTCAGAACTTCACCACGAGCGGATCAATGGAAGGAGCTTTCTCAGAGGGTGATGGCCTTCCTTCCCATTGCCGGCGGCCTGCAAGGAGAGCCTGGGTGACCATCTGCCAGGGGATTCTGCAAAGAGCATCCCCACAGCGCATGGGATGCTGGGCTAGATGAGCACTCAGCTGTCTCCCAACCCTGGGACCCTCCAGCAGACATTGGCTCTCTTCCCTACAACTGTAAATATTTGTGCATTCCCAAGTTATAAAGTGGAGCTCTTGGCTTACAAAGGTCAGGACGAAAGGTTTGTTTGGGGAACAGTTTGCTTGGTGTTTCTTTAGGCTGTGTTTCCAAGACTTCTTGTCATCTGTGTTTGGAGTGGACACAAGCTGCAGGATTTTTTTTTTTTCCCCGCCAAGGGGAGAATTGTTCAATAGGAAGGGATGCAAATGGAGATCATTCAAGAATGCGGAAGCAAACCTGAAAGGCAAGAACACGTCTCTGTGACTGCGGTCGTATGTCGGGTCAGCAGACAGGCTCCCACCCTGTCCCTCCTGGTGTAGGTTCAGCCTTGGGGTCTTTCGTCCCAGTGCGAGGGCTTCCTGGTGGGAGCTGGAGGGGTTACCCTACTCTGTGCAGTGAGACAACACTCCTGGGGTTTGGCCCATCACCTGTTTGGTGGAGATGGGGAGACAGAGGAGGGCGGGGAGGGTTATGGTGTGAGTCGGGCTTTGATGTTTCTAGCTTGGTGCCACTGAGTTTCAGCTGCTTCCCTAGGAGCTGGGACAGGGTGGGGGTGGGGCGATGATGAGATCATGCGGTGGTTGAACGTTGGGAGGGAGTCTTAGTTCTGGTGAGGATCCCAGCATCCTTTTTATCATTGTCTCTTTTCCTCACACTCTGGCTCTCCGGCCATGTTGTCATCCTCCTACAAACACAGATCCGAGCTGGTCACTTTTCCGTAGTTCTCAACGGAGCCCCTCCCTGCTGTCTATAAACATGCCCTACTTTCTCACAAGTATGCCCTTTCCCTTGGCCTGGAATATTCTACACTTCTCTGTGCTTTAACTTCCATCTGCAAATAGGGGGGAAAATATCTGTGTCATAAGGTTGTGCGGATTCAATGAGTGAATAAGGTAGAGCCCTTAGAAGAGCACCTGGTGTTTCAGGAGAGATGTTTCTGTTCTTATTTTATTATGGTGGCCAACTCCTACTCTTCCTGCAAGACCCCGGGTCACCTGGTCTGTGAAGCCTTCCTTGTCCTACACAGACCAAGTTTTGATTTTCGTTGGTTTTCGGTTTTTGTTTTTTGCTGTTTACTTTGGGGTTCCGTGACATTTACATATTTACTTCTCAGGATATTTTTGTTGTAATTATCGGCCCACGTACTGGTCTCTTCCATGAGACGGGGGGCTCTTTGGAATAGGCAGGGGCAGACTGTCTCCAACTCTATACTTGCTGACTAGTACAGTCTCAGGCACCTGGCAAGGGCCTCAAAAAATTGTCGTTGCCCAAATGAATGGAAGAGTGAAGAAATTAGAAAAACTGTCTGGTGGTCCTGAGACCTGTCGCCGCGGCTGCTTATTAAGAAATATTGTTTCAACCTCGAGAGACCCTCCTCGTCTCTGGACCCCCACGCCATCTCCCCACACCCATCTCGTCTCCCTCCTCCCCACACTGTTGGACAGATATCTCTTTTTCCCACTTCCCTCAAATATTCTGGATTTGGAAAATAGCAATCATTTAGGAAAATGGGTAATTACCAAGGGCTCAATCACGGAAAACATGGAATTCCTGGAGTCCTAGTGAAATGTCAAAGATGTGATTAGAGCAAGCCCAGTCCCTGGTGACCTGAAGAAAATATGATCTGTTTGTCTTAGAGGGGGAAGAAGGATCACTCTTTATTTACAAACCAGCCCGCCTAATCCCTTCTGACAATATGGGAAGTCATTCTACTCGGCCGAAGCATTATTTCAGGGCTCCCTTAAGGAAGAACTATCTTCTACTCAATTAAAGCAAAGCCTGAACTTGCTCTGACCCCGTCATTGCTCGGCCAGGAAAGCAGGCTCGGCTCCTTCCAGCGGGGTGGTTGCCCGGGCTTCGGGCCGGCCTCTTTTTCATCAGGACGTCTCGAGCATTTACTGGGGTGAGAAACATGGAGTGGAAACCATCCCTCTCCGGTTGCCTTCAGCCTGCCCAGGCTTGGGTGCGAGGAGAGGAAGAGGGCACTGCAAAATGAAATGAACGGTGCATCCCAGCACAGCGGCCCCTCGGGGCAACCTCTGCCCGCCCAGTTGCAGCTGGGACACCCCCCTTCTCCTGAAGTCAGAATCGATGAACAGCCCCCCAGGGGCCCCGCGAGGCACGAGGCGGCCCCTGAAAGGCTTTTAAGCCCCCACCTGTCTCACAGGAGAACTCAGCTTCCCCTGTCCTGTTCTATGTAGGTCAGCCCCTCTGGCTCAGAACCTGTCTGCCAAGTCCTGCCTCTGTCTGCAGGAATGAGCCCTATCGTTATTTAGTGGAGACCAAAGCAAGATGCATGATCTCACTGGAAAAGCACACACTCGGAGAATCGCACCTCCCCCTCTCCCAAGCTCCACCGACTCCTAGGGAATCAGAGGGAGAGGGCTTGGCCAGGCTGTCTACTATAGGAAGCAGTACATTAGCTGAAATCTTCTGCAGAGAGAAGTGTAATTTTCTTTCTGCTCTTCTCTATTACAAAATAATAAGATTGCTAAAAATCCAATAGTATGAATGTCAATATTGGCAGGGACAGCCACAGGAAATTTAATTGCACAATGGGTGCCAGTTAAAGATGGTATGAGCTCTTCTCGGCTTTTCTTAATTCTAATTAGGATAAAATTTACTGATCTTACAGACGCACAAACAGAGGCTTGTCACCAGGCCAGGAATGGGTCCGAACAATGCTGGCTTCCTTTGCTGAGTCCCTGGCCTCTCCTTTCCCCTAAACATCATCTCTGATTGGGGCTTTTAGCTGGTGGTGAACATCAGCTCTTCAGTTTCTTTGCCATGTCAGAGGGCCAGATGTTTTTTATTTGAGAGCAAATTGACACATTAAATTACACTGTGCAAACATTAAAGCCAGCCGCGGGTAAACAGGCCGAGATTCATTGAATTTTACGGGTCACAATAATGTTTATGTAATTTAACAAATTCCTGCCCCGCTGCTGAGTCTATCCAAGGAGTATTAATTTAAGAAAGATGGGACCTGCCCAGAAGCTCGCCATCACCATCCACCCCACCTCTGCCTCTCAGAACTCTCCAGGTTCACATCTGGGCACGAGAACTCCCCACGCAGAGCAGGGAACCACTGCTAGGTCTCTCTTTGTCTTCAAGACGTCCCCTATCTGTCCACAAATAGGTAGGAAATACTCTTGGTACTGGACGTCTGTTGGGTTTGCCTGTCCAGGATCCATGCATCCCTTCTGTTGATACCAGCACTGAGATTTTCTGTCTCATTCCCTGCTTCCAGGGCCCCTTTGGGGCAGAACCCACTCCAGCGCCCTAGAGATGGGCACTTGACCCAGGCCTGGCCAATCAGAGCATTTCATCCAGCTCCCAGCTGGTGATTGGCTCAGCGATGGGGAACGTCATCAAACCCAGGCCAATGAACACCAGCCCCGGTACTTAAGAGGAAACAGGAATTCTCTCTTTCCACTGGTCTTGGTAAGTGGCAACGTGGAAACCGGGAGCTGCCGGGCACCGTTTGCCCCCAGTTGGGAAAAGGCTGCCTGGGAATTAGGCCCACACAGAAGGAGGTAAAAATGCAGAAGGGCAAATTCCCCATGAGATTTTCCGAGCCCCTGGATCCAGCTATGGTTGAAGTCTACACCTGGGCTTTTTGGTTATGTGAGTTGATAACATGCACTGTCTCGGTTAAGTCAGGTTGAGTTGAATTTCTGACACTTGCACAAAAGGGTCTTACTCAATGGGGCAAGAGATGACCCCATGCCACTCTGTGGGACCAGGACCCCACACCAACGTTTTCTGCAACACTGGCCTTGGGTTCCCCTCTCTTCTCTGATTCGCTAGTGCTTTCCTTGGACTTCCCTCCATCTTCCACTCCAGCCAGGCTGGTTTCTTCCTTAACATGCCCTGCTTTTCTCTCCTCCCTGCTTTCTTTTACTCTCCTCTTATTTCCTGCAGTGCCGTTTCCCCCATCTATCTGTCCATCCTTCCAGAGCAGTTTGAATTCTCCCCTTGAGGGGGACACCCCTTTCTCTGATCCAAGGGCCACAGGAGGTTCCACACCTTTTGGCCCTTAATGACACAAATCAAAAACTTTGCACAATGTTGTACTGCTTCTTGTATTGTGTGCTTGTTTCTTCTCTTTTGTTTCTTCATAGCCTAAAAACTTCCTGGTACAGTGCTGGGCCCGTGAATTAAAAGATTATTAGTACTTGAAAGTATATTAAGGTAAACTCCTTAATATACTTAAGATCACCCTGTGCCCACAATTTACAATTGAAGAAACTGAGGCCCAGAGAGTCGATGACTTGCCCAAGGTCACACAGCTAGTTTATGGCCAGACCAGAAATAAAATTCCTGCTGAATGTTCTTTCCACAACACCAAGCCCCATCAATTTGGTTGATTTATTTTCCAGTTAAGTATATGTATAGTTTGAATTGGGCTGGCATCTTACCATCTGTTAATGGTACTGAGTCAGCAAGGAGAACAAAGAATGATGGGTTTTACCCAATCAAAAGATTTGGTTTCCACTTCCAGCTGGGCTATGTGACCTTGGACAAGTCCTTTCATGTCACAACTCCATTTCACCACGGCAAAAATGAAGGTCTTAACCTCGGTCTGAGGGCAAGTAAGTTTTCTTTGTGAGACGTCTTCTATTGATTGGTGGGGTTGCCTGCGATGCTGTGTGGGAAGGATCCGAAGGGGTATCTGGGTTTGGTAGGAGAGAAGGCTATGACCTATTAGCCCTGGCTCTCTCGAGGTCAGGAACAAGGGTTAGGACATGTCAGCAGGCAAAACAGATACTTGCCCTTCCTGAACTAGATGATTTTTGAGGTCCCTTCCTATTCTGTCACTCTAGGTCATTTCTGTCCTGGTGAAAATGCAAATACAGAGCCCATGTCCATGTTCAGGATATCCACTGTCATGTTCTGTCACCTCTCTGTGTAGCCTTCGTGGTACCACAAAACCTCTCGACTCAGGAATCCATGCCTCCACCCCCCCCCCAAATTCACTTGGACCCTACTCTAGATCCACTGAGCAACTGAAATTTGGGGTTAACTTGGTGGCTGTAATGTGGATTGGGTCAAGTGCAGAGAGAGGCATGAGGTCATGAGAGGGGCTGTCAGGGAAATCTGGAGGTCTGAGAAGTCTACTTCCATTTTTGCAGTGTTGGGCATCTGGCAATACGTATCCTCCCAATAGCCAAGGACCTGGAGCAAACGAAGCCCACAACTCTGGCATGGGCTCCCCGAGAGGGCCAGGGGCCTGGAAACAGGGGTTACCTGGGGGATCTTACTTGTCCGTTCTCTCCCCCCAGAGGAGGCAAGGAGATGGTCCCACTTCTATGTCTCAGAGAAGCGCCCGGCTAGAAGGCTCACACTCTGTCCTGTTTCCAAAGCTCTGGCTTTTTGCCAAGGCCCTTTTTTCCCCACTTTACCCATCATCCAAGTGGAGATAGCAGTCCTAGTACAGCAAGGTTGTGAGGAAACAGTCTGCTGAAATAATCTCTGTAAAGTGCCTGGGACATGAGGCCTAGTAGGCGCTTGGCAACGTACTTCCCTCCCCTACCCCGAACTCCATTCCCCTCCAGTCTAAGGAGGTTCCAACATTCATTTACCAAGCCTGCCCCTGCTAGGGATGCAAAGACGAGAAAGACACATAGTACTTGGTTCTCTTTCAATTGCAGGTGACAGGAATAAAATCCAAAGTAGTTCTAGCAAAAAAAAAAAAAAAAGGTGGGGGGAGTCTTTTGGCTCCTAGAAGTAATCTCCCTTCAGGCACGGCTGCATCCAGAAATTCCAATGATGGTATTGGGGCTTAACTCACACACACTCTCTCTCTTCATCTCTCAGACCTGCTTTCTCCACCTCACAGGAAAAGATGGGATACTGGAAGCCCCTGGCAGTTTCGCAAACCCAGAGCCGATGGAAGGAAGGCTTCTGATTGGCCTGACTTGGGCCCTATGCCTGTGATGGAGCCATGATCACGATTAGGTAAGATGGGGTGTTCCAATGGGTCACGCCGGGGTCCTGAGGTCAGGAGAAAAAGCAGGGTCAGCCCCTGCCAAGCCTCATGGAAAGAGCTCCCTCTAGGAAGGAAGGAAGACTTCTACAATCGGGAGAGGCCAGTGAGGGCAGCTGGGTGGACTAAAACCCCGGGCGTCTTGACAGCGTGGCTTCGGAAGGGGCGGCAGCTCCTCTTTTAGGAACACAAGTGGGGGTGCACATTGGGGTCGCCCTGGCCTTCTCCTGGGATTTTCTTGCACAGCGAGCCCTCCCGTCCCCCTGGCTGAGCAGGAATGATCACAACTCCTGCTTGGCACCCAGCCCCCGCCGGCCGCCCGGTCCGGGGGCAGCGAGCCAGTGGCGGTAAAAGCAGAGGTCTCTGGGTCTCTAGTTTTCCCGGGAAAACATAATAACACCGTGCAGACCGCACAGGCCGTGGACCGGGGCCGGCGACAGAGGTTTCTGAGCCTCGTGGTTTAGTTCCTGCCAATGCCAACTCCTTTCTGTCTAACTTTAGAAATCCATGGCTGGCTTCCCTTGCATCAAAGAAGTCAAAGTACTCAACTCCAGAGGGTGTGTATTTTTAAAACAACAACAACAACAACAAAATCAAAACAAAACCAGAGAGGGAGGGAAAAAAAAATCCAATGATCTCCCAGAGTCAGGGAGGCTCAGCTCACATCCCCGAGCTTCACGGAAATGCCCAGTGACTGTGGTCAGCCCGAATTAAACATATCTACTCTGTTTTTAAAGCTAAAAAAAAATTCTAAATGACCTTTAATTAGTAGACCCAGTTCTTTCCTTCCCATCAAAGCCAAGTGTTTCATGCAGAGCTACATTTCCTAAAAAGGCCTGCGGCTGGGAGCTAAGTTCCCTCACCTTGCACATAATGATGTCCTGCCAAGAGTAGCCAGCCCTTCCCACTGGCTTCTAGGCTGTGCCGAGGGGGTGCTGGTGTGAGGCCAGAGGGGTAAAAGTGTGCCCAGGACAGGAAACTGCAGCCCCAGTTGCCGGAGGGCTATAGGTCCCCAAATCTGCCCAGTCTGCTCTGCCCTCTTCCTAGCGGGCTGAACTGGAGCAAAGGCCCTCAGCTCTCTGGGGTCAGTTTTCCCATCGATAAAATGGGGCTCCCAATTCCTGGCCAGCTCACCTACTGAAAAGCTGTGGGCATTTTGAAAAGCACCGGACCCTCTACAATTGACGAAATTGTTGCTAATCTCTTGAATGCCCTGACTGCTCCTCCCTCCCCTTCACTTCTTTTTATTTAAAGAGTCCTCTCCCTTTTCTCTGTCTTGGTCCATCTTCTCTGTCCCTTCTTCCTTGGGGTCCCTCCTCCCTTGTCCCGCAGGCACCTTGTTCGTCTGGTTTCCGAGCAACCGAGAGCCCTAAGGTGCTGCTGGTCCAGGGAGGACGGTGGGCTTCCCACAAGGGCTGAACTGAATTTGTGTAGGCGGCGGCACTCACTTGGGGACTCCGTTTGTGTATCTTTCCAGGGCATCTGGCCTCCTCCCACCCCTTGGACGCAAGGGCTGTAAGAAAGCTTTAATCCCTTTAGATCCGACTGGTGGCTCAACCCTCCAGGAAATTTTCTTCGTCAGTCTACCCAAGTTGACCAGACAACTTATCCTTTGATTAGGGGGGTCACACATCATCCCCAGGGGATCATGATTTTTCTCTCAAGGCCATGGCAGCAGAGGGAGAGGGAAGAGGCTTAAAATAAAACACACACACACACACACACACACACACACACACACACGCAGAAGACTTGCAGGAACACCGATGGGCTCACACAGACTTCAGGATTAATTTATAGATGCTTCTTAAGCTGAAGTGACTCGTTGGGGCAGCTGGGGACAGGCCAGACCCACCAGCTCCCGGGGCCCCCAGTCATCTGAGCCTTTCATTCCTCAGCTCTGGCTCATGCAGAGGAAAAAAAAAACACTAACATTGGCCATAGGACCCAGTGTGGCCAAGCCCTAGGTCTGTGCACTTGAGGCTTCTGGAATGTCAGGGTCCTAATGATTATTTTTTTTTAACTCTCTTCGTTGTTTTATTTTGTTTTGTTTTTCTCATTGAGGCAAAATTTACATACAGTGAAATGTGCCTATCTCTAATGCACGGTTCTATAATTTTTGATAAACATATTACTATGTCATCCAAGATAGGGAACATTTCCATTGCCCCAGAAAGTTCTGTTGTGTCCCTTCCAGTTACACCCACCCCAGAGGTACCACTCTTCTCATTTCTATCACCAACTTAAACGTTGCCTGTTCTAGAATCATACTGTATTTGCTATTTTGTGTATTGTTTCTTTCACTCAGTACGTCTGTGGAGTCCCTCTCTCTTGTGTGCATTGGTCGTGGATTCCGAATTCGGCTGAGTCCAGGGCCAGCCTGCGAACATAGCACCATGTGTTTACCCTGTGCCTCTGCATGTAGACATTTCTGGTACCAGCTTTTGGCTACTGTGGATAAAGCTATAATGAGCATTCATGTACAGGCCATTCCTTTTCTTTTTTTTTTTTTAAGATTTTATTTTTTTATTTGAGAGAGACAAAGAGCGAGCACAAGCAAGGGGAACAGCAGGTAGAGGGAGAAGCAGGCTCCCCACTGAGCAGGGAGCCCGATGCAGGACGCGATCCCAGGACCCTGAGATCCTGACCTGAACTGAAGGCAGACACTTACCCGACTGAGCCACCCAGGCGCCCCATGTACAAGTCATCGTGTGGACATATGTTTTCACTCCTCTTGGATAAATACCTAGGAGCAGAATTGCCAGATCATGAAAGAAATTTATCAGAAATTTATAATTGAATTGGTTGTATCATTTTACACCCTCACCAGCACTGTGTGAAGGTTCCAGTTGTTCCTTATCCTCACCCAAGTTTCAGGTTGTGGGTCTTTTTAATTTTAGCCGTTCTGGTGTGTGAGTAATAAATAGTAGCTCATTGCGGTCTTAATTTGCATGTCTCTGCTGGCTGATGATGTTGAGCACAATTTCCTGTGCTTATTGGCCATTCCTATATTTCAACGTCACAAATACTTTCTCCCAGATTTTTTTCTAAAAACTGTAGAGTGTTAACGTCTACCTTTATGACTATAACTCAAGTTAATGTTTGTGTGTGAGAGCTTAAGGGTCTAAGTTCATTTTTTTCCATATATTTATCCAGTTGTTTAATATTTGTTGCAAAGACTTGCTTTGCCCCATTGCTTTGGCACCGTGGTTGAAAATCTGTTCACTATACATGGGGGTTGACTTCCGGTCTTTCTAGTCTGTTCCATTTATCCTTCTTTCCTTATGCCAATACCGCTCTGTCTTGATTATGTAGCTTTAAGGTAAATCTTCAATCAGGTAGTGTAAGTTCTGCAAATGTGTCTTTCTTGTTCAATAATGTTTGGACAATTCTCCATCTTTGCTTTTCCATATAAATTTTTAATGACATGTTTCTTGTCATTTTCTACGGAAGCCTCTGTTGAGATTTCCGACTGGGGTTGTTTTGATGTATAGATAAATTTGGGGAGAAGTGACATATTAACAATATTGAGTTCCATGAACATGGACTATCTCATCATTTATAAGATCCTTTTAAATGTCTTTCAGCAATGTTTTGTCATTTTTATGGCAAATATTGTTCATCTTTGGTTAAAATTATTTCAAAGTATTTTCTGTTTGGGGGTATTAATAAATGGAACTTAAAGATTCCATTTCCCAATGATTTTGCTGCTAATATATAGAACTACAATTGATTTTTGTATGTAGACCTTGTATTCTACGAACGTGGTAAATTCACTCACTGTTTCTGAGAGTTGCTTTGTAGATTCCTTAGGATTTTGTACCTAAAAAATCTTTCTGTCTATAAAGACAGCTTTACTTCTTATGTTCACATTTTAACACATTTTATTTATTTTTATTCAATCTTGTTGCACTGAGATCTCCAATACAAAGTTGAATGACGTGGAAGGTGCAGACATCCATTGTGTAAGATTGAATTATTTTTTCCTAAAAGGTTGAATGAAATTAATGAGTGAAGGGGCGCCTGGGTGGCACAGCGGTTAAGCATCTGCCTTCAGCTCTGGGCGTGATCTCGGCGTTATGGGATCGAGCCCCACATCAGGCTCCTCCGCTATGAGCCTGCTTCTTCCTCTCCCACTCCCCCTGCTTGTGTTCCCTCTCTCACTGGCTGTCTCTATCTCTGTCAAATAAATAAATAAAATCTTTAAAAAAAAATAGAAATTAATGAGTGACACGATCGATCTCATAATGTGAGTGGAGTTTTTTCTGTCGAAAGATGTTTATAATAAAGTCAATCTCTTTAATAGATACAAAGCTATTCAATTTTCTGTCTCTTTTGTGTCATTTTGGTAAGTTGTGCTTTTCAAATAATTTGTCCATTTCATCTAGGTTGTAAAATCTGATAGTATAATGGTGTTCATAACATACTCTGATTGTCTCTTTAATTTATACCAGACATTGCAGGTAACACATTGCAGAGACTCTGGATTCTGTTATCTTCTTCTGAAGAATATTGATTTTTGTTCTGCCTGGCAGTTAAGTTCTTGGATAATCACTTTGAACTTGTAGAGACTTGACTTTGCACTTTCTTGGGGCATGTAATATTTGGTTTACCTTAGTTTTAGGGTGAATCCCTTAGGTCTGGGACATTTTTATTCTGCTCACTTGGTGGGATGCAAAGTCCAACTGGGCCACAGCTGGGCCACAACTGAAATCTCTGCTCAGCTTTTATAGGTTTCTAGTTGATGCTTCCACTGTCTTCTAGATGTCACGCCCATGCATGCACAATTCAAGGAATCGGTCAAGGATTTGAAGGTAGTTTACATGCAACTTGGGGGCTCTCCCCTCAGAGGTTTTCTCCTTTTCAGGATTTCTCTCCTTGGTTTCAGCTCCTCTGGCAGAAGAACACCAACCTCTGACACCCAAGATCAGAAATACTATGATTTTCTACTTGGGTTCTGCAAGCCCAGGCTATGCGAACAGGGGTATGGTGCACTCAGGAGAAAAGTCGTCTAAACATGAATCACCCGGTGAGGTTACCTTCTTTCAAGGGCCATTCCCACTGCAGTTTCTGCCTGGTTTGGGCAGGTCTCCAATGCTGTCAAATTATTGTTTTATATTGTTCATTCATGAAAGCTGTTGTAGATAAGAGAGTTAGTCCAACAGAAGCTACATTACCACTTACTCCCCTTTCCTAGTAAAGTCTGGAGAACATGGTGGCTGGAGAGGAACAGTGATCTGCCAATGTCCCATGGTCGTTATTGGCTGAGCCAACTCTCGAAACTGTATTTGCTGGCTCCACTTGCTATACCGTGGGGCCATGTGACATCAGATGCTTCACAAAGGGCTACTGAATGAGTTTTGTGGAGCCTCGGGAAGCCTTGCTGCAGGCACTAGGTGGAAGGCCAAAGAAATAAGGAAATGATGAAGTCAAATGGTCCAGGTCCTTCAGGATCCCCAGCAAGCTAAGTGATAGGTCAGAGAGGCAAAGGCCCAGCCCTCTGGCAGGCTGAGAGGACCAGAGAGTACCACAAAGAGGCTGCCACCTGCCCAGTTTATGTCTGTAGTCCAGACCCTCTTTTCACCTGAGACTCAGTCCTTCCAGAACTAAACCATCCTGGTTTTCTCCACCCATGATGCATTTTCTCCCGTGTTCCTGAGTTCTGATCAAGGCCTTACCAATCCACCACCCCGGCTGTCTACCCTAGAATGAGAGCTAGTCCTTGACTCCTCTTGCTTCATTGTAGAGATTGACACACACCCCACATCCTGAAAAGCCCAGGAGTCTGTCCCTCCTTTTGACCTCCCTGGTCCCTGTTTTTATTCAAGCTTTCTTCCCTTCACCTTGGTTGATTGCTGCGACGTCCTGCCAGGTCCCAGATTTGGACTCCTACACCCACCCCCACCCCCACCTCAGTTCCCCGACTGCCTGAGTCTTGTTTGTTTTTTTCTCCTAAAACCCAAAATATGATCCTTTCCTTTCCTCTCCACTCAGGGCCCTCACAGCCCAGTGGTGAAAACAGAGTAACATCTGGCTATGATATAAAAGGAGAGATGTGAATAACTGGGAACTTGGAGCACATCAAATTCCCTGTTTGAACCACCCAACCCTCTGCCTGAACAGGAATTCCGAGGAGACGCCAAGGAAGAACCGGGGGTGGGGGGCTTTCTCAATTGCTCCTGGGACCCCACCCCACCCACACAAAGTCAGGAGATCTCAAGTTTGACATTTGGCCTCAAAGGGGAAAAATATGCAAAGCGTACATTTTCAGAAGCCAGAATAAAGAACAAAAGAAGGAATAAGGTGCTTAAATGTTTGTAATAATTGCTACCTTATAATAAATCTATTTCTTAAAAATAGGGGTAGGAATTCCTCCCAGCCAGCCTCTCCAAGCCTATCGTTTGAAAGCCAAGGGTAAAGATTGCCGTAATGCTCTTCAAACTTTAGAACGTGGAAAGGTCAGAAAGCCCGACACTGGACAAGACGCAGGAGGGTTTGCACCTTGCTCTCCCCCTGCTTTAAGGAAGATGGTAATTGCCACCGTCCTTGGCAGCTCTCGGGGTTGCTGCTTCTCTCAAATTAGACAACAAATGTGAGCAGAAGCCCTTGGAGAAACCCAAAGCACCGTGACAAAAGGCATTACTATACCAGACACATTTATGTTCATTTTGCCTCTCCGAAGAGCCATCTCGTGGTCCAGTCCTCCCAGGGTGATGAATATTCCAGAGACACAAAATAACTTGAAGAATTGGGGTAGAGATAGGCCCAGAAGGCAAAAATCATCGATATTTCCAGGAGATGAAGGGAGCCATCAATATTTCTAGGAGGCCACGGGGCCACACGGAGATTCTCTTAACTTCCTTTGAGTGTCCATGATGGTCCGTGCCAGGCAGGCCATGGAACTGCAGGGGGTCGAGACCTGTGCCCTCCCCTGGTCCAAGGACAGAGTCTCTGGCCAAATTGGAGGGCAGCGTCTGGGCCAGCGCCTCCCCGCTGTGCCATGCTGGGCACCTGGCATCCCTCCTCCGAGCACAGGTTCTGACCACCCACTCTCCATCTTTCTCTCTCCGTCCTGGAGATGGTGGGAGGGCGAGCTGGACTCCGGGATGTGGAAAGTTCTGGTAAACTATAAAAGCTGCATACATTTCCGTTGCCATCATTGTCGTCTGTGTGAGAAAGGCCTTTGCAGGTATCCTAATTCTTGAAGGCCTCGTTCAGGCCTCAGCCTCCAGCCAGCGTCACGCAGTGTGGTTGTTGTCAGGAGGGCTGGCGCGAGACCAGACGCCACGCAGCCGGCGGAGCCTCGGGACGCAGCCCCGACCCTGCTAGGGTGACCTGATCCCAAAGCACCCAGGCCCCAGTCTTTGCCTTTCCAGTCCCATTTTCGTGCAACACCAGGTCTCAGGGTGGTCTGGGGAAGGAGGCATTCTTTCCCTGTCCCCTGAATTGATTTCTTTTGTCTCTTTCGAGGCCTCAAAAATGTGCCAGCCTCCATTTGGACCTGCCTTCCCCCAGGCGCGTGCTGGCTAAGTGTCTTCAATTAATGACCTGAGACTGAAATCAAGAGACACACTTTCACAGCCATGGCGGGGGAATGACCCTGCCTTGGTGATAAGAAAAAAAATACATTGTCAGGGCTGTGTCTGTGAGATGTAAGTCATTAACATGGACACGCCAGCTCGCATGCACGGTGCGTGATCCTGGGCTGCGGCCAGAGCACCCCATCCCTCACCTCTGCCTGCTGCCCGGGCCTGCACTTAAGCCCGTGTCCCTCCTAGCGTGCCCTGCCCGTGACCCTTCCGCTAATCTGAACGCAGCTGGCCTTCCAGGTCCGGCTCTTTGGATTTCACATTCACTCAACAAACCTATTGACTTGAATGCCTACCTTGCACCAGACTCCCCTTGCGCTGGTTCGTTCTGCGTGACTTTATCAGGCGAACAGGAGAGTCGCCACCTTTATCCCAGTGGAGTTCAAGGTCTTGGAGGAACACGGATAATTTAGAAGTTAACTCTAATGAATGGGACACGGTGGGTGCAGGGCAGTGACAGACACACGCATGGGGTGTGATGAGGGTGCCGGGAAGGGAAACTAACTTCTGGAGAAAGTGCTGTATCTTGTAAGTTTACTCATAATGAAAAGTTTCAAATATGACCAAGTTAGATGAAACTGTATTGTGATAATACTCATGGCCCAACTTCAACAGCTGTCATCCTACAGTGAGTCTTGTCCTCTGTCCTCCTACCTACTCCCCCACCATACTTTTGTGCGATTTCCGAGCAAATCTCAGATAGCATCGTGTTTAACCCTTGAATCCACAGCCCTGCTTATCTGCACCCCTCATTGGCTTTAGGCCAGCATTACTGTGAGAAGGGAGCCCCCAAGGAGTCGAAGGAGCCTTGATAGGAAGCAAACCCGACTTCAAATCCTGCCTTCCACACCCACACGCTGTGTGACCTCAGGCAAGCTACTTAACCTCTCTGGACCTCCCATTCTTCATCTACAGAATAAGACAAATATGACTTAGCCTGAGATAAAATAGGTCAACTGCCTGACGTAACACCTGACACATAGTAGGTGTTCTGTAAATTACTCCTTCCCTTGTCCTGGTTTGGGCCTGGATGAACAGGAGAGAGCTACGAAGTGGCTTAGTGTGTTTGACGTTCGAAGATGCCACTGGAAGTTCCCAGAAGTCAGACACCTGACCACACACAGTGTAGGCCCAGCCCAGACGCTGCTATAGTGAGAACTCTTCTTTGATGTCAGACTTCCTCACTGACTCTTTCTACAGCGTGGACCGTTCACCAGCCACATTTCCACCATCAGGCGGTTTCACCTGCTTAGGGTTGCAAAGTTCAGGTCATGACGTTGGCCATTACTCTCATATCTATAAAGCATCGCTGGGGGTGGCGGGGGGGGGGCACTTGGCAAAGGGGAACGTGTGCACCCAAAGCAAGCCCCCTCAAGCTGGCTTGTGAAAGGCTTGGCCTGCTTCTGGCAACTGTTGTGAGCACAAGACTCCTCTGCTCTGGGTGGCAGCCGGCGATAAAGCCCCAGTAACTCAGACAAATGTGGCTGACGCCAGAGAGGAGTCAAGGGCCTGGCTGCGACGTCTGGGGCCAGCTCGGTCTCGGACCTCGCTGTGTGTTTACAAGTTTCCCTTTGACAATTCAGTTTTGAAGATGGGCTTCATTAAAGGGCAATTATAGGTTAAGTAACTTGTTGGCTCGCTGCCTAATGTGGAAAACTCGTCTGTGACAATCAGATAACTCTGAGATTAAGCAAGACAGCAATTGCTACTGAGAGAAGAAGCTTAGCAAGAGAAGAAAAGACTCTCCCCAGCCATGACCTCATCCCAGCTGCCCTGTCTGGGCAGGAAGTCGGAATCCGAGGGGCCAGCAGTCTCTGGGAACCTCGGGCATCGGGGGTGACCTCTTCTGGGAAAGGGGACTGTGGAAGACAAAGTGCTTTCCCAGCGGGGTGGCAGGATGCCCCCCTTCCTAGCAGGCTCAGTTTCTGGAAGCTTCTCACTGGCTACTGAGGGCCAAGCTTGCTGGTCTCTGCCATGGCCTCTGTCTGTACCTTGCTCTTTCTCACCAGCACACCGCTGCTTATATCCTCTACTCTCTGACTCGATGCTTAGAATGATCTCCTCTTTCACTTTTCTGTCTGTGAGGCTCCCTTGACCCAGAAAGGATGACCCACCTCAAAATTCCTGGAACGTTTTGTATCAAATGGGAAGCTTTCCATTATGTGTCGGAAAACCTCACCCCAAAATATCATTTATGCAGACAGGGAGATTTATTAGGCTATATAACTGAGAAGCCCAAGGATTGTTGGTTTCAGGCGTGGCTGGATCCAGGGGCGTTAGGCAATGCCCTCTCTGCTTTTCGCTCATAAACTCTAATGTGAGAGGCTCCTCTGAAGACAGGCAGTCATTACTCAGGTCCATTTGGTTAGCAGCAACAGAAACCTCTTCTGGCTAATTTAAGCATGCATTCGGCCTTCCTTCCCTGAGCTACTGGCACATGGGAAATGCTTTAAAAATAAAAATAAAAATAAAAATAGGGGCTGCCTGGGTAGCGCAGTCGTTAAGCGTCTGCCTTTGGCTCAGGGCGTGATCCCGGCGTCCCAGGATCGAGTCCCACATCAGGCTCCTCCGCTGGGAGACTGCTTCTTCCTCTCCCACTCCCCTGCTGTGTTCCCTCTCTCGCTGGCTGTCCCTCTGTCAAATAAATAAAATCTTTAAAAATAAATAAATAAATAAATAAATAAATAAATAAATAAATAAATAAAATAAAAATAAACTAAGTTAGTTATGATCCTTATGTGCCAGGCACTGTGCTGAGTTCTGATTATGGGTGGTAACCAAAAACAGACCTGGTCTCTGCCCTCTGAAACCACAGATCAGCAATCACCAAAAAGGCAAATGAATGAAAACAGGCAATCCTGGGAAATGCCAAAGATAAGAGACACCTGTATAACACCAGGGTATATCGAAGAATTCAATCAACACAGGGAGATGAGAAAGGCAAAAACTGCACTTGTTGGGAATGTCTGGCATAGCTAAAGAACACACAGGAACCTAGGACAGGAGGAGGCCTGTGGCCTTGGGAAGGTCACACCCAGGACCGCCCTGAAGGCCTCAGCAACTGGGGCTGGTGGGCTCCTTGTCCCAGGCTCTGCCTTCAAAGGGACTATCATTGATGATTTTCCCAGGCCCTCCACTGGAGTGTCAAATTCCATGGAGGAGGAAACTGTAGGGACCCTGAGCTAGGGGTTCTGTACTTGTGGCTCCCTCAGCCAGAGCTGGGCAGGCAGGAGAGGACCCACGCAAAGGTCCTGGGGCATCGTCTAGAGCCAAACTCGAAGAGTGACCAACTCATTCTGATTTTCCTGGGACTTTTCCAGGTTCCCCTGTCCCAGCAACCCCTCATTGTCTGGCTCGGTCTGCCTCCTCCCAAGTTCCTAAAGTCCCCTAGGCTGGAGGCCACATGGCCAAGGTCTTCCTGCTTCTGCTTCGGTGGTCAGTGCCAATCTGGCTCTGCCCGCCTCATGTTCACAGGGCCAGCGTGGGGCAACGGGAAGGACACGGGAGCCGGATTCTCAAGCCCATGTCTACATAGCATTTCCATCCCCTCCTTTCAATGTTCTAGCTTTTCTGCTACGCATGTTTTCGAACATACAGAGAAGTGGAGAAAATGGTCGTATTGAGCCTCAAGGTGCCCGCCACCCGGCTTCAGTGTTGATCCACATTTTGCGATTGTGTTTCGTCTACACCCCCTGTTTTTAGGAGGGGGCTGAAGGACTTGAAAGCAGATCCTCCGAATCCTATCACGTCTGCCCCCAACACGTGAGCAGGTGCACCTAAGGGACAAGAGTATTTTTCTTTCGCATAACCATCATTCTGTTATCACCCCTCACAAAATCAACGATGACTTCCGGAGGTCGCCTACGACCCAGTGCAGGGTCTCATGTCTCTGATTAGCTCAAAGATGTCTTCTTACCATTGGTTTGTTCAAATCAGGTATTTAGTTGCCGTGTCACCAGAGTCCCTGTGGTGCTGAAATGTCCCCTCCCCCCTTTCCCATGCCAGGGACGTGTCCCTGCTCCTTTCATAGACGGGAAACCAAGGCAGGGTTCAAGATGTCTCTGTGGGTGAGGGGCAGAGCCAGCACTCAGATTCATCACGGCTCCCTGCTGACGGATTAGACGCCCTCTCTCCTGTATTCTATTTTTGAACTGGCGGAGAAGTTAGCAAGAACGGGCATCCTCAGCGCTGTGAGTTCTCAGGATATAATTCACTTTAATCTTTTAAGCATTTGACAGTATTTGCTCGAAAGAAGGAGCAACAAGTACATAATTATTGCACTAATTAAGCTGCCAAAAACACAAGCGTGCGGCAAGAGCACCTTTGAAACGGGGAGCCCACGACGCATTAGCATCTGCTGTAAGCTTATTAATCACCTAACAGGCAATTAGCAAGCTGTTACTGTTTGAGGCTGCTATGTAAATAAATTCTTGGGTTAATTTCTTCCTCTGATAATAAAGAAAACATTATGAAAATTAGCTAAGCGACAATGTAAATGATCTTCACTGTTAATTATATGACGGTGTTACATATGCAAGGACCCAGCACTGATAAGGGCCTGGCTCCCCCCCCTCCCCATTGCCCACCCCGGCCCCCACCTTGGCTGTGCCGCTTTAAAAATAAAAGTGTTGACACAGGTAATGTGACGCAGGGGCGGGAGAGCCTCGGGGACCGGAGTCACAGCTGTTTGCTTGCAGCTTACCCAGAGCGACCGCCAATGCTATCAACCAGGTCCCTCACCTGAGCCTCAGGTGCCCTTGGGCTGGGACTGTGACCCCAGCTCGCAGCAGGAGACTAGGGAAGGGGCAAAAGACCAGGCCTGGGGTCCTCCCCACCCCACGGCTGCCTGTTCCCACGGCCCCCCTGCTGTGCCCAAATAAAGCTTCCAGGGCTCCTGTGATCGTCACCGTGCAGCCGTTCCTCTTCGTGTGGCATCTGCTAAACAGGGGCCTCCCAGCTCATCTGTCTGATCAGTGCGTAGCATGAGGCGGCTGTGAACCCTGGCTCTAGAATCCAAATCCTGCCTCCACCATTCAGTGGCCACGTGGCCTGAGAACAGTGACCGAACTCCCACCAGCCTCAGTTTCCTCACTTGCAAAATGGAACGATGGCAATAGCACCTCCATGGGGTGACCCCCATTGAGTCTTTAGCACGGAGCCTGCCAGTGGTGAGCCCCTGATCACGGTTATCACCACCCCTGACCTGGTCATTCACCGTGGACCGAGTGCCAGGAGCCCAGAGGGGAGAGGCACAGACCTGCCACCCCAGGTCCTGAGAGAGCCAGGGCACAAGTGTCCAAATAACCAGACCGGCAGAGGTCTGACAGGGACCGATGGTGGTGGCCAGAGGGGTGAGGGACAAAACCAGTGTCCAGCATCATGAGGAGCTGGGGTTCAGGCATTGGTTCTAAACAAGTCCAGCAGGACATCACGTAACGGAGCAAGGACGGGCTTTGGAAGAAGCTGGCACTTTGTCTTCCTTTAAAAAAGTTCTCGGCTCTGAGGCTTGTTTCCTTCCGGGTGATGGGAATGGAGATGAGGGATGGGATGCGCTCACACAAAGATGGGTCTGTTAAGCTGTCAGGTAAAGGGCAGCCCAGGAAGACTTCTCATGAGGGTCTCCCCCTACAAGCTTGCCTCCTGGGCAGAGGACAAGGGACCCTTGTCCTGCTGAAATTTGCCCCGATGTCAGCCTCTCGTTTACTAGGGCATGCCAGCTTAGTAGGAAACACTTGCTTAAACAGGCTTCTTGAACTGCAGGACTTCTCCGAGCACTTAATAACATGCTCACATCACAGTGTTCATTTCTTCCACACTTAAAGAGCCCCTACCACCAATAATAAGACCAGCAAACCATTTTTAAAAGGGCAAAATTATACTTTTTTTGTACCCTAAAAGCACATATATCCTATGACCCAGCAGTTCCCACCCTGGGTATGCACTCTAGTCTGGAAAATTTGCCCCCATGTACCAGGAGATATGTACTAGAATGTTCCCAGCAACGCTGTAATGACAAAAATTGGGGGGTGACCTACAAAGCCGTCAACAGGAGAAAGGATAGATTGTGGTCTATTCGTACAATGAGATGTTTTATAGCAGTGAAAACTAACAAACTACAGCTATTCAAAAACAATACTAGGACTTCCAAAATGTTGAGTAAAACAATGTCAGTTACAGAAATGTATATATAGTTAATACCATTCATATAAAGCCCCAAAACATACGTAACAATGTAATATTTAAGGAGATAAACTCTCTCTCTCTCTCTTTTGTATACACACACGTCCACACACGCGTATGTACATACATATATACAAACGAAATTCCAAATATGGTTACTCTAGGTAAGGAAAAGGAATACGGGTATTGTATTCAAAGTTATTGATAGTGGTCTTTTTTTTTTTTTTAAGATTTTATTTATTTATTCGACAGAGAGAGAGACAGCCAGTGAGAGAGGGAACACAAGCAGGGGGAGTGGGAGAGGAAGAAGCAGGCTCATAGCGGAGGAGCCTGATGTGGGGCTCGATCCCACAACGCTGGGATCACACCCTGAGCCGAAGGCAGACGCTTAACCTCTGTGCCACCCAGGCGCCCCAATAGTGGTCTGTTTCTTGAGCTGGGTAGTGGATACATGGTATTCTTTTATTTTTATGCCTTACGCTAATATATATATATACACATAAATAAATAGATGTAAATATATATACTGAATATATATATATATATATATCTTTTTGTATATTGGAAACATTTCGTGTGAACAATTTTAAATCAAGAAAAATGGACAAAAGATTAAGTTGTTTCACAGAAACTGAGATGTAAACGACTCTTAAATGTATGAAAAGAAGCTCAATCTCACCACGTAAAATGTGACAGTTAAAAACCCCACTGCAATGCCACTTCCCACCCGTCACGCTGGCAAAGGTCACAGATGTGGTAATGCCCCGTGTGGTCAGGGATGAAGGGAAACGGACGCCCTCCCGAATCGCCTTTGGGAGAGAAACACACAGTTTCCCTGGGAGGCAATTTGGCAACATGTATCAAAGCCACAAATGAATATCCCCTTTTACCCCACTATATCCCACTGCCGGGTCGTTAGCCTTCCAGCTGAACTCCCACGGTTACAGAATCTGACTTGTGTGCAAGGATCTCCACGGCCAGACTGATCTTGGTAGCAAGAGATTAGAAACATCCTAAATGCCCAGGAATAGGATTCTAGTTAGGTAAATTCTGGAATAACAACAGGAGGAAGAGCTGCAGCTCTTCAAATGCATGAGTGGACTGGTAAGGAAGGGTTTCCAAGATATACTGGTATGTAGAAAAGGGCCAAGTGATAGCGTGTGCTCCCATAGTGTGAAAATACGGGCACGCAGTTTATCCATACACCATATACCCTTCCGCACCAATGCTTGTTCATGCACAGAATCTCTCCTGAAGGCTTCACAAGAAAGCACCGTTTGCCTCCGACAGAGAGACCTGCGTCATAGGCAAGGGAGGGAAACAGGTTTACATTCCACTGCATGGACCTTACACCCTGAAACCGATCCATCCGATCCCTTCTGCCTCACCTGTGTTCCAGCCCCAAGCAGCACCCAGCTCTGCGCGGCCACCAGCCCATGCCACCCAGGGACCCCCTGTTCCTGCTGCTGCTTTCTGCCCCTCACCCCTGGGGGGCATCCCTGTTGATGTTACCACCCCGGGACCACACCTAGGGCCCATGAGTGTCCGAACCAGACGTGGAGGAGAGGTAACTTCAGTGGAGCAAATCTTCAATCACTTGAAGACAGCACCTGAGGGATAATGTCTGCCCCCTTGTCCCCTGCCATACAGTTTGATATGGCTTCGCGGGGGACCGTCCCCTGGGAGGCAGCAATCAGCGGCACTTAGCTACAGCCTACTTAGCTACAGAAGCCCTCTGCCCCAGGCTCTTTTTTTCTGGGGGTATGGGCAAAAAAAAGTCCTTTCTGTACTTCAGGACTTTGTCCCATGTGATGTACCGAATAATATATGTATCATAATGCTCATATGCTATAAATGCTAATATGCACTTTGAGTCTGCAAGAGGGTGCGAGTCTAGTCTAGTGTGTGGGTATATATATATATATACATATATATATATATTCTCTACTCGGATATCCCTCTGAACTTTCTTTTCCGGAACACCTGTTGACCTCCTAGCATTCCGTAGGACACGGTTGGTAAACCACAACCCGCCCCCATGCCGCTCTGAGTCCCAGTTCTGCCCTCAGGAGTCCCCCTGAACAAGTCTTTCCTCTACCCCCTGACAACCCCCTTGCCAATGGAAGACCTCTCTCAGGTCCCTTATCCTCGCCCTTTTCCTGTTAAAGATCTTCCTCTTTCAATGAGGTCTTTGGTAGGCTCCCCAGCCCCTCCACCAGCTTGGCCATTCTCCCCTCAATAGTCTTCGAACCTTGACATGCTTTTTCATCTGTGACACCGAGAACTAAGCAAATGTTGGAGAGTGGCCGGCGAGCGTGGCCGAAAGTGAGGCTGTCCCTCCCCGGGCTCCGGGCGCGCTGCCTCTAACCAGCGGTCCGCGTCAGAGGCCAGGAACCCCCCTGTTTAGCGGCAGCATCTCACTGCAGGCTTCTATCGATCTCGTGGTCAACACCGCCGCCGTTCCAGATCTTTTACACAAGACCGGCTGCGAGCTAGCCTCCCACATCCTGTACTTAGGCAATCGATTTTTCTGAACCTGAAATACGAGCCGTGACATTCATCTGTTATGCTCTCTCCTGCTAGAATCGAGAATCACCCGTGGCCCGTGCCTGCCAGGATCGTGGGAACCCCAACACGGTCCACACAAGCACGGGGAGGTGGCAAACTTGGCTCCTGGGCTGGCTTCGCCACCAACCCACGTGTGGCTTTGATCAGCTCTTGTTTTTCCTTAGGGGGAGAGAGACGAGGGGGTCTCGGAAGCACGTGGGATGTCATTCTCCCTCCCGGCTGTGTGACAGGCCGGCTTCCTGCGTCTGCATCCAGTCCGCTGCGGGTACACGCATGTTGGTAAGTTTGGGGCCAAGGAGAGACCACCAGTGAACTCCGTCTAGGCGGAAATGGAACCATTCATCAGCCCACTGGGGTCGGGTTTGTTCAATGAGCTAGGAAACCACAAACTGATGTACAATCCGGCCTATATTTGGGTCCGTCTTCTCTACACTCTTCTTCTGCCTTTTCTTCTCTGTTTGCTCCTCCGTGGGAAAACACCTCGTTCGGCTGCTAGCCTGAAGTCTAAGCAAGGACTGTGTTTCTTTTTCTTAGATTTCAACCTTATGACTCTGGTCGGTTTCCTACCCCTTGGCCTTCTTTTAATTCCTGATAACCATGTGACTCCATGGCTCTGCGGCGACTGTGTTTGGCTGGTAACCCCTGGGGGTATGTGGGTGGTTCCCAGGGGTTCCCATGGGCCCACCTTGGGGAAAACCCCACATTAACCCCCTTTGATCACGGAACAAAGACAGACACCATTGAACTTGTTGGCCTTATCCTAGAACTGGGTTTCATTTCCACTTCCTGGGTTTCTAAATCCTAGCCCCCTTTCAAAGACCATTCTGAGCACCTCAGGAAACCCTTCTTCCAAGGACGCATGCGACACAGACCTGGGAGCGATAAAAATTTTTTTTAAATGGAAATTCATCCCCCCAATATATTTATCTAACAAGTGAATGAATAGTACTAATACGAGTAAAGAAGACAAAACTGCTAGTCCTCATCTTTGAGGAGGAGGAAATCCTCCCATGGGGTCACTGGAAAGATCGAACCCAACAACCTGTCTGGTCTCTCCTAGCACATCACAGGCATTTAATCCCACGCTCTTCTTTTGCATGCCCAGAATATTGGTTCTAATCATTCTGAGCTGGGGCGGGGTCTTTAAAATATGCTAATTAACCCTCTTTTTGTGCTGAGTCCCAGGCAGCATAAAAAGAGGGGTCTTTAAAGTATGCTTATTCATCCTCTTTTTTATGCTGAGTGCCAGGCAGGGGCAAAGGAGACAGGGTGAGTGGTGGGCCCACTGGTTAGCTCATCTTTCTGCCAGGAGACTTTGCACCTTTGTAAGGTGATAATATGATAATAACAGCCAACACGCATCGGGCGCTCTACGTTCCGCCACTGACATCTCCCAATCTCCTGAGGTTGGTTGTTTGTGATAATGATGAAAAATCACTTTTCCAAATTTCAGATGGGGACACAGAGACACAGAGACTTTATGTGAGGTACACCAGGTCCCACAGCCAGAAGGGGCAGGGCGGGACTTTGCAGCCCACAGGCTGGCCTTGAGGCTGTGCTCCATTCAACACACGCACACGCACACACACGCACACACACACACGCACACACACACACACGCACACATACACATCACCTCCTTCACAGCCGCCGAGGCTGCACACCTTCCAGGACCCAAAGGGCCAGAGCAGTGACTGGGAATACGTACTGTCCCCTGCTTCTGCTCTTGCACCCAGCAGGTCACCCTCCACACAGTGCCACCGCTGCCCTTGTCAACCATGAGTGGGTCAACGCCACTCCTCTGCCCCCAGGAGGCCCACGTGGGAATGAGAACCGCGCGCGCTTCCTCCCGTCCAACATGAGGACCTGGCCGGTCTCTCTTAGCGCCTGTTCACGCCTCTCCAGCCACACGGGCCTCCTTTCAAGGCCTCGAGTGACCAGGGTCATTGACTACTCAGAGCCCACACACCTGCCCTCCGTTCTGCCTGGGATGCTCTCCCCCTGAGTTTCCTGCGGGCCTCCTCCCTGGGCATCCAGCATTTCCTGTCCCTCTCCCCCGGCGGCCCTCGCCAGCCCCTGCTCTATTTCTCATCACACCAGCACTTAGCAACACCTGACACGGATGTGCATGACCTATTTGTTCCTCCTTATGGGGGTCTCCACACCAGAAGGTGGAACCTCGAGCACATGGCTGCCACGCCGCAGGCATCCAGTGACCCACATTTGTGCAAAGAATGCCTAGTGAGACAGCCCGNAGGTTCAGGCCAGGGCTCAGGCCCCGCCGTCCCTCTGGGGGACAGCATCCGAGGAGGCAGGGGGCAGGGGCACACAGGCGCTGCTGTGTCCTCCTCTGCAGGGGGCATCCCGGGAAGCCGGGTTTCCAGCCGTGCAGGAGGGTGGTTCAGCCCGAGGACCCCATCATCGGGGTACAAGGGGCAGACAGAGAACAGAACTAGGGTCGAACGGAGCTCAGGGCCAGATTGGGCAGTACCACGTGTGGGGCTAACCACGCTCCAAGCAGTGTCACTTCTGAGGGTCCCTTTCTCCAGGCTCAGTGTGGGTGGCCAGGGCTAAATGCACAGACTCCAGGGGGGGGCGGCTGGACCCCTTGCAGGCCACATGACCTTGGCTAACCTGCTTCCCCCTCTGCAAACTAGAGCAGTAGTAGCCATCTCCCCTGACGGCTCTCCCCTGCGAGACCCCAGCTGTGAAGCTGGCTGGCTCCTGGCCGTCTGGAATCTACCGTCCCGTCCCCCTTTTCTCCCCTGCCCTTCCTCTCACTCACTCAAGCTCCAGTTTGGAAGCTGAGGCCAGAGAAACACGCCCCCCCCCCCGATGTATAGACCCTGTAGTCAGGGGCTTCTGGGCTCGGTGCCTGACAGCCTTGCACACTTTGTGCACACTCACACCCACACACACACATGCACACGGAACAGTGCATTGCAGGGCAGGGGATGCAAACTCAGCAGGTTTTTGTTGTTTAACTGAGGTTCACATAACCTAAAAGTAACCGTTCCAGGGCATTTGGTGCGTTCACGACGTTGTGCGCCCACCGCCTCCGTCTAGTTTCAGGACATTGTCGTCAGCCCCGAAGGACACCCCCTCCCCATCAGGAAGCGACCCTCATCCCCTCGCTCCTCGGCCCCCAGCAACCACTCACCTGCTTTCTGCCCATGGATTGGCCTCTTCTGACCTCTCATTTCAACGGAAACAGCCAATACGTGACCTTTTGTGACTGGCTGCTCTCACCTAGCATGTTTCCCAGGTTCAGCCATGTTCTAGCGTGTACGCACATCGTTCCTTTTCATGGGTGACTAATACTCCCCAGCAGCCTGTCTTCATCCAGATGGAAGGCAGGGCCTCACTCCACTTTTGAACAGGGCTTTCCCTGGCAGGTGGATGCAGAAACGTGCGAAAGGAATTCAAAGAGGGAAGAGAGAGAGGAAGAAAGGAAAGAGGAGGGAGGCAGGAGGGAGCAGGACAGAGGAGGGAGGACGGCCACATTGGAACAGGGAGAATTCTGCGTATCAGGGCTCAAGCAGATGCAACTCCCAAGCCAGGACAGCGAGAGCGGGGTTTGGTGACCCCCAAAGATGAGCAAGGGGTGGACAGTGGAGCAGGGTTGCAGGCTGCGCTCAGGACTCAGAAGTCACACACTTTGTCCTGTGCTTCTCAGTCCCCCCACTTTCCTCACACATGTCCCTTCTCCTACACGGGGCCTGTGAAGACAATGGAAACCCCCCTGGTCCTCTGACTCTGCCCCCAACTTCGGAGAGGCCTTCCTCCTTCCCTCTGCCGGGAGAGGCTCGGTGCTGCACGGCCTGGCTGCTGGAGCCGCTGGCCTGGGTGAGCCCCTTCCACAGGGACCCCAGAGAGGCCGGGCCCCCGCCACTTAGCCGCGGGCCAGGGCCGTGGCCCCACGCTCAGAGTTTGGGAGCCAGGACAGGCCAAATGGGCCTCTCACACTGGACGAGGAGGTGGGGGTAGAAATGCAGCCTCCTTCACTGCAGGACGTGGTTCCCTGGAGCGTTCCATTCAGTACAGACCTTCATTCGTCCTGGAGCTTAGAGCACCACTTCTCTGCACCTGAGGCTTACTTGTGTCAAGCCAGGGAGCCGGACCAAACGAAATACTGACTCATGTCAGTCTTGAAGGCTTTTGTTGGTTTGGGGAATTACAGGTTCCCTTCTGCTTCAAGCTGGTTTGAGAAGGGTCCTGCATTCCCCTCCCTGTTCTGATTTGAGCATAGGTTTGGTAAGTGGCTCACAAGAGAAATTCCTGTATGTGCCGGGTTCAAGAATTCACAAAGATAGGCAGTTCGTTCTGGGTTCGGGTTGAGGCTTTGGTTCAGAGAGAGGACGAAGCTGGCTGTTGACAGAGAGAGGAGGATCCCGACAGCATAGCCCCCTCGGCCCCCGCTGCGGGTTCAGGCCCAGCCTGTGCTATATTTAGATCAGGAGCCCCGGCCCCCAAACCCCAGTGAGTCTCCGGAGGACAACACTGTTTGATTGATTTTGAAACTGTGACAGTAAAACGGTTAATAAAAACCCGATAGATCTGTACGGAGGTGCTTTCCACACTGCGCGGCCCCTGCTTAAATGAACGCTATTCATCATGGCCGGGCCCAGACGCCTGGAGCGCCCTGCACAAATAAGGGGGCTGTGGAACCGTGGCCGGACTCCTGCAGGGACCCCCCACGTCCCCTATCTGCCCTCGCCTCCAGTAAGACGGAGATGTCTGCCTCTGGTGACCGAGCTTCCCTTTTCTTTTGGACAATGGTTCTCAAAGTGGGGTTCCCAAACCAGCCACAGCATCGCCACCTGAGAAAACTGTAGAAATGCAAATTCTTGAGCTCCACCCCTAGTTGCCCATCCCCCAACTCGATGGGCAGGGCCCAGCTCTTGTGTGAGCCAGCCCCAGTCTGAGAACCCCTTCTCCACACTCCCTGCCGGCAGCACCCCGGGCTTTCAAACATTATGTTTGCTCTCTGTCAAACGGTATCTGACAAGTGCAGATAGCACTACGACCGGAACTCTCATCCCATGTGGACAGGGGTTTACATTTGAACAGAGGATGTAATATGGAATCCCCAACATTGGGGATTTATGTGTCAGTGGAGAAGTTGGGGGGGAACTTTGTGAGGAAGGCAGGGGTGAAGAAGCACTCTCTGCCCCAAATCTTTCTGCCGGTTCACAGAATTGGGATGTGAGAGGCAGAAAAGCATAAAAGTGTTCTGGAACCAGAAACATGGACTTAGGTCCCAACTTGGCCTTCTGATGACGGTGCAACCCTGGGCAAGTCATCTCATCTCTCTGTACTTTTTAGTTCCCTGCTCTGAAAATGAGGATGATAATAAGACCTGGCTGCTGGGGTTGTCCTGAGGATTCCATCAGTTCATGCACAAAGGAGCTCTCAGCACAGGGCCCTGCCTCTCTAGCAGGGACCACTAGGGGCGCTCTCGAGCGCTCAGCCGCTCCCTCCCCTTGGGCCCAGGGCTCCCCACCTTCAGCCACTCACTCTCCTTGGGCCCAGGGCTCCCTACCTCTTAGATGGCCGGCATCCCTGTCGCCCTCTCCCCTCCACCCAGTGCGCCTGTCCTGTGAGAAGCAGAAAACCCGGGGCATAGGCTTGAGGATGGTAACTTGACTCCATGACCACGCCTGTGGCTGAATGGGCTAGCAGATGCCTGCAGTTACTGGCCCTCAACAAGCTGGCCTGCTCCCATCTCTCAGCTCCCCAGAGTCACAGAGACTAAAGCAAGAGCCATGGAAAAGAAAGAAGGGACAGGAGGAGGGAAGAGACAGGAAACTAGATGGAGACAAAGAAACAGGGGAGGACTGGAAGAAGAGAAACACGGGAGAGAGGGAAGAGGAGACAGAGCCGGGACGTGAGGAGCAGACCACTCCAGGGAAGATGTGCCCGTGTCCCTCTGCAGCCTGTTCACTGGCCAAGCTGTTGTCTGGGAGCCAAAGGCCGGCGTCTCGGAGTGCTGAGAAAGATGCAGGGGAACTCCTTCCTCCCCGCTCTGGAAAGCAGTCCGCAGCTACATCAGCCTCAGGGCTGCCTGACCTGCTGCCACACTGTAGAGCTGAGGCCTGTGGGTCCCCGGCGAGGAAACCGTGCCGGCTGCCATGAGCCAAGGCCGCGCTCCGGTCGGGAGCGTGGCTCAGCCAGACTGCAGAAAGCGGACCTCTGAGCGGCATTCCGTCGGCACCTGCCCAAGCCCCGGGGGCACTAAGTGTCTTCTCTCTGCCTTCCCAGCAGCTGGGAGCAGAGAAGGAGCCTGGCCCGCCCTCTGCCCAGCTGGCTGCCCCTCTGGGCGCTGGAGGGCCTGCAGGTGGGGTTCCTGGCGCCCCCACCAGTGGCTCCAAGAGGGTCAGGAATGTCACACGTCAGGGGCAGGTCTGGTTTTGCCTGCAGTTTGTGAAGCTCCTTTGAGCAACAGCAGGTGGGGGGGTATATGGCCAGGGGGGTGGGGGGTGTGAGGAATCCGGCCCGGCTGGCACACGCACTGCCAGCAAGCTCTCAGCAGCACGCTGCATCCGCCCTGAGGAAGAAACCCTTCCTCTAATTTGCTGAAGGCACCTGGTGGGCTGGCAGGACCCTAGGTTCCAGTGGGACCCACAGCCACCATAGGTGATGCTGTGCTGATGTCCTGGAGAGAGCCCAGTCCCAGCGCTCCAAGCCCCCCACCCCACAGTGCTTTACAAAATACCCCTCCTCCACCCCAAGGGCACACCGGCTGAACCCGACTGATGGAAAGAAGGGTTTTCCTCAGCCCATCCAGGCTCGATCTGTTTCATTTCATTTGAGTGCCTTCAGATGGGAATGTGCCCTCTGCTAGGTGACAGTCCCCACCTCTCCCACCTGTCCTGTCCACCTGGCCCTGCGGGCCCTGGAGTCTGGCTTGTGTTCTGAAGGAATTGGATGGCCTCAGTTGGGCCTGCTAGCCTTTTGGGAAAATTGTGAGGAACACCATTGGGTCACCCCAGGCGAATGTCCACTCAGGCTGGCGACTCCTTGCTTCGCATTGTGGTCCCAGCCTGGGCCACCCCCGTCCCCCGTGGTGAGGCCTCTGGGGAGAAGGGGTCTTCTCAGAGAATAGAAGAAGGGGTGGGGTGTGGTGGGGCAGGGTGCGGGTGCAGGGAGAAGCCAGGGAGGCCTGATTAGTTCTTCCCTGGGAATGAAAGATGAAAGTGGCTGGATGCCAGCAGAAATTTCAGGCTGGAGTCCAGGACATTAAGATTTCTGGAATCTTCCCCTCCACACCCCCCCCCCACGGTCCTCCCTCTTTCCTTTGTTTCTCCGTTCCCTCTGGGCATTTCCCTATGGAGATCTGCGATACAGGCCCTCAAAACACAAAGGCCTGTGTGTTTATCTTCCCAGATCGGAGCTGAAGCAAGGAACCTGGGCTCCTCATCGCACAGCTCAGGGAGGAGGGGGCTTCAGTTTAGAAAGAAAGCAGATTACAGCCCCAGAAAGAATAAAGGGGTCAGTATGCAAGCCATCGGAGATGGAGGGGAGACACAGCGGGCAGTAGGCAGAGGGTTTCCCTGCCCTGGGATGGATGGATCCCTGCAGACACCGGTGACACAGGCCACCCCAGCCCAGGCCTTTGCTCCCACGGCCCTTCAAAGCCCAGGGTCGGGTGACCCTGCCGAGGGCCTCACGCTCTGCTGATCCAGGCCTGGCTGGTGAGCGGAGGCGCGAGAGGGATGAGATGGGCGGTTTCTTGTCCCTTCCCGGCTCACCTCTGCTTCTCCAAACTAGAGCACCAGCCAGGCTCACAGCTCCCTAGTGCCTACCAGATGGTTCTCGCTGTTACCTGGACGCACATGTTTCTGTTTGAGTTGTGCTTTTATTTGTGATGTGCATTAGAAAACGAGAAGGGATCCATCCAATGGTGGTTTCGTGGATTTATTGCTTAGGAGGGGGCTAAGTTAAGAACGCGAGCTGATTTAAGGAAGTATATGGGGTAAACAAGAGTACAGTGGTGGAATGCAAAAGGCTGTGGTGTTTGGGAAACTCTGTGTGACCCCGACAAGAGTGTGTCCCCCAACCGGACTGTGGTGGTTCTAACCCCACTGGGTACTGCATTCAACATGGGCCAGCCCCCAAGACATGGGAAGGGCTGGCATTCAGTGCACACAGAGAGGTGACCATGTGCCCAGACTGAGCCGGGGGAGAGGAGCGGCACAGGGGGCTTGGCTCTGAGGCTTTCATCCCCATCCTCCCTCCAGCAACCTTCATGCTTTCCTGGGGCATCCCCACCATCCTGCCCCCCAGAAAACACAAGGGGGAAAGTGGTGTCCGAGATGCGCTCGCCCTGAAGGATTCCTTCCTTAGGAGCTGGGAGGCCCCATCATCAGCTGGGGGACCTCAGAGGCTCACACTCCCCCTCCACCAAACGGGGGTCCCATGGTCACTTTGCCCTGAGCTGGGAATGACAGGAAGCAGGAGATGATGCCGAGGGAAGTCCAAGGATGCACAGTGAGGCTCCGACCTCCCCCTTCCCCTTTCCCTCCCCCTCCCACCACCCAGAGCTCTTGCCACCGGCCAGAGAGGGGGACAAATGGTGAAGGAAACAGCCCCCACAGCCTTCCGGCAAGCTCAGCGCCGCAAAGGTAGACTGCCCACAATGCAGTTGCCGGCTTCATCAGGGAAATTACTTTAGCCCGGAATCATTTTTTATGTGCCTGTTCAATAAAATAATTATTGATGGCCTCATCCATTTAAGTCACAATCAAAATAGCAGCCAAGATGGGGCAGCCCTGTATTCTATCACCCGAGCAAGGACTATTTTCTATCAATTCGCAAATACATTCACATTTAGGTGAAAAATTATACCATCTGGGGTCAAATATATCAGAGGCTGGGAGCCAGGAGGGAGGGGGCCCAGGTCTGAGGGTTTCTTCATGATTCAGCAGTGTGTGGGACAGCCTGTGAGTAGGCAGTGGAGGAGGGCCCAGATGCGAGGCCCGTGCCCAGGGGACATGAGAGGTGCTGGCCCCATCCGGGAGCCTGGGGTGCCAAGGGCACCAGCTTCTCCAAGGAAAGAAAGACAGGAGACAGACCCACAATTCCCCAGGTGTGAGCAGCCGTGTTAACAGGTGTCCAGCAATTATCAGCAGCCAAGATGGGGTAGCAGGTGGGGGAGAGCAGAAAGCTGGAGCCTGAGACAGGGAGATAAGGAGGGTGGGAGGGAGGGAGAAAGGAACCATCACCAGATGTTGCTGGCTGCCAGGAATTGTGCCAATAATCCTCCCTGTTGAATTGTGCCAATAATCCTCCGATAACCCGTGAGGGGTATCATCTCCACGGCCAAGGTGAGGACAGGAGCCTCAGAGACGGCGAATCACTCCTCCAAAGACACACAGCTTGCAGAGGACAAGACTTGACTTTCACATCAGATTTGCCTGAATCTAAGGTGTGTTCAGGAATGGTCTCATTCAATAACTTATTGGTAAGTGTTTTAGGGGGGTGTGGAACGGGGATTGATTTTTTGAAAGTGAGAATGTAAATTAATTGAGAAGAAAGGAAGGAGACACACCCCTGTGGGTCTTGGAGGTGATGTGGACTTGGCTGGCCCCCAGTGATCTGGGGGCAGCCCCCTTGTATCTCTGGGTTTTTCTCAGAGCCCTATCTGCTTGAGGCTGGCTCCAGCAAATGTGGCTTCGGGTCAGGTTTCCCCAGACCTCCTACCCCCGACCTCCGATCCCCCCCTAGCCCTCCCAGCCCCTCCCACCTCTCCCATACACACCCACAGGAAGCCTGGTCCTAGTGTTCCTTCACTGCCTCGCGTGCACGGGCTCACTTCCCCCGGGGGTCTGCACCTTAAACCTTCATTCTAATCATGGCTTGAAAGGCTGGGACCCTGGAGATGAGATTTCAGGGGCTGACCAAAAGCATTTTAGGGTGTGCGGATGTCTCCCCTGTCCCCCTAATATCATACCATGTAGGGCACTGTCTTCTCCTGTCTGTTCAGCACCAGCCCTGAGCCTGTACCTTTAATAAATACACAAGACTATGGGATCCTGTGTTGGAGACAAAGGATAGGAAACATTTGGGGGGGGGGGGTCTTAAGTCTGCCTCCCTGGTATTTGACGCTTCGCTTCTTTTGTCTCCTTTAATTAAGAGGACGTCTCTTTATTTGCATGATCTTACATTTTACTTACAGTGCTTGTTTTGGAAAATTCTGGCCCAAACTCAATTCCTTCCCTGTCCCTCAGCACCCACCTCCCCCATCCAGGGGACTGTCAGCAGCCTTAATCGCGGCCACCGGGCCATTTTGGGAAAATAGTCTGACACTTCCATAGAATGTTAGCCGTAGTGTCCCCATATAAGCCAGCAATTCCACTCCTAAGCATACGTTCAAGAGAAATAACAACAGAACGCTTGTCGTAAATGTTCAGAGTAGCGTAATTCCTAAGAGCCAAAGAGGAGAAATACCCCAAATTTCCATCAACTGATGAAAGGGAATAAAATATGGTATATCCGAACCCTGGAATTCTACTCAGCAGTGAGAGGTGAAGTGCTGGTACGTGGATGAACATGAAAACATGGTGCTAAGTCATAGAAGCCAGTCCCAAAAGACCACATAGTGTATGTTTCTGTGTCTAACCAGCTCCAGAATAGGCAAAGGCATACAGGCAGAAGGCAGATTTCCGGTGGCCTATCGTTGGGGAGCTGGGGTTGGTGAGGAATGGGGAGTGACTGCTAATGGGGATGGGGCTTCTTTGGGGGGCAATGGAAATGTTCCACAATTGATTTTGGCAATGGTTTTGCACAACTCTGTGATGATGCTAGGGCCCTTGAATCGTACTCTTAAAATGGGTCAATTGGATGACGTGTGAATTATATCTCGCTGAGGCTGTTTGAAACAATCAAGACAATTCACGTTGCTTGGTCCCCCAGGCCTCTGACACTTTGCTTGCCCCTGCTGACGGCAGCCTTTTCCCCTGGCCTTTCCCCACATACACAGACCCATCACCTGCTTTCCCATTCTTCGATCAGCCACCTTCTCCTAGGCGCACCTGCTTCTGCCCACCCCAGCCTGCACTCCCCGCCCCGTGTGCGCTGTTTCCCTGATTCACATCGCTGGTATCCTTGGCTACCCGGGCTGGAGCCTCCTCCAGCTGGGGCCAGACGGGGAGTGCTGTTGTTCCGGGACTCTGAGAGCTGAGAGCACCCCCCACCCGCCCACACTGGGAGATCTCCTCTGCTTGGGACCAGGGCCGCTCACACCAGCCAGCTCTCCCCTTCCTGGCCATGCTAATGTCACGGTGTACTAGTCTAGAGTGCGACCCTGGGACAGATGGCAGGGTTTGAATCCTGACTCTGCCACTTGCCAGCTGTTATGGCCTAATTGTGCTCCCCAAATTCATATGTTAAAGCCCTAACCCCCAATAGCTCAGAATGTGACGGTATAGGGAGGTGGCATATTTAAGAGGTGGTAAGGTAAGGTGAGGTCCTAAGGGTGGGCCCTAATCCTATAGCACTGGTGTCCTTTTAAGAAGAGGAGATTAGAACACACACAGAAGGAAGGCCATGGGAAGACACAGGGAGTGGACAGGCCTCCAAAGAAACAGCCCTGCCGACACCTTCAGCTCAGACCCCCAGCCTGCAAAGCTGTAAGAATTTAAGCCACCTAGTCCATGCTACTTTGTGATGGTGGCCCGAGCCAATTAATACACTAGCCACATGACCGTGGGGGAGGCTGTCCCTGTCTCCGTGCCTCAGTTTCCTTATCTGTCAAAGGAAGATGATACTGGAACCTACTTCCTAGGGTTGCTGTGAAAATTAAATGAGCTATACTTGTGAGGGCCAAACGGTGACTAGCACATAGTAGGTGTTACGTGCATTCCTATGATTAATATTAATACTATTTTTATTCTATATCAAGGAGACCATTCAATAAAGGTTTCCAGGCCCGAAAAGGTCAATCGAACGTTAAAACTTAACTTTAACGCTTGCCCCTTTAGTTTCCCAAAAGTATGCAAGAGGGGCACCTGGGTGGCTCAGTCGGTTAAGCCTCCAACTCGTGGTTTCGGCTCAGGTCATGATCTCGGGGTTGTGAGATCAAGCCCCACATCGGGCTCCACACTCAGCATGGGGTCTGCTTGGGATTCTCTCTCTCCCTTTCCCTTTGCCTCTCCCCCGTTCTCTCTCTCTCTCTCAAATAAATAAATAAATAAAATCTTGAAAAAAAGGGGTGCCAAGAAACGTGCACAAAGGTATTAGGATATTTTCGCTGCCTTATTTGACAGAGGAGAAGCTGGAAACAATTGCTCATCAGCGCGCTAGTCAAACAACATACGGAGCGTCGTACGATGGGCCACGACACAGCCATTAACAAGAGAACGTAGCTCTGAATGTCAGGTCATGAATCAATAGGGATAAGCAAACATACAGAAACACACGGACATATGAGAACTGCACTGCTAAACACAGTGGGTATTGTGTGACCCTCTTAATGTAAGTAAATATAGTATGTTACAGATATACGGAGACATCAGCGCTGTTATGCATATTTCAGTTTCCCAGAAAAAAATTTGTTGACAGAGATTATATAGGAGAGAAACTGGAGTACCAGCCAGGAGACTCTACCATTTTATTTTATACCTTTCTGAAATTAATGTTTTACTTAAAAAAACAATATAACTGGGTAATGAATTATGGATCATTTTTGGGGTTTTGTCTTTATTTTTCCTTGTTAAAATAACAACAAAGGCCCTTAAAAAGATGTTGTCGTAGAACTACCCCCAAGTCCAGAAGCACTGCCCTATCCAAGCCCTGGGGCTCACGGATTGGCCTGATACTGTTCCCTACCATGAAAAGGTCAAAGCCTGGATTCCAGCCCAGTTCTGCCACAGGTCGGTGGGGGGAGGGGGTGTCCTGGAGAAGTCCTTAACCAGCCTCAGCCTCAGCCTCCCCATCTGTAAAATGGAACTCCTGCCGCTGCCCCACTACGTCTCAGGTCATGGTGGCATTCCGGTCATGATGAGAACTCAGCTGTCCATGTTTTGCATTCCTCCCATGGGGCCAGTTCTGGAGCCTTCAAGATGGCAAGTAAAACTGCAGCGTCCAGGGAACTCCAGCGAGGAAGCCGTTCTGGACACCTTCTGCTTGTGTGACTGTCACATCAGTTACATCCGGTCACTGGGGCATCTGAGCAGGTAAGTGCCGGCTGTGCACGAGGCCGAGCCGGGGACTCAGGGGACAGGAGCTGAGACAGAGACCCTGGCTCCGGGGGCTCCCAGGCTGGCGCACAGAGCAAGTCCAGGACAGAGCGGAGCTCTAGAAGAGTGCAGAGAAAGAGGGAGAGGTTCCTTCCAGCTGGCGGATTGGGAAAGGTTCTTGGAAGTGGAGAAAGAGGGCAGCGTCTATGCCTAGAGAGATGTGGGGGAGGGTATTCCCCATGGAGAAACTGCAGGAGAAGAAGCCCAAGTTGGCAGGAAGAGCGAGAAAGAGCTAACTCTAGGTTCTCAGGGGACTAGAGCAGGAATCTGTCCAAACAGCAGCACCCTGCCCGGCCAGGATTCCAGAACCCCCAGGCGCCACCTGCCTTCAAGTCCTGGCGTGCTCCAGGCACTTGATCCCTGTGCATCGCTCTGTCCCTTTGCATGGTCACCAGGGGCCGAGAGGCTCTCCCCAGGCCTCTGTCTCCTGCTATTCAGGGACGGCAGCATCTTTCCTTCAGCGGCCTGTCATTCACCCAAAGGCCACCAGACCCCTTACAATTGCATCCTTTTAGGGAAAGCATGTTTGAGGATTTGCTCAAAGTCTCAGCCTACATGGGCCAAAGGCTGGTGTCCTTGAACCTTATCTGCTGCGTGAGACGCTGGTCACAGGGAGCCAGGAGGGGCCTCTCCCTGGCAGGCACCACCTCAAAACCACAGGGTCAGGAAGGAAAGAGCTGCCCGGTGTCACGTCAGTGGACGAATCAGGGCAGGACCTCAGTCCCTGGGTTCCTAACCCAGGGCTTCCCTCCTCCATCACTGCTGGGGAAGGATCCCAAAAGACAGCTGTCACTTGCCCTCAATGCCCTAAACCTGCCCTGTTTGAGCCACCCTCTTACAGATGACCGGTGACAGCCCCTGCCGAAGGTAGAGCTGCAGGTCTGGAGCAGGGCCCGGCAGGCATCAAGGCTGGGGGCAGATTCCAATTTCAGAGTCGCCACCCAGAGCGGAGAGCCCCATCCATCCGCCCATCCACCCATGCATCCATCCGGGAGGGCCTGACCCTGGCTGCATTCAGAGGGCATGGCGGGGGAATCAGCAGCTCCCTGAGTCAGGAGATCCAGAAAGGCCAGCAGTAGCAGGGTGTCAACGCGGTGATGGAAATAGTGCCTCACCCGCTGTCCTCACGCGGGCCGGAACCCGTGCAAAACAGTGCTGCTTGTGGCTGCCCAGGGTGAGGTCCCTGAGCCTTCCACTGGCCAGGTGCAGTCAAGGTGCAGTGCGTTGTGGGAGCACTCCTCAAACCCCAGGGGGCAATCATGGGGAGAGAGGCAGGAGAGAGGGAAGGGCAGAGTGCTCCCCTCAAATGAGCCTGGCAGCACCTGCCTGCCCACCAGCGGGGCAAACACCAGGCCCTGGCCTTCTGGGCCCTTCCTGCTGCCCCAGGGCACTTGTCGTAGCCGCAGCGGCTGGAGAAGGGCCCAGGAGTGCACTGAGGGCGTCCCCTGCTGGCAGTGGGACTCCCTCCTCGAGCACGTGTGTGCATACACACACACACACACGCGCGCACACACACACACGCACACACACAGTCACTCGGCAAATAGTCACCGAGCACTTAGTACCAGAGCTGCTTCTAGGTGTTGGGAATATAGTAGTGGGGTGGGGGGGAAGGTGACCCTTGTGGAACTTAAATTCTCGGCAGAAGGGGTGGCAATTAGAAAGGAGACTCTATCTGGTCATGTCTCTGTCCACTATGTACATTCAGTCCCACAGGCCACCGATTTCCTATCTCCTTCTTCTTTCTGCCCACAACCCACTGAAGACCCTTGGGAATCTAGAAGGCCCTTGCTAAAGGTCCTATCCTGCCTTCTCTCCTCCTGCCCGCCCCCAAATTAGCTTTGCCTGTAACACTTGTCTCCCCTTGCTCCATCCCGGCCTTGCTCTCTGCACGCCACGCCCCCATCTCCTCAAGGTCTCTGCCCAGAACTTTCTCTCCCACAGGGAACCAACCGGGGAGGCAGGAGCCAGCCGGCCTCGGGGCTCAGGGAGGACCTCTGCCCATAGCAGCCCAGCTGACTGGGTGGGCTCCGAGGGCTGACCCACTTGTGAAGTCAGCCAAGTGGGTTTCCTGTGTCCCTGGACATCCCCTAAGCCCTCCTGTGCCCCGATTTGTGACAGTCACCGTTTAGTGAGAGCTTCGTCTAGGCCAGGCTCAGGGCTCAGCCCTTGTACACCTCAGCTCATTTAAGCCTCCCGACACCCAGACAACTCTGGCGGGGGGGGCAGGCACCTTCCGTGTAGCTTTGTTAGGGGGACTTCCCAAGGTCACAGAACAGAAGAGTAGCAAGGTCAAGGCCAAAGCCTGTCTCTGCCTGACCCCCACGCTCATGGTGCTGCTCTGTCTCCCTGTTCCCTCCTGACCTTCTTTCTGGGGGAGCTCCTTTTATCTTCTAGTGGTGGCCAATGAGTCCCACTACATGTGCCTTCGGACTTTCTCCATTTCATATCGTGAATGCCTTTCTGGACCTAGAAAATGTATCAGTGGTGGGATTTCAAGTGGATGGGGTGAAGCCGGGAATTGTCATTTGGGAATAAGGCTGTCGCAGAGGTCCCATCACCACCCCATCCAGCAGAATGTCTCTTCTGCTCCCATAAATCCGGCCCCTCCCTGCCAAGTTAAGCAATCAGACACCTCTGTTCCCCCGTTCGCTGTTTACCCAGCTTGGCTCCAGGGCAAATGTTCTAGACCTATTAATTATCACAGGATAATTAGGGATGGGGAAATCCAGGCACAGATAAAATCAGCGCCTCCCCCCACCTACCCTCGCACTCCCCCTGGTCTCCCTGAAATCCTGGGATATGCTGTGACTCCCCGTCATCCCCTCCCTGCGGCTCCCACCAGACTGAGCCAGGCCAGTGCCAAAGTGCCCAGAGGAGAGCGGAGCCCTGCTCAGGCCTGCCCCGGCTGCTCGAGTCATGTTGGAATTCCCATAGAAAGCCTCCTTCCACCCACCCCGGCAGTCTGGGGCACCTTAAGGAGCCACGACCTGGCTCCTCACCCCCAAAGTTCAGAGGGCTTCTCCCCCTTCCCACCTCCCCACGGAGATGACGGAAACCACCGGATAGGATAAGGGTCCTTAACCAGACATCCATGCTCCTAAGGATGGTCCATATCGTTTCAGGACCTGGGAGATTGTGGGCAACATTTTTCACATGTGTTTGTATCTGCATTTATCTGAGAAGACGCTACAGCTTCTGGAAGATCCTCGAAGAGCCCCGGGACCCCAAAGGGGTAAGAATGTCTGGACAAAGGTGTTACTAAGTGGTTGGGGGCACCAGCCCCCCATAGCAGAACTGTCTGTCCCCCTGGCCCCCAGGGCTGCTACTTGTCATGTCACCTCAGTTTCCCTCTCTGAAAAATGGAATCACAATGATCTCTACCACACAGAGTTGTCATCAGGATTAAAAGAAAAGAGTTACACCATATGAAGTGCTAAACCTTATTCCTGGGCTGTAGTCAGGACTCAGTACCTGTTGACTACTGTTTCTCATTCTCATTGAGGAAAGAAACGAGCTCCGAGAGGCTGATTGACTTGTCCCGGCTCACGCTTAGCACGGCCCAGCCAGGAGCCCTCCCTGGAGCAGAGGCCGGGCCGGAAGGATGAGAATGCCACTGGGCCAGCAGTCCCCAGAAGATGGTGTGGCAGGGGTGGGTTGTGAAGTCGAGGCGGGCCTGGAGAACAGAGATGCCTGCTGAGAGGCTGGGACGCCGGAGGACGAGCTCTGGCCTCGCTTGGCGTGGGATGAGCTTAGGAGAGCCGAGCTCCGCTCCGGCCCCATCCACAGGCTGGGCAAGCTCCCTGCCCCCGGGGACTCTTGTTTCTTGTCTCTAGGATGCGGTGGGCACAGAACTGATCTGGGGCCACTTAGCCCACATCAAGGCAACAGAGAGATGAGGCTCGGAAGTCTCAGGGTCTGTCCAGGAACTTGAAACGGACTGCCATGCGGATGCTGGAAACAGCTGGGCCGGGAGGAGTCCCTGAAGCCGGAGGCCCGTCTGCCTGGGAGGCGTCAAGCACCAGCATTAGGACTTCGGTGGAGTCCCAGACCCAGTGACCCTGTGAAGCCTCCTGAGCAGACTGGGGACCAGCAGGCACTGCTAGGATCCAAACGGCCAGCCTCAAATGGGGCCGAGGGGTGCAGCGCCTTGCTTTTCTCCTTGGATCCCTGAAGCCTGGCCCCTCCCATGAGAGCTTTAACGTCACTGGAGAGACACCGAGGTCACAGCCCAAAGGAAGAGGTGCGACCGTGGCCCCAGGTTGAAGTGACAGTCAGCCATCTCTTCCGTTTGGAAAGACCAGCACAGAGTCTCCCTGGCCGTCCTGTGACACCCTGGGGGGACAGTCCTGCTTCCCTTTTGGAAACACACCCCAAAGCTGTGAGGAGGCCCCCCAGCTTTGCTTCAGAAGGCCTCTCCACCCTGGGGGAGCCAAATCACCCCTTGATCACACAATCAGGCCGGCCGTGGTGGGCAGCTGCGGCCTGCAGAGCCCACCCAGCTGCACACATCTGGCAGGCAGCCGTGGCAGTGGCAACCCGGAGTTACTGCGGAGAGGACTGGAAAAGCTGGTCCTGCCGCTCTGGGCTGGCAGTGTGGCTCAAGGCCGGTGTGCAGAGCACAGAAGCCAGGCAGAGGCCCAGACTCCTCCAGAGGTCACTGGTCAGGCAGGCTGCTTCAGGGAGGGAGGAGGGATGGGGCAGGAAGGAGATGGGGAGGAAAAGAGAGGGGAGGGGGAGGGAGGAAAGGAGGAAAGTAAAGGAGGGAGGAAGGGGGAGGGAGGGAGAGTGAGCAGAGGAGGGGGAGGGAGGAAGGAGGGAAGAAAAGAGGAACATAAAGGAGGGAGGGAAGGAGGGGGAGAGAGGGGGAAGGAGGGGGAGAGAGGGGGAAGGAGGGGGAGAGAAGGGAGGGGAGGAAAGGGGGAGGAGGGGACAAAGGGGGTAAAGAAGGGAGGAGGGATAGGAAAGGAGGAGGTAGAGGGGGGAATATGGAGGGGGGAGGCCCTTTAAGCCTCCCCATCCCTCCCTCTTCCAGGCAGAATATTCTTTCTCTAGAAAATAATAATAATAACAATCCCCCCTTCACCCTTCTCCTTTCTGAACAAGAGCTTTGTAACACTAGATAGCTGATCCGAAAATAACTATTTTGCCCTGAGACAGAGTGGTTTTTTTTAACAGGAGAAGCTGAGATATTTTGAAAGCGGCCCCCGAGGTTATGCATAAGGCCCTAATTGTCGGCGCTCCCCGAGGGCAGCCCCGTGTTCCCCCCGGAAGGCGGCAGGAAGCGAGGGGCTGTCAGCACCTGGGTCCTGGGGGAGCCTACCTCCCCGCACTCAGCCAGCCAGGCCAGCTTCAGAGGAGATAAAACACAGGAACACAGATGATCTTACATAACCGAAGCGGGACTGAACATTTTCAGCAAATTACCTCTGTTATGAGCTCTGCCATAAAATCGCCTCACAAGTGAATTTAGTTTTTCTTCCCTCCGTGCCCAATCAATTAGCACATGAGTAATACCAAGCCCATTAGGACAAACCGATGCCGGGGGAGTTATGTCATCCGCTATAGAAATGATTGCTTAATATACCAGTTGGCTCCGAGGAGCTCTTAGCCACACACAATCTTGCCATAATCAATAGCAACAGTCAAACGGAGCTGTTTCCAACCAGAACACTGCTGGGCGGCGCGGGAGCCCGGCCCCGTGCAGGTCGCAGAGCCGAGCGGGCCCCCAGACCCCTGTGACCCCCCCTCCTCCCCATGCAAAGCCAACAGGAGCAGCCCAGTGGTGACTAAGAGAAATGGAAAACTCGCAGAAAGACGGGAAGGGCACCGGGGCTGCGTTGGGATTTGTATCCAAGAGGGAAAGGGAAGGGGGTCTAGACTTCTCTCCTCCTCTGTATTTCCTAGCAACCGCAGAATGGGCTTTCCCAGGGAACAGCTAGAGGCTCCCTTAAGACACAAACCCTTATGGAATTGAGCATGTGGGGTGAGAACGTGCGTGTGCACGTGCGTGCACATTGGCATGCATGGGCATAAGCAAGGACAAGGACCTACACCCATGTGCATGTATTTACATGTGTGCATGTATTTACATATATGCATGTATGTGTCAGGTGGAGCGTGCAGCTAGGCACGCACGTGTGTATGTGTGTGTGTGCACGCTGGCAAATATGCATGTGCACCTGAGTGTCTATCTGAATACCTGAATGCAGGTGTGTCGTGCGCTCCCATCACTCCCAGGATGCAGCAATCCCGCACACATCAGTTTGTCCTGTCCACGACCCTGGGCTGAGGGACCCAAGAGGGAAAAGCTGAGAGCATCCTCCCCTCCAGGAAGGAGAAGGGAGGCCGCTAACTCTGGTACTAATCCACCTGGGAGGCACCTGGAAGGGCAAGTCACCTGATGTCCCTGGGCCAGGGTTGCCTCATCTGTACCCTGGAGATGTCCGCATGCCCCTAGAGGGTTGCGACGGGAGTTAGAGCACAGAAAGTATGGAGCGTGCCCGCCAGAAGACGTGTCCACCAAAGCAAGGCTTAGTTGTGACTAAGCCCGAGGTCCTGGCCTCAGCTTGGGTCCTGAGGCCCAGATCTCCTGCCCTGCCCTGCTCCAGGTCAGGCCTCGGGAGCCGCTCCATTTCCCTCCCAGCTTTTCAGAGAGGATTTGCCATATCAGGGGGAACCGGCAAATCCCAAGGGGATTGAGAGTTTGCAGCCTCAGCCCCAGGCCTTTCTCCCCTGGACGACTCCTTTCCGGACTGGTCGTGATGGTACGGTCAGGTGTACTGCTTTCTACCAACAAGAAGGTCCGGGGCGGGGGGCCTGGGGCTGGAGGAGGGGGCTCCAGTCTGCACGGGGTCCAGCATCTCAGACCCATAAATTCTCTGGTGCAACCTTTCCTTCCTTTACACTAAGGAAGTGGAGGTTTCCGAGGTCAGCCAGCCGGTTAGAGCGAGGGGTTGCACAGGGCCCAGAGATGTGGGTCTAGCGGGGAATTTTGTTCCCACGACAATGGGTGTGGGGAAGCAAAGCATGCTGGGAGGGAAAACGGGCCTGGGGCTCCGAAGAGGGGCTAATTAATGCCTGTGTGTTAAGGAAGAGCAGGGAAACTGGGAAACGGGTGCAGAATTGCCCAGTCATCTGAAATGCTGCGTTTTCGGAAGCACGCTGACTAGCCTCTTCTCCCCCCTGGCCTTAGTTTATCCATCTGTAAAATGGAAGAACGGACTCTGTGACCTCCCCGCTCTGATGTTCTGGGATTGGACTGTGGGGTCCCTAGGGCATGACTGATGGAAACCATCATCTTCTGGGCAACTGGAGATGGGGTGGAAGAAGCAGAGAGATTCTGGGGAGGTGTGGCCATGTCCCCCAAGGCCAGCAGGCACTACTTGACCCCCATCCCCACCCCCACCTTGAGTGAGGTGGAGAAAGGCTTCTCTTTTTCCTAATCACACACAGTGACTCCAGACAGGCAGCCTGGTGGAGAGGCGGCACGTGCCTCCAGATCTTTCCCTCGCTGTCCAACCTCATGTAGTTCCATGGTCTTTCTTTTTTATTTGTCATTTATTCTTATTTTTATTTTTTTAAGATTTATTTATTTTAGAGAAAGAGAGCAAGCAGGGGGAGAGGCAGAGGGAGAGAGAGAAGGAGAGAAGCAGACTCCTCGCGGAGCATGGAGCCCTACACAGGCCGCAATCTCACGACCCTGAGATCTCGACCTGAGCTGAAATCAAGAGTCGGACGCTTAACTGACGGAGCCACCCTGGGCGCCCCCCTTGGTCTTTCTGAGGCTCAGTCTCCTTACCTGGCAAATGGCATTAAGGCGTGTGTCTCCCCCGGGGTGTTTAGGAAGAGTCAGTGAGTGTGCAGTGAGGACCTTCTAAGCGTCGGACACCGCAGCCAACAAACAGAACAGACACACATCCCTGCCCTCCCGAATCAACATTTGAGACCGGGCAGGGGGACGCCTTAATAAGAAAAGTAGAGTGTCAGGGGTGATAGCAGGCCGAAGAAAAACCAACTAGGGAAAGGGGGAGAGCGGGGGAGGAGGTAGGTTTGGGGAAGGTACTGGCACAGTTTAGTGCACAGGGCTGGAAGGAAAGGACCTCAATCTTCTCCTCTATATAACGGGCACAAGACCAGCCACCTTACTTACCCGTTGGGTTTTTATTGGGGAATAATTATAGTCCCCAGAGCTTCAAGGGATGTGAAGTCTGAGAGGTGAGAGAGGATGGGGGGTGACCAGTAGGAAGGGGACAAAGGGCGCATTAGCTACTGTCACTGTGGATCGGGGCCATGGCTCAGGGCAGGGAGGGCCTCACCCCATCCACACATCTTGCCACAGAGCCAGGCTACCATGAGTCTCCCCACCCGCCTCCCTGCCAAGGGAAGGACGTGGCTTCTCCTCCCTGGGAGCTCTCTCTAACCCACGGCCTCACCCCTGTCGGTAGCAGAGAGCCCCAGGCAGACGCAGGCCTCTGAACACTTCACCGAGAGGTATTTTTGGCGGGTAGAGCACTGATTAGACTTGAAGACAGCAGTGCTGAATTCTAGTGCCAGCCCTGCTACCAGCTGCCGCAAAGTCACTAAATTCCCGGGGCCTCAACTTCCTCATCTCTAAAATGGGCATAATATCACCCACCCTTCCTACATCACAGAGTTCTTGTGAGGGAAGTATCAACCTTCAACTCATGGGAGGCAGCTTGGTAGAGCAGAAAGGGCCTGAACTTGGGAAAAAACAGCCTTGAGTTCTAACCCCAGCTCAGCAACTTCTGTGAGCAAGCCTTTTCCTGAGCCTGCTGGCTCCTCTGAGAAGGAAAACCTGCGCTGGGGCTGATGGGAATTCTAAGTAAGCCAGGTGGGCGCTCCCTGATTTCTGAGGCCCTAGGAAAGATTCAGCATGATCAGATGTGGCAGGACACTGTTTTACACTTTTGTAAAAAGAAGGGGGGATGCCTGTCACCGGCCTGAGAGCCTGAGCCCGGGCCCTGCCACCGAGGGGACAGCATGCAAGCATGCTGGCCCATATTCGAGGGGGGCAATCCGATGTCAGGCATTGGCGCGCTGCCCCCTCGCCTGGTGCTCAGATTTGCAGAAGCCCAGAGTCTTCCAGGAAGGGTTACTTTGCCATGATGTTAAGGAAAGGAAAAAATCGGCTCCTTGGCTCTCCTGAAGGGCCTGGCTGCCCTCTGGTTTTCACAGGTAATGGGGCAGGAAATTGCCCGTGGCGAATGAGCAGGACCCGTTACCTGTGAGTGGAAATGGATAATGAGAACTTAAATCCAGGCGCATCACCGGATCACATTAGGGAGCCAGCTTGCAAAAATGATTAGGAAGGTTTTAATATCCACCGGTCGGATGGACACCTATCTCCTCCAGCGACCTCAGACTCATTAACCCAGCGGTCCCTGTTCTGACAATCGATCTCTCGTGCTGGAGTGGCCTCCATTCCGGACCTCTCACGGGGCCTCCCAGGACCCAGAGATTCGAAATAATTACAATCTGAGGTGGCATGGTGCAACCGGCTTCCCTCAAGTGAAGCCCAGCTAATCCATCAGCCCTTGCCCGAGCAAACAGCTCTCACCTTCCTGCCCCTCGTGGGAAACAGAGGAGGGGCAAAGCCGCTGGGGCGGAATTCCGCTTCCTTCTCTCTCCCTGGAGACGAGGTGCTACCATGAGGCCACGTGGCCCAGGGGAAGGAGCACCAGAGCCCAGAGACCTTGTTACCAGGTCCCCGTCCCCTCCCAAACCCTGCACCCGGGGACCAGAACACCCGCCTGGCCCAGCTCATTTCTGATCCTCTGTCATTTGACTGCCCACCGTCAAATGCCTTGGGTCCCAGAGTCAGTTCCTCACATTTCCCTCACCCAAAACTCACCCTCTTCTCCCCAGCCATCATTTTTCTTTCTGTCCTCAATTTGGTACTTTCTTTCCCTTTACAAGTCTTCAGCAAATCCCATCATCTGGTCTTTGAAAATAGGTCATCCATCCCTGCACCTGGGTCTGGGCCTGGATTCTATCAGCCTCCTCCTCTTAAACGTCCTACCTCGAGCCTCTTCGTTCCAGTAAATCTGCCCTTGGATGCAACGCTCAGACACCATCCTTCTGTCTAAAACCAGCAGGGGCTCTGGGGAGCACGCTGCCCTCCATAATCCCCCAAAGTGGCCTTGCGTCCCTCTGGACTTGCGCCTGAGTCCCAGGGGCCACCCCTCCTTCCCCACCAGCCTGCTCACCTCCAGGCGTGCTCGCTTTCTCTCTCTCTCTGTCTGACCTGGCTGCCCTGCTTCCTGGCTCCCGACTGTTCCCCAGCCTTCTGTACACCCCCCCCCCACCTGTCCCGGCATCTTCCCTCTTGCCTCCATCTTCTGCTGCTCCTTCCCAATACCTGGGGGCTCCTACAGTGCTAACTGCCTGTCTCTGGAAGCTTCTTACAAACTCCTACCTGCTGGGGGGGGTCATTGCTGGTCTTACTTTAATTTCCTCGTCTGAACATTTCATTCCTGTAGGCGGACGAGATCTTTGTGAATCTTGTCACCCATCACCCTGGCAGGGCCTACGTTCAGGGCAAATACATAGCTAATGTTACTTTTTGTGTAATGACTTCAGGATACGCCCTCAAGGAGTATTCGGCTACATCTGTAGTCAAAGAATTTAGAGCTCAAAGGGACCCAGGAGCACCCTGTCCAGACGAGGGGCTGAGCCCTGTCCTTCCCCCACTGCCATGGGGGGGTGGTTAGAATGCAACAGGCAAAGCAACATTCAGGTTTTCTCTGGATCTCAAAAAATAAAAACAAGAAAGCATCAGCTGGGTATCGGGAGGTGGGTTGGGATGGAAGCTTTTCCACTTATTTGCTCGAGTGACTTTGGGCAAGTCATTGGACCTCTCTGGGCCTCAGGGAGGAAGCTGGGCAAAATGTAGCCTAAAGTGTGCATTTTTTTACTATTTGTAAATATACGTATTCCTGCATATGCGCACACATGCACAGACACACACGCACAGAGCTCACTTGCTCTGCCCGCAGAACTTTCGTGGAGTCATCGGCTCCAGGCCGAGTAACGGCAGAAGAATGTCATCTGCAAGCATCCCGCATCCCAGCTACTCAGAAGTGGCATCTAGTCCACCTGCAGCCAGCTGCCTTCTCCGCCCCCCCGCGGCCCCTGAGCCCGGTAGGTCAGCCCACTCGGATGCCAGGCCAGGTGCCGTGGTAAGCCCCGGCTGGTGCACACCTTCCCTGACATCTGGCAGGCAAGGGCCCTCACGGGGGCCACTCTCCTTTCCAACTAGGACCCTTGCAGAGAACGACCCCAGGCTGAGAGCCTGGAGGCTTTGCCATCTTTTGAAGAGGGAGCAACCCATGGAGTGCTCCCTGCCACCAGACAGAGGGTGACGTCTCCTGGCCAGGCCCGTCCCTTGGCAGCGGCCTCCGCACCTCTGCCCTCATCACCATGGGAAGCCACCGCGTCTGGGGGTTTCCAGGCCGGGACCCTTCACGGAGACCCAACGGCTTTGCAATCTGGGGGCACATATGTTCCCGAACCAATCCTAGAGGGCTGTAGGGTGGGTGTGGATGGTGTCCTCGTGCAGGATAAAGAGGGGTGAAGGTTCCCAATGATGGCGCAGCAAGAGAAAGTTCTGGGAGAGTGAGGCCCAGAAGCGGTCCCTCACCCGGGGGGGCTCTTCAAGAGCGTTCCCAGGCCTGGCTGCTGGCCCCACGGGAGATAAGAGGTTTTTCTTCCCCGGTTCTTTATTTTGATAGAAATGGCCACCCATGATTAATGCATGGAGCACTGTTAGGGAGGAGGCCACTGGCTACTTTCTGAAATAGCACCCAACTTCCAGAAACACGAAAGTCCATTAATTATTGATGCTCGGGTGGGAGATTTGCGTCTGTGGGCAGAGCGGCTCTGCGATGTTTTTCTCTGTAAAGCTGACATAACCCATTGGGAAGGGAGCGCTCGGTGCGGTGAGGGGCCACGTGCAGGCCAACAGTGCAGCCAGGGGCCCCTCTCCCCCCCACCCCGAGCCTGCCCGCCAGCGTAGAGGCAGACCCCCCCAGAGCCAAATTATCATTATGTTATTATCATTATTGCCTATTACAAAGAGCCCCCCACCAAGGCAGCCCACCTTCCAAATCGGGGCGCCTCATGAGATCGCCTTGCAAGCAAGGCCAGGGCTTTGAGATCAAGAAAACACCCACTGCTGAGAAGGAAACAGACCCCATCTCGTCCTTACTTACGACACAGCGCCTTGTACCTATATGAGAAGCCGGCCGTAATTTGCTTATAAATAATTGACTTCTCCTCGATTAAAATCTCTGGAGGGGCTCTCAGTTTATCCACACCAAGGCGCTCTGCCTACAGTGCAAATTAGGCCCTTTCAGACCTGTCTTATCTCAACCCCCAACGTTATGAAGAGTGATTTTTTTTCCTTCATCCCCTGTAATAACCTTCAACTAACCTTTAAACCGGAGTGAATAATTTAAATCTTATTTTCATATCAATGGAAGAGTCAAGCCAAGCAATTATCTTTTATCTGTATACTCTGTCGTCAGAGCGGCAGGCATAATCAAGTTTTCCCAAGCGAGCCAGATGAGAGAGAAGAGCGGAGAAGGAGAGATGGTATCTGAAGACATTAACGCAACAATGAATTATTCAATAATGAGTACAAGATCTGTCATAACACACGCACGCACACACACGCGCACACACACTCAGCTTTACATCTGCCCGCTGTTCCAGGCAAGCCAAGGCTGGCGGGCCGGGGGAGGGGTGCCAGGAAGGGGGTCCGGGCTAAGCATGACAAATCGGCAGCTCATCTGCTCAATTAGGACGGAGAGCAGGTGCGCGGGGCACGCGTGCGGCCCAGGACGGCGCTGTTGTGGGCCAAACAACAGGCTGAGGGAAAACAGCTAATTTGCGTGACAGTGATACAGAGCGGCTTGGGCTATGGTGTGGCTAAAGGAAAGGGGGTGGGCAAGAAGAACAATTTCAGGGAGGGGGGTGTGGAAGGGAGAAGGGAAGATAAAAAAAAAAAAAAGCAGAGAAAAGGTTGAAATTCCCCACGGTGCTCATTAAAATTCTACTGCACGCATTTCTTCCCCGGGTCCCCCCGGACTGCCCGTGATCATTTTTATTAATTCATAAAATATCGCCCCAGTGATTGAGGCTGATGATTAGTGGAGCCGACAAACACAAGAGCTGGTGAAATATTGCAGCAGCTCCTATCGGGTCCCTCCGAGTGAAGACACAGACGTCACATGAAAATTCATCCTCCAGCTCGGCCTTGGGCGGCTGGGGCGGGCGGGACAGGCGGAGGGACTGGTGCGTCTGCTCCCCCCACCCCCCAGCCGGACCGCCGCCGCCCCAGCTGTCTCCGTTGTTGAGACACCCAGAGGCACCAGCAGCAGACATCTCCCAGCCCCATCTCTTGGTTGATGGAAATGCCTGCTGGAGGCGGAATGTCCCTTAACCTCCCACGTGAAATGGACCGTCGAGCGCTGGCAAGCGGCCACTTGCAGGTCTCCCCTGAAAGCGCAGCTCCTGGCCTGGCAGGTGTGACGGCTTATGTGTGACGCCATGGCCCTCACTAGAGCCAGGGGGTCCCACGCACGCCCCAGGCTCTTTGAGAAAGGTCCACTCCCCCCTCCCCCTGCCCACAGCTTCCATTCAGTGATGCCAGCCCTATTTGACAAGTGAGGAAGCTTGAGGCCGGCCAAGTGCAATAGTGAGAATGACGTCTGAAGGGTAGTGGAGACAGAGGTCCTGGTTGCGGGGAAAGCAAAGTCGAACTTGGGTTCGGTTAGAAGGAACGTCGTCTTGGCCTCCTCCTACTCTTTCTTCTAGTTTGAGATGACGTTTCCTCTTTTACTGATTGTTCTAGTCTTCATTTCTTTCCATATTTAAGACACGTCATATACGTTGTGATGTTAGATGGGACGAAAGACTCGTTCAGTTTTTCTCAACATGGGCCTCGCTCTGGGAGCTTACTAGATTAGAATCTCAGGGACGGAGGGAGGCCCAGGAACCTGCATTTAACAGGCTTGCTAGGTGCGTCTCAGGCACTCAACATGGAGGACCATCGGCCCAGAGAGATGAGAGCTTACGGTCCCAGCTGCACCACCAGAAGACCTTTTGAACGAAAATAACTCGCTAGGCCGTACCTCAGGGATTCAGATCCGATGGGGCTAAGGTGACACAGAAACACTGTGCTTGTTAAAGATTTCCAGGTATTTCCGATCAGCAGCCAGGATTGAGAAACCCTCAGAATGATGATACTAGAAGAGCCTCCCTGACCCTCCCCTCAGTTCCCAGTCACTAAATATGACCCCAACCTCTCCACCCCTATTTATATGGTGCAAGTATAGTACGCAGGAAAAACATAAACCAGGTAGAATGAATTACTTAAAAATAATATTCACGATCTCATTTATTTTAGACCTTGGACACAGAGTCTGGGCTAACTTGTATAGACTTGTACAGACGCAATATTTCAGTTTGAACTTCGAAAAGAGCAATGCGGGAATGAAGATACTCGAAGTTCTTATATGCTCCGCTTAAAATCCTTTCTCCTCCCAGTTAGCTTGTGTGGCTACCCAGCTTGCCACGTACACAGTTTGTATTGAATCCATTTGGACCGCTTCTGCTGCGGCAGTTTTCATCTTTTGAGCTTGATTTCAAAGTGAAGCCTTCTTTCTCTTGAGCAACTGTTTTCATTCTAGACTTATTGACAATGTAAATGATAACACTGACGGGGTTGCCTTCTTCGGTTTAGCCCCTTGGAAGCTCGGGCCAAACCTGCTGCTTCCATCCAGCGAGGTTATGATGTCTGCCGTGTGTACCGACCTCCATCTCCCTTTCCTGGGAGATGTGTGAGTCATAAATACAGGGTGTGAGTAATAAACACAGACAAAGGAAAATAAAGTAAGTAGGAGCTCGTTAGGGTACCTGTTCGACTCCCGTCTATCATCTCCCACACTGGAAAGTCACGGACTCAAACATCTGTACGGTCGAGGCAGGGAACGTAAATGAGTAGAGCCGGCCTGGGGTGCCCTAGTGATGGGCTGCGAAGACTGTGGTAAGCTGGGGGACACACACCTCTTTTAAAGGCTCAGAAATTTAAAAAAATAATCACCACTGTGTCGGTCAGTCAAAACAGTCTGCAGGCCACATCAGGCCCACTGACAGCCAGTCTGCCCAGTCTATCAAGGGGCGTGCCCAGGCCCCAGGCCTCTAGGACAGAGACAGAAGAGATGCCTCCCCCATTTGGGAGAGATTGTTTACATCAGCAGCCAAGTGCCCATGCCTTATTTTTTCACTTTAGAATTACTATTGCAGCCTGAATGGGAGGAAACACATTCAGTTCCTGATTGAGGGGAAATCAGTGTTCAGGAACTCTGTGGTTAAACGAGCTATGGAATGAGGTTCATGCTTTCTGCTCCCAGAACTCTGCTCTGGAGTGTTGGGAGTTATTACAAAAGCAATGCATGCTCATTTTAGACAAAACAGAACTATGGAAATACACCAAAAAGAAAACAAAAATGCATACAAGCAAAACACATAGAGATGAGCTAACGGCTTAGCATCTCGGGGCATATATTCCGGGCATGTGTGTCTGCTTGTGTGAGCACAGAGCACAAATGTACTTTAGTTTCCAACTCACATTCCTTCGGGAACTTCCTTCTTCCAGGGAAAGATTTACTATTTTCCTAAATTATTTTCTTAGTCTCCCGAGGAATATGGCAGAGTAGGTATGGGAATCACAAAAGCTCTTCGAAAACCTTATTAATCGAGTGAAAAAAGAATTTAAAACAGAAAAAATTTCAAAAAAATACTTTACAAAATATCAGAAGAAAAACCTTCCTGAAATTAAAAATTATGAGTCTAAACTGAAGGGGGAAAATGAAGAACAAATTATATGATGACGCATCTCGGTGAAGTTACCAAACCATTAAGAATAACACAAGAATCTTAAGGCTATTCTGGCTGAAAATATAAATCACTTATAAGAAGTCAAATCAGGATGATTTCAAAATACTTCACAGAGACATTGTATGCCAGAAAGCATTATAAAAATATCTACAGGGTTTGAGAATGGGGGAAGTAATCGCCAAATTTTATACCCACCAAAACTTGTATTCGTGTATAAAGACAAAAAAAAGTCACACCAAAACCTAACATCAACACAGAAGGGTCAGAGACCTCAACATATGAGTGAAAACTATAGAATTCTAGAAGAAAATATCCAAGAAAACTTTGCAACCTTGCAAAGATTTCTTATATATGAGTGAGCAAAGTTTTACTAGATAAGACACAAAAACACAAACCATAAAGGAAAAAATTGATTAAGTAGACTTTACCAAAATTTAAAACTTCTGCTTTCAGAAAATCATCATTAAAAAAAAAAATGAAAAGGGGCAACCTCAAATGGGAGAAAATATTCACAATATGCATATATGACAAAGAACTTGCATTTGGAATGTAAGAACATTTATGGCTCAATAATAAAAGAAAACCAATTTTTATTTATTTATTTATTTATTTATTTATTTATTTATTTATTTCTGAGCGAGGGACGGGGGAAGGGGCAGAGTGAGAATCTTAAGCCAGGTTTGATCTCATAACCCCAAGACCATGACCTGAGCTGAAATCAAGAGTCAGGTGCTTAACTGACTGAGCCACCCAGGTGCCCCAAGAAAACTGAATTTAAAATGATCAAAACATTCAAAGAGACTCTTCACCAAAGATGTATGAAAGCTCATTAAGCCTGTGAACAAAATGCCCAGCTTCATTCGTAATGGCAAATGCAGATGAAAACCACAGGAGATGGTACTCTGCCTAAGATAAAATAAGACCGACAATACCAAGTGTTGGCAAGGACAGGGCAAAATTCTCATGCGATGTTGGGGGAAGGGTGAAACGGTGCAAGCACTTCGGAGAGCACTTCGGCAAATTTCTTATAAAACTAAGCACCAGCCATTCTGCCACAAGGTGTTTACCTGAAAGAAATGCAAATATGTCCATGTTTATAGCAGCTTTATATGTAGTAGTCCCAAAGTGGAAACAACCCAACTGTCCATTAACAGGTGAGTAATTAAACAAGTTGTGCTATTTCTGTGCAGTGGGACACAACCCAGCAATAAAAAGGAATAAACACAATGATATGGATGAATCTTATGCTGAGCAAAAGAAGTCATATACAAAAGAATACAGACTTCATTATTCCTTCCATACAAAGTTTTAAAGCAAACTAAACTCATCTCTGTGATGGAAACCACATCAGTGATTGCCTGGAGTAAGGAGCGGGGAGACATTGACCTTAAAGGGGTACAGGAAGCTTTGGGGATGATGGAAATGTTTTATATTCTGGTTGTGAAGATAATGTTTACATGGGTATACACGTTTGTCAAGTCAACAGCTTGACTTGTCTGTATTTAAAATACAATGTGCGAGTTTTAGTTTATGGAACGTGTACCTCAAAAAAGGCGAACTTTTTTCTTAAATAAAAAGATCTCTTACAAATCAATAATTAAAAAAAAAAAGTCAACCCGATAGATCACTGGGTAATGGATACGAACAAGCAAATGAGAACAAGCCAATGAAACACAAATTAACACGTGAAAAGATGTTCAAGCTTACTTATAATTAAAAACACGTAAAATAACCGTGGGTTGGGGCACCTGGGTGGATCAGTCGGTTAAGCATCTGCCTTCGGCTCAGGTCATGATCCCTCTGCCCCTTCCCCCTGCTCGTGAGTCACTGCTCACCCATTAGGTTTACGAATATTAACAAGATTTATAATGCACAGGGTTTTCTGGGATATGAGGAAACAGGAACTCTCACACACCTCATTGTTTTACAATGGATGTGATTTATTTTTATGATGAAAAATTTCAAAAACAAAACCAGTTCATCCCACTCTTTTGTCCCAAACCACTTCATGACTAATCATTGCTCATGAAAGTACACAGTCCGTAGCATGACAGTCAAACCTTCTGTGATCTGGTTCAATTTCCCAGCTTCGATAGTATCTATTAATGTTCACGTTCTCTCATTTAATCTCCACAACAGCCTGAGGTTGGGTCCTGCTGGTCCACTGGTCCACTCCCAGGACCTAGCATGGTTTGGCACATGGGAGGTGTTAAATAAATATTAATAGAAAATTGCCTGGACACCCCCACTACTTTCTTCTAGTCCTATGCCAAGTCCCAATCTGTCTTACCTTTTTGAGGGATGTGCCTATTCGGTGCACAGTGCTCTCAGGGAAAGGGTGGAAAGCAAGAGTGGGTGAATGAGAGGTGGTCCTCGTTTTGCTGCTCTGGAAGGCAAACAGCTCAGCTATGAACTCACAGTCAGGCCATATTACTGCAGGCAACTGCAAAGTATGGGCAGGATGCCAAGGCTAGCACCCAGGGCAAGTGGGACAGAACTTCCAAGTTTGTCTGGACTTCCTCCCTCTTCTTTGATTTCCTCTCATCACTAAAGACCCTCTCCTTGCTCCATAGTCATCAGGACCTCTGGATGTTGACCTGGGCATCACCCTGTTCCTCCTCTCCTTAAATACAAAGAGCAATCAGAACCTCATTTTTTCTCTTCTCTAAAGCTAGGTATCAAATCTGGCAACTAGGAGAAAGATTGTTAACCAAGATGCATTTTTAACTGGAAGAACGAGCCTGGTGGCAGCGACGGGAGGTGGGATGATTATCTAGGGAGAACGTCCTTTCTCCTCTATTCCTGTGGGCTCAAGGTGTATCTGGCAGCTTATACCACCAGGCACCACGACTAAGTCCGCTGAACTGGTTGACTAGATGGTCGTCCCCACCTCCTGCGTTGCTCCTTGAGCCCAGGCCTGATGGAAGAGGGCAAACCCATCAGACAGCAGAAGCCCCATCTTCAGTCAAAAGGCTGAGTTAACCGGGCAGCTCTACTAAGCATGACACTGCAGCGACACCCACAACCCAACAACAGTTGGAAGGTCCCTAATTCGGAATGGTGTCCTGAACCAGGTTGGTTGCCAGCTTCTTCCAGACTCTTCCAAACCTGCTTGGGCAGCTCTTTGGGGAATGCAAAGAAAGCTGACTAAAGGGAGCAGCACGGAAGTTCCCAAGTGGAGGCAGGAGTGAATAAGCAGCTTTAGGAACCAATGGTTTATGGACACTGAGATCTGGAAACTCCAGTAAAGCCTTTTCATGAGTACGTTTCTTTCAAATACCATCCAGGAGTTTATTAAAGGAAGTGATTCCTTCAGAAGCATGGATGGGGGGATCCAGGGTCTAGGGTGCTGAGGACTAGTTAAAGAGGAAGCTCAGACTAGAAGCCCAACAGAGGAACTCAAGACAGAAGAGGAGGAACGAGGCCCTTGTGCTGGTGGCTGGCACTGACACGCAGCAGGAGACGACCAGCACAGCCCGAGCCTTCCAGGGGATGCTGGAACAGGCAGAAGGACACACAGGTGGCCGGTGCCTCCTCTCTCCAAATCTGTTTCCTCTGACAGCCCACTCTCCTGCCGCAAGACCTCTGCACACCGAAGATGTGCCCCCAGAAGAGCTCCCTGCATGAGACATCTGGTCACCACACAACAGCAGTCCCTGGTGCCCACTTGTCTTGTCATTTTGTGTTCACAAAACCCTGCGGGGTGAAAACCATTATCACCCTCATTGGTATGATGAGAAACAGGTCTCAAAATACTAAGGAACTTGTCTAAGGTCACATGTCCCGTGACCCAGACACGCTCATGGCATTGGATGCCATGTTCTCTCAAGGATCGCGTCAGTGAGGGCACTGGGTGAGGAGCTGGAGATCCCATGAGGTCCATTCACTCCAAGATAACAAATGGGCAAGTTAACAACCCAGCTACGCTCCAGCCAGGTGGGAAGGGCATAAAATCAATGTACTTAGAAAGTGTGAAATGATGGTACTTAATTAGGATGGTAACGGGAGCACAGAGCAGTACCGTTTTTATTCTCCTATCAGCTTCTTTAAATAAATAAAAAATTTTATTTATTTGAGAGAGAGAGCACAAGCCGGGGGAGAGGCAGAGGGAGAAGCTGACTCCCCACTGAGCAGGGAGCCTGGTGCGGGGCTTGATCTCAGGATCCTGGGATCATGACCTGAGCCGAAGGCAGGTGCTTAACTGACTGAGCCACCCAGGCGCCGCCCTACTCCTATCAGCTTCTTATCAGAAGGGACCAAAAGCTCTGAACATCAGGAAATGGAATAGGGAGTTCTTTTCCAAAAGGATTTTAGAAGCAGTGAGTTCCAATCCCAATTCTGCCCCCATCTGGCCTTGGGGTAAGAGACAGTAGGCACACTGTAACTCTTGGAAGGTGGAGAGGATTAGGGGAAGACAGGGGTGGAAGGCTGCCAAACGCCTGGTCTGGAGGCAGGCGGACCTCTCCTTTGAGGGCAAGGGGCTCTGATCCCAGAGGGGACGGGCTATGCCCACGGTGCTGTCTGCGGGGGCAGTGGCTCCCTGATCCGAGATGCTCACTGTCTTTTGCTGAAGGTAACACCTATTGTACCAACCACGATGTACAAGATTCGTCCATCACACACACCTCTCACCCTCCAGCCAAACTGGAACGTAACATACAAATCTGTCACCAGAGAGAGTGGTGGCCATTTTGCTAAATAGATTGGATGCAAAGGACACTATTCATGTCCGCGACGGCCCCCAAGGGCTCGCTCAATCAGACGTAGCACCCCGTGTCTGATTAGAGACAGGGGGATGACAAGATGGGACCGCCACAGTCCTGACAGTCACCGAGCAACATCAGACCTGGGACCCTGCCTCCCACTTTCAGACAAGAACCAACTTGGCCTCTCAAAGCAAACCAGCTAAAGAGAAGAAACCACTCTCTCATCTCTGAGAACACTCCCAAGTCTCCCAAACCGTTCCAACTTCTTAAAGAATGGTCTCAGTGCCAACTTAAATACTGCACTTGGTTGGAAAAGGAGGACCCGCCGTTCCAGCATGGAAGTCAAATTATTCCACAAATATTGCTTATTAAATAACATTTTAAAAAATAGATCATGCTCAGTGGGGAAGAACTACTAAATTACCGAATTCCCCGAAGCGTCCTATACGCTTTAAAGGGGCTCATGAAGCCCCCCCCCCAAAAAAAAAAAAAACAATAAATAGTCAAAAAGGAACGTCAGGCTCCCTGTCCGAATGCCTGTCTGAGCCGACGCTAGATATCTTCATGTAATCTTTCCACTTAAACCAATGATTAAACAGATTAAACAGATGATTAAACAAATAAAGATTAATGAAACAAGTAAAGTAATCAAATCTGTATGGGTGTATAAACGAATGATTCCAGACAATATTAGAACAAATTGTCTAAAACTAATAGGGATGCGTCCGTTCAGTACCAACAGCTTTTGTGGGGCTCTCACTTAGATGTAATCAAAACATTTGTTTAAACTAAGATGGGTAGGAGGCGCTAAGATGTCAGTGTCTTGAAAGAGAAAAATAAAACAAAAGCGATGTCTTTGGTAAGGAGATTGGTACCGCCAACAAGACTGCCTTACCGAGGAGTGTGCGAGCGTCGCGTCTGGGGGGCGTGGCAGTCGCTCTGTCTGCTTGGTAAAACAGGCCCTCCCCTAATAATAGATGGGAGTGATCTGACAAAACACAGAGACGTCTCAACTGCTTGAGCACTTGAGAGGGAGAGAAAGAAACCCTTCCCATCTCCTCTGGCTGTTCTGGAACTCCTTTTTAACTTGTGGTCATTGATATGCTAATGACGGTGTGGGCTTGTCTATTTCTTTTTCCTAGAGAGGTCAACTCTTCGCTGTGCTATTGGAAGGAATACAATGCTATTGCTAGTGTGGACGCTCTATTCAGACTTTGGCTGTTGTAGTTTTTGTTAATTTAAAACTAGTGAGATTTTTTTTTTGCCCCTGTTTGGGATTGTTGCTTGGTTTCAACCATGCCCCGCTGATGTGGGGGCTTCTAACTGGCCACTGTCTTGTAATTCCTGGCATCAGGAGTCTAAATCGTTGCTAGCCCAGGTTGAGGTCCGCCTTCTGTGGGAGCCCTGACCTGCTGCACGGGGATCTGCATTTTAGCATTTTTCTCAGGGAGGGTGTGAGAAGCACTGATCTGCGTGTTGGGAGCCCCGTGAAATTTCCTAGGCATGCTGGCAAAGGGATGGAGAGGCAGAAGGGCCCTTATCGTGTTCCAGGGTGAGGCTCTGTAAGAAATGCTTTGAGAAATTGCTTTGGGAAAGCGGCTGGCTCGGAGTCTGCCGCAAAGTTGCAGCAGGGGCCCAGGGCGCTTCGGTGGTCCTTGGAGCCCCCTTACATGACATTTGTCCCACTCACCGTGGCCTGCCAGGGGCTGCCGTCTACACCCACAGTGCACTCAGCTTAAGGAAGTGTTTGTTGGATTGCAAGCAATACAATCAGACTAATTTAAGGGGAAAAAAGGTGAGTTGTTTGCTTCTTGTTGTTGTTGTTGTTGTTGTTTTTTAAGATTTTTTCATTCATTTATTTGAGAGAGAGAGAGAGAGCATGAGCCGGGGGCAGGGACAGAGGGACAAGCAGACTCACCAGGGAGCAGGGAGCCCAACGTGGGGCTCAATCCCAGGACACTGAGATCACAGCCTGAGCCGAAGGCCGACACCTAAGCACCTGTGCCATCCAGGTGCCCCTACTTGTTTGTTTTTTAAGAAGATACAAAGCGCCTCCCAGAATCCTCCAGCTGGATGCTTCAGGAAAGCATTGGAGCAACCATCTGACAGCCCTCAGGTTGCCTCCCCCTTCTCGCTCTTCTGCTTCTCTCTGAGTCTCTGCTTCAGGCTCTCTGCAAACCAGCTCCTTCCCCACTACTGCTTGTACCAATCACAGCTGCCTGCCCAACTCTACCCACAGACACGGATTACTTCCGATCACCTAGAGACTGTGTCTTCCAGCCAAACTGCAAACGCTCTGTTTGGATAGTGACTACCCCGTCCAATCAGCCGTGGCAGTGAGACCCCGCAGAACAGCCATCCATATGGGGAACCCATGCCAGCCCATGGCAGGTGTCTGTGTGTGTGTGTCGTGTGAAACAGAGAGACACAGAGAGGGCTATCGTCAGAGAGAAGGAAGCACAGTAACTCACCCAAGGTCAAGTAGTGCTGACGCCAGGATTTGAACCCAGAGAAGTCCACTAAGGGCTTCCGCCTTCTGGGCCACTTCATTGTTACCTTCCTGGCTCCCTGCCTGTCTCTGGTCTCCATAAGGTAAGTGAACCTTGTCATCATTGCCTTGTCCCTTCTTCATACTGACGTCTCCCTTTCCACACCCGGACTCCGGTCTCCATGCTCACTGGCTGTCCCCTCGCCGCTCAGAAAGCACCCTACCCACTGGGGCTCCTTACTGTTGCCATCCCAGACCCTGATCTCCGAAAGTGATTGGCTACCTGATGTGGTGAATAGCTGTGCGGTGTTACGGATGCTAATGTGATAACATGTCAGCCCCCTGGGTACCTCATTGGTGTTTCAACAGAGACAACACCCGCTCTGGAAGCTGGAAACTGCAGGACTCTGACAGGCTAATAGGGGAGATATTGGGGGGTGAAATTGCCTTTTGGAATTCCCGAATCAGTCCCTAATCAAGGGCTTGGGAGAGAGAGAGAGAGAGAGATCGACATAGAGCAGGAGAGAGGAAAGCTTGATAAAATGTGACAAACGTATTACAAATACGAATCCTGGGGCGCCTGGGTGGCGCAGTCGTTAAAGCGTCTGCCTTCGGCTCAGGGCGTGATCCTGGCGTACCGGGATCGAGTCCCACATCAGGCTCCTCTGCTATGAGCCTGCTTCTTCCTCTCCCACTCCCCCTGCTGTGTTCCCTCTCTCGCTGGCTGTCTCTCTCTGTCAAATAAATAAATAAAATCTTTAAAAAAAAAAAAAAAAAAAACAAATACGAATCCTGTATCATCCCATATTATTCAGGCTGCTGCTGGGGTGACCTTCTCAGCAGCCTCACGAAATACATCACAGAACTGTCCACATGGCAGAGGAACGGAGAGAACATTCTGCCACTGGCTTCTATTCCTCATTGGTCACAGGTGGCTCCACAGCGGCCTTCCTGTACGCTGGCTTCCCCAGACACCTCGGGCTTGGCCATCATAGAAACCCCCAGGCAGGAAGTGAGAGCTATAGGGCCAAGTTGGGAAAACCAGCTCAGAACTGGCCATCACAGTGACTGGAGCAAGATAGGGACCAAGATGCTCAGTGATACCAAAGGGTATTGGGAGAGTTCTCCAGAAAGTCATTACAGCGTAAGAGCAGAGCGCCAGCCCGGAATCTGGGCTGCGAGCAACGGAAACCGGTTCTGGTCACTATACGAAGAAAGGACCGGTAGGATCCACAGGAATTTGAAGACTAAGACTTGGACAGTGGGAAAAACTAAGGTTGCTGCTGAGAGCCAAAGAATAGACAGGCCAACCAGCTTTTAGGGAGAACAGACTAGCTAAGGTGTTCGCCCCGTGTCCATTGCCACCAGACTCTTGTCATGGGTCCTTTCCAACAGTCCCTTCATCTTTGACAATTTGCTCACAATCCAGGGTCCAGACCGGAGCATCAAGCTGAGGAGTCCTGTGCCTCATGTCCATACCCCGAATACTCCAGGATCACCAGGGAGGGAGCACCTTGTTCTATTTGCTTTCCTAGCTGGAAGCCAGGGCTTTGCCTCCCACCAAGACTTACGCAGAGGAAGCGGATGTAGGTTTCGGCAGCCCAACGAATGAAACAAGCCACATGTGAAATGTGCCCAATACAGAGGCCGATGCGTGGTAGGTACTCAATAAATAGCAGTCCCCAGGGCCCAAGGAAGTTGTCATTCCTACTTTGCAATATATTCTGAAACCCATTCTGGTCTCCTGTTGCACAGTCGACTGACCAGTGGATTTCTGTAAGGTATTAATAGCAGCCTTCGTTAAAGCAAACCCAGAGCCCCCAGGGGAAGACTCCCCATGGGAAGGGGTGGTGATCTCACAGGTTCACAGCTGTCCTCGCATAGTTTTGCTCCCTGCAAGATGCACTTTGATCTCTGCTGCCCAGAGAGAGGTTCGATTCTCCTGCGGAAGTCTCTGCTCCTCTCAAGCCTGGAGAGGTAAAGGTTTGTGCTTTGTTTGAATGAGAGAGGCGCTGCATTACCCCATCGCGGCATGGGAGCATGTGAGATCTGGGAGGCGTTCTAGAGAGACACTCATTAGATAAGGATGCCAAGTACAGAAAAGGTTGTCCAAGGTCACACAGCTAGTGAACGGCAGGGCAAGAACAAGATTCAGGTACAAAATCCTGTCCATCTTCCCTCTGGATTGGTGGGCTACGTCCCTTGCAACGTAATGATTTAACCCAATCACATCTATAAGAACCGCATTTAAAAAGAGGCTAGCCGCTGGGCATTATGTAAGACTGATGAGTCACTGACCGCTACCTCTGAAACCAATAATACATTGTATGTTTGATTGAACTTAATAATAAATAAATAATAAAAATCCAAAAAATAGTAATACATTATATGCTAATTAATTGAATTTAAATTTTTTAAAAAAGAATTTAATAGAAGGAGGGAAGGAAGGAAGGAAGGAAGGAAGGAAGGAAGGAAGGAAGGAAGGAAGGAAGAAAGAAAGAAAGAAAGAAAGAAAGAAAGAAAGGGAGAAAGAAAGAAAAAGAAAGAAAGGCTCATGGGGACACAGTACCAGGCAGAGCCCTCCCTTCCCCCACCACTCACTCAGGAGCAACAACAGCCATAAGGCTGGTGTTGACAGCACTTCAAGTGACCATGACAATGAGCCAATTTGAAGACCAAATGTGATCTCGGCTGGATCGAAAAACCATGTCCTCCTGGATCGGGAAGGACTTTTAGAAATTGTGACGTCCGATTGCCTTGTTTTGCCAATGAAGAAAAATCCAGGGAGAGAAAGTGACATTCCCACGGTCACACAACTAGCCCGTGGCAGATCCAGGCTTAGAATTTAAATTCGATCCTCCGAGTGTGGTGTTTCCTCCGTCCCACTAAGCTGGCCAATGTTTCCCATCCCAAATTGCTCAGTAGTGGACTCATCTCTGGCAAAGGCCTTGGGCAAACATTTCGCCCTTCCTTTGTCTTCAAAAACAGCATCCTTCTACTCCACTTTGCAATCATGCATTTGCTGTCCTAAAATTACTGCAGCCTCATTTGCTTATTTTAGCTACAATGGGTCTGAAATTTACAGTCAGCCTGTGTGAGCTTCTCAAAGCCAGAATCAATCCCCCCGGGGCACGTTTGTCCCTGAGTGGACACCACAAAGTGCAGACCAGTTATGGCCCAAAAAATCAAGGAGGAAAGGATTTAGCGAGCTTCTGCCTTCCCCACATTTCCCGGGTCACTAAAGAAGCTACTTCCATTAAGAATTCTCAGTCGTCTGTAACCCAGGAAATAAATCAGGTGCTCAACTGATCCACACTGCCAGGGCGGCCTCCCCATCAAACATCAGGGGGTTGGCACTGCGGGCACCAATATTTACAGATCGGGTCAACCAGTGACACATGAGCCACATTGGAGAAGCAGAGGTCTTTGCATGCTCGACATCCTCAGGGGATGAAGGAAATGGAGCGGGCGAGCTCTGCAGGACACTGCAGGCAGGCTCCGAGAACCTGGAGGGAAGATAGGAACTCCCAGGGGATCCACTTCGTTACACAGGAGCCTCTCCAGTTCCAGGTGGTTGTTTGGATTGTGTGTGTTTCTGCAAAAAGCACGCTCTCCAGCTTCAATCCATCTTTGATTCCTACAGTGCCTAGTACAGTACCTGGCATGCAGCCGGCCCCCAGTAACTGCTTGCTGCAGGAAGTAATTAATGCGGCTAATGGCATAAGGCACTCTGCAAAATAAAGTGTTCCAAGTTTTGCTCGCAGATCAAAGCTCTCCCCAGCCAGGGAACACTTCCTGAGTGACGACGGCAAGGGCCAGTGCGCCAGGTGCCGTAGGGTGCCACGCGGCTCCTGCCTTCCAGACCACGCAATGTGGCAGAGGAAGCAAGCGGCACACACGTGGTGTGGCTGTCTGTTTTCAATGCATAATGCACGTTCTCTTTTGCCTTCTTGGAAGGTAACCTTCTTGGTTCGTTGCAGGGAACCATCTTCTTGGAAGGAGATTAGACTGTTTCAAAAGGGGTGCAGGAAGATTGAGGCAATATTCGGTTATTGACACACAAAATAGGATTAGGCATCGGGGCAATAGTTGCATAAACCAAGCTGTTGTCTCAGAGAGGATTTCTACATTCCTTTATCTCCTCCCGTAGTAGATCAACCGCCTTGGCTCACGGAGTCCTGACAGTGAGTGGGCACGTCATGGGCTCCGTTCGAAGGCCGAACAATGATTTAGAAATTAAAAGGGGGAGACGTAATGAGTGCAAGCCCCCGCTGCCTCCTTCCACATAATGGATGGCCCTTTGAAGGAGGCAGAGGTGAGCCCCTGGGCGAGGACAGGAGCAGACTGCAGGGCTAGTGTGCCGGACCCAGGACTGTATCCTGCGGGTGTATCAGCCAAGGGTGCCAGTGAAGCCTGGCCAAGGCTCTGGCGTGAGTGCCCCCAAGATAATACTCAGGCGGGCAAGGCGGAGGGGCAGCTTGGATCCATCCTCCCGCAGATTTATAAGGATTTCATAAGCCCCCTCTCCACCTCCACCTGGATCCCATCTCAGCAAGTGCAGCCGCTAAGTATTGTTACTCAAATGAGTAAAAATGTTCCTAATGGGACTATTTCAAATGCTCGGAGCCAACTATATTCGATCATATTAGGCAATTAGTTCATTTTTTTCCCCCTGCTCACCAAGATGGAGAGGAAAATCTGGTTACATGAGAGAAAAAATCAACCCGTTATACTTTTTCTGCGTATGTAAATTTTGTGCGTGACCGATCTGATCAGCCATATACACATCTCCTATGCAGGGCAGAAGGTGATTATGGCCAAATAAATGGGAAAATGGTAAGCCAGTGGAAGTCCAGAGCAGAACACGGTGAGGATAGGGTGGGCACTTCTTGTTTCTGTCTGACTAGCCCCTCTTTCTCACTTCTTCGGGTTACCCTCCTTGGAGGGAGACAGCTGCCTCCGCCCATGGGGTCAGGTGAGGTTCTCAGTCACCCCAGCCCTCAGTCACCCCAGCCCTCCTCCCACCAAGGCTCAGGCAGCTACTCTTCTGACCAATCAGAGAGGGCTGTGTCTACATGACTGCAGTGATTGGTTCAGGGTGGGCACTGTCCCACGCAGGCAAGTAGTCTTCTCTGCTCTTTTTTTATTTTTTATTTTTTTTTAAGTTTCATGATTCATTACTTGCGTATAACACCCAGTGCACCATGCAATACATGCCCTCCTTACTACCCATCACCAGCCTATCCTATTCCCCCACCCCTCCCCCGAAGCCCTCAGTTCTCTGCTCTTTAATAGAGAGATGTTCGGCGTGGAGAGGGCAGGGAGGGGAGAAAAGATATATCTTGCTTTTAAACTTCAAGTCACGAGGATCCAGGCTTAGGGCTACCAGGGACTATACTTTTTTACTCCGTATGAGGAAGGGCCCTGACTCACCGAAGGAAACAGGGAAAAGAGATAGATGGAGACGACGAAGTCCCAATGACATAATTTGTTCCCCTGGGTCCATCTGTGTCTAAAGTTAACCTTAGATGCCACAGTTACATGAACCACTAGGTTCTATTTTTTCTTCTCAAGCTTGTTCGAGTTTTTCGCATTACCACCAAAGGAGTGCCTTACTCGCATAGAAAAGCCAGGAAGGCTGCCTGGAGCAGGTAGGTCCAGAATGATGTCTTGGAAGACGGGACGTTTATTTGCTTAGTGTTTTGGTTAACAGAACGTAGAAACCGGAGAAGAGAAAATGAGCTCAGATACCCGTGGTGGCATGTGGGCAAAGCACAAGCGGGCCCAGGACAGGTGTCGGACCTAGAGTTAGAAGCTTGGTTGGGTCCAAATTATCTAGACCCTGAGGGGCAAAGAGAGGAGGGCACTTCTTTTTCCTACAGACAATGAAGACCCAGGAAAGGAGTTTGAGCAGCATATGGCGATGTGGAAACAGTCTCACTGGGGTATTGCTCTGACCTTGAAGCCAGATCTCAGGCAAAGAGGGCTATGCCCTCCAGGAGGTCATTCCTATGCATTTCTTTACATCAGGGTCTATAGCTGCCGTTGGACTGAGCATGCTGTGAGGGACCATAAGAAACGTGGAGCCCCATTCCTACTTTTAAAGAAGAGCAGGGACACGGCCTGCCCAAGATCACTGGATCATAAAGAAATGGCAGAGTCTCTTTACGCAACTTTTCTCACAGGTCAGATGCAAAGCTTAACATCTGTATCAGTTTTCTCTTTTTGCACAACAAACCAGCACAAACATAGTGGTTTCCAACAGCACCCATTTATTCGCTCATTGTTCTGTAGGTCAGAAGTCTGGCACGGCGTGGCTGGGATTTCTGCTCAGAGCACGACACCACTGAAATCAATGTATTGGCCAGGTTGGGTTCTCATCTGGAGGATCTGAGAAAAAGCCTACTTTCAAGCTCATTTCTGTTGTTGGCAGAATTCTGTTCCTAGTGGAGGTGGAACCGAGGCCCCTGTTTTCTGGCTGGCTATCACCGGGGGACTGCTCTCAGTTTCTAAAGGCCACCCAAATTTCTTGCCATGGGACCCTACCATCTTCAAGCCATAAATGGTGTAGTGAATCTTTCTCATGCTTCAAGTCTCTGATGCTCTCTTCTGCAACCAGCTGGAGAAAACTCTGCTTTTAAAAGGGCCCAGGGGATGAGGTCAGTGGCACCCAATAAGGTCTCATTTTAAGGTCAACTGACTAGTGATCTTAAGCACATCGGCCAAATCCCTTCACAGCAGAACCAGGATGAGGGGTTAATTGAGAGGAGAACATATGTGTCCACGAGGGTCCGATGATCTGGGGGGCCCCATCTTAGAACCGTACCTCCCACAGCACCGCAGTGCCCCCTGGGATGGGCTATGCACGAGGGGAGGCTGCCAGCTTATTTCGTTGAACTGGCGTACGTGATAAGAAAGTGCGCAAAATACACAGAAGCCAAGCTCATCCCCTCGAGTGAAAAAATAGAACTTTACTTAGGAGGCAGAACAAGTGCCCTCTGGGCCAGCACAGCCCTCTGAGCTGAGCAGCCCACGACAGCTGCATCCCATGAGCCTGTTGTTCAGTGAACTCTCCTTATGTGTCCATAAGGCTCAGCATAGCCACTGGCCATTCCTCGGCAGCTCCCTCAGTGGGCATCCAAGGATCTGTTCCCTCCTGCCATGGGCTGGCCCGGCCCATTCCACCGCTGTCTCACAACAAACCCATGGACCTCAAAAGAAGCTGCCCCATCCTGCACACTCCAGGGCCAGCTGCCCTGGTTCCCAGACAGCCTGGAGGGGCCCCCAGAGGAGTGGTCCATGAGCACTGGGAAGGCACCATGCTGTCGCACTGTGGGACCCTGCCCCTCCTGGGCTGCTGGACGGGGTCCTCTGCCAGAGACCCAAGAGGTTCATCCAGAGTCCCATCCACCCCACCCAAGCACCTTTATGTCCACAGGTTTGCCCATGAGCCATGCGGTCAGTCTTCAATAAGTGGCCAGCACTTAACTTATTTAATCAATCCCCTTTACAGAGAGCTTAGAAGAGCTGCGGGGGAACATCTGCTCAAATAGAAAAATCCACAGGGAATCAAGGTAGAAGGAAGAACACACTGTTCTTCTCATTCTGGCTTCTGATGTCCTTCTTTTCCATCAGGAGCACTTGCCCTTTGGAGCACCCTGCTTCCCTGCATCCTAGAAGGTCGGAGGCCCTAGTGGGCCCTGCCAGCACGAAGCCCGGAGTCTAGGAGAAGCGGCCACGGCCACATTGTCCTGTGCTCCTAGAGAGGCCCGGCTCTGACCCTCCCCAGCTCTAGCAGGTCGGCTCAGCTCCGAGCAGTTTGTTTTTTTGAAAATCTCATAAATTTCCAAGAAACTTCTCCAGACAACTGTCACGAGGCTGCACCTGCCAAACAAACACAAACAGAGCTCTCCTCCACCAGATTAGTTACTTAATTAAGAAGAGAAAGAGACAAGGCACATAATGTGGAGATAATTACCCATCTTGCCAAGTCTCCGAGTGTAGCGTGGCACACGCCAGCAAATTGCAGGACCGCCGCTAATGCATATTCATCCAAAGTTGTAACTGCTGTGAACATTTTCCACACAGACAGCAATATGTTCAACCAACAATCTGAGCTCCTTCTCGAATTCCAGCATCTTCCCACACCCTAACCCTGCCTTCCCAGGCTCCTTCCCTGTCTCTCTGTGAAGGAATTTGCTAAACAAAGCAAACAGCGAACAAGTTATAAGTGATTGTGATCAACACCCACTCCAGGTGACACTCTTGGGAACAATCGATTCTGGACCTCAAATGGAGGCGGTTGGGTTTTTTTCCCTAACCTACTGCCTCATGCAATTTAATCGCATTTAATTGAATCACAAGGATTTATCAATTTATTTACTGTCCTAGGGCCCGTGCCAACGAAGCGCTACAGAGGTACCAAGAGGAGGATAATGAGGCCTCTGCCCAAGAGGCACAGCCCGTGAGGAAAGGAGCTCTCCTCTGTGAGCGAGGCAGAGTGGGTATGATTTTAATCCTCTTTGACAGAGGAAGAGACAAGACCAGAGAGGTTCAGCCAACTGCCAAAACAACATAGTAACTAAGTACGTGGCATGGGCCTTCTCTGTTTTCTGACTCCAAATCCTATGTACAAGGCAGACAAGAGGAAATTCTGCCCTGGAGGCAAAGAAAGACAGAATAAAAAAATAGAGCCTCAGAAGGGAGAGGAGATGTGGGGTCTGCTCCCAGCTCTGCTGCTTAGTACCTCTGCTACCTCAGGCAAATCATCTATCTGCAAAGGTTACCTATTTTCTCATCAATAAAATGTCGATAGTGAGATCTAAGAAATAGAAATGATAACAAGATTCAGTGGAATCGGAGTCCCAAAACTGCTGCCTAGGATAGTGCCTGGCACTTGGTAGATGTCTAAGAAATAGTCAGACCTTTCCCCGGGCTAAAATGGAAGGCCAAACTGAGCAAAGTGGGAGAACAGGAGTAGGAGACGTGCAGGAAAATCAATGAGAGGGGAATCACCTGCGGGAAGTATGATGTGAGTATGTCTTAGTGTGGAGTATGATCTTAGCAGGCAGAAAGGGAACAAAGACATTTTAGGTGCAGATAAAAGCATCAAGGACCAGACACATTCAGGGGAGTCAGTACAGCCAGAATCTGGGATGGGGTGAAGAGGAAAACTGGGCCGGAAGTTTAGGCTGGGACCAAGGCATATGGGACCTTGAATGCCAGGGTGAGAAGAACAAGCAAGAGCATTTGGAATACAGTTCGGAAGTGGAGCTCAGGTTAGCAAGCTGGCAGTCGAGCCTTTGGAGGAGGAAGACCGTAAGGAACCCGATAAACCCAGAGAAGAAGGAATTCGGCTTAGTTATTTCCAGCATGTGCTCAAGTGGTAGGGAAATTGACAAGTTGTCAGCTGTGTCTGAAAGCAGCCTTGCGCCACCCTTATCTGATGTCCTACTCTCTCTACTCAGCTTTCCTTGCCCTGGGTCAGCTGAGGGAGCCGAGAAGAGACCACACCCAATTCTGAGAAAGATGAGGAAACTAACTCACTTCAGAGAAACTCAAAATTGTCTTTCTCCCCTCAGGTTAGACCCCAGGGATCTGAAAGGACACTTAGGGGAAGACTATGGTTGGCCTCCCTGATGTAACCTTAAGAGATGAGGGCGAGAACACCTACTATCCCTCCTTCTCCTTAATCCTGTGGCACTGCCTTTCCAAACCAAGGATTAGAAGAGGTTTCAGCTAGGGTGCCAGCTCCAGTTGGGTGGGGCCGCCTGGAGCACAGGCTGGTGAAACGCTGTGCGAATACTTCCGGGTCAGAGAGCAAGTGTGTCAGAGAGCAGTGTCTGCCGAGGTCACGGTATGGAGGAGCAGAGACGTAGGTATTTGCCCTCCTCGGCAATTGTCCCCGGGGTCTTTGGCTAGTTTAAGCCTTCACGGAGTCTCGGATGAATTTCCCCCATTCCAGAAAAGAGCATGAGTGGCTGCTATAAAATGCTCTTAAAATATTAGAACACGGGGGAAGTGCACTATTCTCGAACAGCCCTTTTATGACTAACGATGAGAAACAGCCTATTGAGATGGTTTTCAGCCTTCAGTGCACCTCAGAATAACCCAGAAGATTTTGCAATGGCTTGGTCGCCCCATTGAGATTTGGGTTCAGTTGGGCAGGGACAGGCATCCACATCTGTTCAGGTTCCCTCGGTGGTTCTGATGTGCTGCCAACGTGAGCATCTTTGTGCCGACGGCAAGCCCACCTGGGGGAGCAATGGAGAGGCCGTGATTCAGGCCCCCATCCTGAGGTTCCTATGCCTCCCAGGTCATCTGAAGGCTCTGGTCCTTGCCTGGGAGGTGCAGGAAGCCTCCCTAGTGGTAAGAGGTAAAGATACAAAGACAAGAGATGTGTGCGCGCGCGTGTGTGTGTGTGTGTGTGTGTGTGTGTGTGTGTGTGTCAGAGAGAGAGAGCACATGATGCTGCTGTTGTCAGGGAAGGGTCCACAGAGACATGGGTCTGAGCAAGGCCTGGGGAGGGTGGGCAGGACTTAGACGGACCTATTGACTTGCATAAGGCAAGACGGGCTCCTGAGCCATGGGCAGTGGCTGGAGGCTGGCTGGAACAGAGGCCCCAGAGGGGTCTGCTGGGAAAGGAACCCAGGGAGGGCCTGGTACAGGATCCAGGTGGCCCAGAAAGAATTTGCCAAGAACTGAAGTCGTGAACCTGGGGCCAGGTCCTGCCAGGTGTGATCTCTCTCCAGACTTATATGATGCCAAGTTCCCCTCTGGGAGCCCCACATCTAGCCAGCTGCTGGCCTGGAGTACTGCCTCGCTGTTTGAGTTTCCTACTCAAATGAGTATTCAAAATTAAAATTTCCTTCTGACTGCAACTCCTTTCAATAAAGTTTAATTCCAAAAGTTAGCTTCCAGGACTGACTTTCAGTGACTTGCCCAGGAGAGTTCATTTAGACCCCCTCCTTCCAACATCCCTCCCTGCCTGGGTCCTAAGGCTCCTCCCCTCCAATGTGTGTTCCAGGGGCTGCCAAGGGTCTCTTGTTTTGGGGCACCTGGGTGGCACAGTTGTTAAGCGTCTGCCTTTGGCTCAGGGCGTGATCCTGGCGTTCTGGGATAAAGCCCCGCATCAGGCTCCTCCATTGGGAGCCTGCTTCTTCCTCTCCCACTCCTCCTGCCTGTGTTCCCTCTCTCGCTGGCTGTCTCTCTGTCAAATAAATAAATAAAATCTTTAAAAAAAAAAAAAAGAGTCTCTTGTTTCAACCTGGCACGTGCCCATGTTGCTCCTTTTGTCCCTTCCTGTCTCCCACCTGTTCACAGGGACTTCTAAATTAGTCATCTGTTGTCAAGGAAACGCTCCGCTTCCTCTAAGGTGTGAATCCCGAGGGATTCCATTTCAGGGAGGGGAAAGTGATGTCCCAGGACTGGCCAAGTGCACTCCTTCATCAATACCCGGACGGCAAAGACTAGAGTACTCTCAGGAGGTGTGGTCCTCCTACCCCCAGAGTGAGGGTCACTACAGAGCTTTGTTAAAATGCAGATTCCTGGCCCCACCTGCCCTCCTTGGTCAGCACTCCACGGATGGGTCCTGGGACCACGTGTGGTGCTGAGACTCAAGGCCCAGGGGATGGGGTGTCTGGAGGTCAGAAAAAAGCCATCTCAGGCTTCACTGGTATGCAGAATATGGTTCTGAAGGAATGCGGCATTTTCTCTAACTTGACCGTGTATGGGGGTTTTCAACAGTTATGTCTTCATCACTTGACATTTGTAGGAATGTGTGAGTGTCCCAGAGCTGGAAAGCCAGAGACACAGGATTAAATAATACAGAAAACCGGAATCGTGCTTTGGAATATTTTTTCTCTGTGCCTGGATCAGCGGCACACTTGCCTAGTCCCTGACAAGTCGCTTTGCGCTCTTAGAGTGAAAAAGGCGTTTCAAAGTTGTTAAAGACAGATCAGCATTTCATTAGATCTCCCTTCCCGATAGAACCAGAAGAACCGAAAGAATGGTGGTCAGAATCGCTCTGCAGAGATCAGACACTGACAGCTTCCCCTATTCCCTGGAGACCCATGGAACCTACTCCCTGGGGTCGGGGGCCGAGGGCTCGCTCTCTGCTTATGTGCCCGGCAATCGCTAACGCTCAGCCCGGTAACCTATCCGAAACTGCCTTGAAATTGTAAAGCCCTGCTCAAATATGGGAGATGATTATTACAGGAATCTGTTCTCTCCACAAATACCACTCAGGCATCCTCTCCAAGCCAGCGGCTTTGCCATAAATCATCTTGTAGGGGACAGCCTATATGCACATCCCATTTCACAGATGAGGAGACAGAAATGCAAGTGACCTGCCCAAAGCCACACACTCAGTGGGAGAGAGGGCTCTGTGTGCTTCGAAGAGAAGCCCTCTTTCGTCTGGTCTTCATGCTTCAGTGCGGTCTTTCTTTCTTTCCCCAAAGCCAGGACACTCTGCGCTGTTAGTGACAGGGTGCCTGACCCTCGTGGCACCCAAAGGGGCAGTGACATTTTCAAACCAACTTGCTTTAATGTCTTCTGATGAAAAATGCCTGCTGGTACATATGCTATGGAGACCGTTAAAAGGTGGAAGGCAATGGTGTGAAAAGCAGCGAACTCAGGAAGGTCGGGCAGCAGTGGCCCCGTCATGAGGACTGTCTGTGGCGACTTTCCTCCACCTGGCACTCACTGGGCACCTGCTCCACCTGGGTTCCTTGGGGCGTGGAGGAGAAACAGAAAGCACAAGCTGCCACCCAGAGCTCTCCGTTTGGGCAGAATGCAGCCCTTGGTCCCTCCCATACAGAGGTTCATGGAGAAGACCCTTTGGAAGGCTTGGAAGAAGGTTATTGGGAGAACGGGGGCATCTTCGTGGTAACAGGGTGGTTTCAGAGAGCAAAACTGAGCGGCCCTGGAGGCTCATCCCCAAGATGGCAGCCCATCCCCAAGATGGCGGCCCAGCAGGTAGACTCAGCTGCAGGATGGACAGACCTCTTCATCACGTTGAACAGCTGTTCCCTGAACCCCTTTGCTATATGAGTTGGAGCATTACGGAGACAGGAGTAGTTCCCTGGTGCACCCAGTCCAAAAAGCCTGGTCTAAATGTGCTCTCTGGGAGATCATCCAGGCTCCTGGGCTGGGAACCCCCTGCTATTTCTCTGCTGGGAAGTTGAACCCCTGGACGCCCCATGTTACATGACCCTGCAGGGCGATAGGGGTGTCCCGTGACTATGCTTCCTTTGCATGACAAGGGCGGTAACAAAGGCATGGAGCAAATAGGACAGTAACTATATTTTTGCAAAGTGGAGAGAAGACAGTATGCAAGAATCACAAGAGTCCATCCCTGCCTCCAGTCTGGCTCTGATGGGTGGACTGTTGCTATGGAAAAGGCTTTAGAGCCACAGCCTGAGACACCGAAGCACAAGGAAGTGCTTAATGACAGGCCGCAGGCCTTGTGAGTACCCCCGGCGCTCTCCAAGGGCAGCCCCCAAGCTGTACAGACACCGCAACCAGGCCTCTGACCGGGACAGCACTCTCACATCTCTGAGGGCCCCCCACGAGGAAGCCCAGGTCCTGCCAGCACGACTGGGAGTTCTCTTCACCATGTGTCAGAAACAGACCCCAGCCTGCCCATTCCAACCCTGGCAGGCACACAGACCTGTGTCTACCTCTTTCCCAGCTGACCCCAGACTCTTGGCCCACCATCTCCTGTTTCCTTGCTTCTCCAGGCTGGACGCCCCTGGAGGCTGACCCCTCAGTGAGCACAGCCCCTGACTTCCTCCCCTCCTGCTTTAGGGAGACGGACTTACTCTCTTGGGGGAACAGGACTCCGTGCCAGGCCTTACGCTGGGTGCTTTGCACGTCTTATCATTTAATCCCTACACCATTCTAGAAGTCCAGGCTTATGCTCTGTTCTACAGTTAGACCGCATTTCAACCTTTGCCTCTGCCACTTGCGAGCAGTATGAACTTGGAAACTTTCCCTGACTCCTGAGCCCCCCTCTTGGCATCCATAAAACGGAGCTGTTAAAAACACCGACCTCTACATATGTTTCTGTGAGCCTGGCCTATGATTATTATGAGGGTTATTCTTACGAGCTCAGGAAGGTTTGAATGACTTGCCCAAATTCACACAGCAGCTGAACAGTAGGGCTGGATTTGAATTCTGTTCTGACCAACTGCTGAGTGCTTCTGCCAGAGCACCTGAGGGCAGTGGGTCTCAAGCCCGGGAAGGACACTGGAAAGGCAAATTCTCCGGCCACTCTCCAGGACCACTGAGTCAGGGACTCTGAGGACAGGCCCAGCTCTCTGCATGCCGCTCTGGGGGATCCTGATGCAGGCTCAGGCTTGCGAACCCCTGATAGGGGAGATAGAGCAGGGCACTCCCTCAACCTCCCTACTGCCCACCCACCTGTCATTCGGAAACTTCAGAACTTTCCAAAGCCTCGTGCAGAGCAGTATCAGGCAAAGCACGTCTATAGGAGCAGACAGAACGAGGCACAAAGGAGTGATTCGAATCACAGAGGAAGTCAGCACCAACAGGAAGACGGTTACTTTGAACGAGTGTTTTAAACCAACAACAGAAGGTAAGTCCTATCTTCCTAATGTGTAAGATCTCCCTCCTGCCCCTCCCTTCTCTGTGCGCCCCCCTCAGCTCCCGGTTCCAAGAAGGGACAAGGGGCCACTCGGAGTCTGGGAGCTTCACCTCACTGGCTCCCTTGAGCCCATGGAACCTGGTGACTTGAGAAGGGGGTAGCTGGGGGGTTAAAAGTTGCCTTTGTGAGATCTGAAAAAGACTGGTCACCTTTCCAGGGAGACTGGAAGAAAAAGCCCGGGAAGCCCCATGTGCTGTCAGTGGAGCGAGCAGGAAGGCCAGGCCAGGACTCGGGGAGGCACCTAGGACACAGAATTCCAGAAGATGCTTGCCTGACCCTAAACGTTGGCTCGCTAGATGTCTCCTTGCTCCCACCCTGGTCCCAGCCCTGCGCAAAGGTAAACCCGTCCCCTGACATTAAAATTTTGGTTTCCCCCAAATAAGTCACCTGCGTCGAGACATCATTTCCTTCTTTGATGGGAAAAGGACACGTGCACAAGAGGCAGGTGTGAGCCCAGAAGCCTCTGCTAACACCTGCTTGCCTGCGGTCCCACCAGGGGAGTGAGCCTCTCCCCCACACCCAGGCGGGAGCCCTGCTGACAGCACAGCACCCCGGGGACCCCCGCCCCCGGCCTCCCAGCTGCCAGGCCGGCCCCTCCACTCTAGGAGCCTTGCAGGCTCAGACGGCAGCAGGTGGGAGCCCCACCGGGGAAGGCAATGAAACTCACAGCCATAAACGAGTTTATTATTGTTGTTAGCTCAGGAAATAAACGTCTCAAGCACTAATAAAACATTGTGTTTTCTGTCTTTATGTCTCAGAGCCCAGGTTTTTCCCAGTACCATGGCTGCTTGGAGCCCGAGTGGCCCTTGGTGACACAACCTAGTGGCAGGAGCCCAGGGAGGCCCCCTCCTCCAGAACCCCAGCGCCCCTTTGGCTCACGTCAGGAGGTATCAGGAGAGGGGGGCACTGCTGAGGAGCACGGCAGGCAAGAAAGGTGTACATGGAGGAAAACACACGCAGACCTTGGGATGAGTAAGGAGCCATCACATTTCCTGTTCCTGTGCGGTGTGCTGCACATGTGTGTGTGCACATGCGTGCGTGTGTGTGTGTGTGTGTGTTCGTCCGTGTGTGCGTGTGTGTGTGTTGCACTCCCTCCTGCCTTTATGTGATGAGCACTTGACAGAGACTCGAGGTGACAGGCGCATTGCTGGCTCTCTCTGGGCGTCGGCAGAGATTATGCGCAGAACCGGCCGGGCTGACATTGAGTCTAAGACAAGAAGACGCGGTTTCCTTGGCCTGGCGTGCCCTGGGCCGATGCAGCTGCGAGCAAATCCTTCAGCAATCTCGAACTTTGACCCACCAGGTGTTTTGATCAGGCCAGTGCTCTTCGTTATAGCAAATGAACTTGAAATTATCAAGGGCTGAACACAAAGTAAGTGGATTTGTTGCTCCGTGAGGCTGTTTCTGGCGGATGGACCACTCTCCTCCACATGGTGATTCTGGGCTCCAGGCTCCACCCGTCGTGTGACCAGCACCTCCTCTGGGGCCCGTGTAGCCGCTGGCTGACAAGGCAAGCTCACATCGCGTTGGTGAGCACTAGTCCCGGGAGTCTGGGGGTCGTGGTCGCTGACTGAGCCGTGGCCTCGGTACGGGCTGGGAGTATGACTTTCTGGCAGACAGCGGTCTTGTCTGCCGTGGGCTGTGGCACTCAGCCTATTACAGGGCTGAGCAGAGAAGCCAAGGACACAGGCCCCTGTCTCCAGGGCTGAGCCAGGCTGCCCTCAGTCCTGGCATCTGCCCCATCAGAGGGCATGACGGTCAATAGTGGGGCCCAGGGAAGGAGCGTGATGAGTGACAACATACAGGTGGTCTCTTGATGCCTCAGTTTCCCCAACTGGAAAATGGGGTTTCTAAGAGCACCTGCAGCTTCAGATGGAGTGTGGTTTGAAGAAGATGACACTTGTGGGTCCCCTGTAGCTTGAGGTACCTGCACTGTGAGTGTCAGTTAATGAAGATGGGGGAGGGGGGAGACTACCTTGGAGCCAATGGAGCCAGGAAAGAGGCAGTTAGTGTGGGGATGAGAAGGAGACGGTCTTCTCTGCCCTCCATCCCAACAGATCACCCCAAATCTGAGCCTGTGGTCCTTACTTCTGCGCCTGCCCATGGCCTTGTAAGTTAGAACTGTCTGTGTGCACTTGGTTTAAAATCACTCAAGCAAACACATCGGACCCCACACACCTTCCCTCGGACAATGAATCACACACAATCACACAGAGAGAAGAGAGACACAAATATAGACTTCTTTTTTTTTTTTTTTTTAGGAAAAACATGCAGTTGTAGCTATAGATGCTCGTGCTATATTTAGTGTCGGTTTGGCAACATCATATACTGCCTTACATTATTTGAGGGTTTAAGTAAGTATATCAGTTCCAAAAATAATTACCCTGCTAGGAGTGTGGAGAGAGAGAACGATAAGAAATGTGGTCTCTAGCTCTCGGAGAGCGGCTGATGGGAGGGATGTGAGAAGGGCCAGCCGGGGGTGGGCCAGGCAAATAAGAAGCCGTCTGGTAAATGCGGGAACCACCACCTGGGACAGGTCCCGGGACGCACGGGGGGCTCTGCGCCGGCCCCCTCTTCCTCGGTGGCCCCTTTGTTCAGTGATGGGCACAGGGGTGCATGGGGGAGAGAGGAGCCGGGCTGGCTTTCCATCCCGCCCTGGGCCCTTTAGCAATTGTGAGACCTTGACGGTTGTAAAGTTACATGAAGCTGTGGGACAGGTGCAGCCCGGGCTCTGATGTGTGCTCAGCTCTGCCCAAGTTCTCACTTCACGCAGAGGGACACTGGAAGCCTCTGGTAGCTGTCGGGAGCGGCCCAATGGGCTAGACACTCTGCTGGGCACACAGTGAGTGCGTCGTACATCATTGAATGAAATCCGCGGTGCTGCTGCCTCATTCCCGCCCTTCCCTCCCGTCCTCTTTTGCCTCTTCTTCCCACCCTGTCTATGCAGGCAGCTAAGACACTCAGTGTGTGAAGAACACTTTGCTTCGCCGAATTCTCCTGTGCTGAGCTGAGGGAACTCCCATAAGAGGTGCCCAAGTGGTATGTGTGTGTGTGTGTCCACTCCCCAAAGTGATAGTGCAGAAAGAGCACACACCTGGGACTCACACTGACCCGGGTTCCCATCCCAACTCTGCCCCCTCCTCACGGTGACTTGGGCAAGTGTGAACCTCGCTAAGCCTCCCATCCCCCGTGTGCAGCATGAAGGGCCTCCCTACCAGGAGAACTGACACAGGTTGAGACAAGACAGCAGGTGGGGGCCCTGAGTCTATGATTGTGTAGGTATCATAGAGCTGTCGGTGTCTTTTTCTCACATGTTCTTTTAAGGACCTGGGTGGCCATGCAGCCCTCCTTCTATGTTTCACTCATGAATTGCCATCATTAGAACATCATCTCCTAAGCCACTGATCGTTGTGAAAATATAGTGCCCATTGGGAGAAAATCTGGGGGGCTGTGTGTGGCAGAAACAGTGCAGAGCGGGTGCCTGGGTGGCTCAGTTGGGTAAGCGTCTGCCTTCGGCTCGGGTCATGATCTCAGGGTCCTGGGATTGAGCCCCACATCAGGCTCCCTGTTCAGCCGAGAGTCTGCTTCTCCCTCTCCCCCCTGCTCCTGCTCTCTCTCTCGCTCTCTCAAATAAAATTAATAAAATCTTTAAAAAAACAAAAAACCAAAAAAACCAGTGCAGAGTAAGGGGCTGGCAGGTACTAAACACACACACACACACACACACACACACACACACACACACACACAGTGGCTGGTGCCAAGCAGGTTCTGATTCTGGCTCTGCTTCCAGCCAATGGGTACAGGCTACCACGAGCGTTGTGCCCCAGGGATTCCAAGATCCCTGACGATGTCTGTCGGTAACGATGGGCCCATCTTGGGTCTTGCAGGGCGTGGGGGCCGAGGGCTGACCCCGCCTGGCTGCTTTTGCTCTTGACCGCTCAGCACTTGCCAGCTTGTTCCTCCTCCCACTTCCGCCCAGATCATTCCTCCAGGAGGCCCTCCTGACTGCTCTTCCTGCATACAGCCTGCCCTCTCCTTTCCTTTCGCTGGACCGAGCCAGCCTCCCCGGCTGCCAGGCGCTGCCGTTCTTTCCTGGAAGGCCAGCTGCTTGCAGCCGGAGCCGCTCTTGCTGGCAGAGGGGACCGGGTTTGAGTACGCAGCACCGCACCTCAGCATCTTCTCCCGGAGCCTCATTACGATATTGTCAATATTCCCCTCGAAAGGGCATCTCTCCTGACGCCTTCACTTTTTTATTAATGTGTGTGAAGGCGAGTCAAGCCTGATTATCATGAAGACAATTGCTGAAATCCCTCCTCGAGAAGGCCCATCCAGACTGTGTAGGCGGTTTAATTTCAGAGACCCATTAATTGGCAAAATTGCCTAAGCAGCTGCTCTTGGTGTCATTTCAGGTCCACTTGGTGAGAAGCAGAGAGGAGGGGAGAGGGAAGGAAGGAAGTGGGCTTCCCTGCGGCAAGCCTGCCCAGCCTGGTGACACAGGTCACCACGCCACAGCCCCCAGGGCCCCTAGTCTCCGCAGGCAGGCAGACAGATACACGTGATGCAGGACCGCACTATGGCGTTGGGCTTGCCGCTCCCTGTGCCCTGCTCCCAGCCAGTCACTGGGATTTCCGACTTGCACGGACACGCCACCAGCCTCTCTACTGCCTCTTCCCCACCCAGTAACAAGGTCGCGTTCATTTTCAGTATCCGGCTCAGAGAGCCACCTCCTCCAGGAAGCCTTCCAGGGTTTTCTCCTATAACATTCATCTCCTCTTTCTCCCTGCTTTCTTTGTTCCCTCCACGCTCCATTGATTCCAAGGTAAGATTGCTCTGTGCACAGGGTTCATGGTGTCTTTATCCCTCTACCCCCAGCACATAGAGCCTGTTGTAAAAAAAAAAACAAACGGTTGAATAAAGGTTTTCACATGAAATGTGCAATGCTTGGGTGGTGGGTCGTAAAGTTATCCATTTGTTCAACAAACATGTGCCAGGCATTGTGCTAAGTAAGGACTGGGGGGCTCATTTTGGCCAGAAAGTCTGACATGCTATGAAGGGATATAGAACTGGGACATTCAAAGGAAGGTGTGGCACCCCCAGCTCAGAGCTGGGGAGAGCTTTTCGGGAGTGAGGCCTGGAGCTGGGCTTTAGAAAAGGCATATAGTAAAGCTGCTGATTGTTCTGACACTAGAGGTTTCCAGAAAGAACACACACACACATTCTGAAGACAAGTCCTGGAATGAATGTATTTTTTAAAAAATGATGGCAGCCTAACATGTATGGGGTAAGGAGTTAAATGTTAAGTGAATGCCTCACTAAATTCTTCTATTAGTATCCACCTCTTACCCACCACCCAGGTCAAGACCTAGAATATTTCCAGCTCCCCAGAGAGCTCCCCGATGCTTGCTTCCAGTCACGGATGCCCCAGGAGTAGCCCCTCCTTCGACTCACCATAGATGACTTCTGTCTGGAATCGCAGAGAGAAATCTTTCAGCTCCGGCTTTGTTCACTCAGCCTTATGTCTGCAATACTCATCCATGTTGTGTATAGCTTTCAGAACAAATAGGCTTTTAATGAATGCCTCCTGTGAACCCAATTCTGGCAAAGACTTCTTGTTACCTATCACACATCCATTTCTCCCTCTTTCCCACTAGCAGAACTCCAAATCATATGGGATAGTAATACGTGCAGCTGAAAAACCACATTTCTCAGGCCTCTCTGCGGCCAAGGGTAGCCAATGAGACAGTGGAAGTCACTCAGCAAAGCTTCGGGGGGTGACTGAGCCAGCCAGAGGCGTCCCTGCTCCCTCTTTCTTGTGCCTGGTGTGTGAACGTGATTGGAGCTCCGGCAGCCATTTTGGGGCATGAAGAGACTGGAGAATAGGACCGTGTGATAAGGATGGTGGAGCCGAGAGCTAACAGAGCCTGGATTCTTAAAAGCATCATGGAGCCTCCTTGTGAAGCTGGGAGTGCCTTCCTGCAGGCGTGTTTCAGCTACTGGTACTCAGGTTTTCAGTTATAGGCAGGAGAACCTAATCCTAACAATTAGACCTATGGCGCATAAAATCCCTTCATTGCATATTGATTAAAATTCAGGTTCCTTTCCATGGCCCACATAGCTCTGCGTGATTTGGCTGCTGGCTTCTTTTTTTATCCCTTCTTCCATTCTCTCCTCTGCTTTTCCTTCACATAACCCTTCTTTCACATCCTCAAATACTTGAGCTCTTTTTTTTGTCTCAGGGCCTTTGCACATGCTATCCCTCTGGCAGGAACACTCTTTACAAGACCCGCCTGGTTTCCCCTTGTCTTTCCATTGCACCTTAAGTACCTCAAAGGGACCTTCCCTAAGCACCTGACCTAAACTAGATGCTCCTGGTATTTTTCATTTTGAGACATATCATACTTTGAAATTATATAGTCATTTGTTTGTTTATTTCTTCAAAGCCTGTTCACTTCCACTAAACCTTCAGTTCCATGATAGCAAACAACGGATTTTGTTCGGCTCACTTTTCTGTCCCCAGAGCCTACCACTGTTCCTGACACATGGTAAGTATTCCATAAATATTTTTGAATTACTGAGTAAATGGCTGAATGAATGAATTTGAGGGAAATATAAAGGATACTATAGCTCCCAGATGTACAATAAAGGAGACTACAGATCTCAGCTCTACAATAAAGTAAAAACCATGATATATACATAAAATACCAAGATGAACAAAACAAACAGAGAGCTGTGAGACCAAAGGCAGATTGGCGGGTGGATGTCTGGGACTCATACACACAGACATGGTTCTGAGAATCCAGAAAAGAGGAGATGAGTGTGATCAGGGAAGGCTTCACAGAATAGGAACAACTATAGCAAATAGAAAGAAAGTGAAAAGCAATTAGTATATGGAGGAAAGTCTATCAATTTGCATGGGGCTCAATTGTAATAAAAATGTCAAAATAACAATGGCTTAATGAAGACATAAGTTTGTTCTCAGTCACATAAAAGGTATTAAGTCACCAGGGAGTTAGGTGCTTTCCATCTTGCTTCTCTGTCATCCTTAGTGCATTTTCCAGTGGTCCAATATGGCTGCTCACGCTCCAGCCATTGCATCTAGAATCCATGCAGCAGGAAGAACGAAAAGAAAGAGAGAGGGACAAAGGAATTATGCCAGTTTCTTTTACCATCTCATTGGCCAGAATCTAATTACAACAGTCTATCCTCACCTCAGGGAAGCCTGGGAAACGTAGCCATAATTCCAAGCCCAGATTAATGGCAGGGTTGTATTATTAAGGAAGAAGAGTGGAGCAGGTTTTGGGTGAAGCCAAGGCAGCATCTACTTAGGGCAGGGAAGGTATGCCATCTGTGGAGGTGTGGCAGATTGCCAAGGAGGCCGCAATACATTGTGGCATCTCCCATAAGAGGTGGGGTCTATAACACCACCCCTGGCATCTCGGCTGGCCTGTTACTTCCTTCTGCCAATAGGGTGTCGTGGAAGCGACAGTGAGCCAGATCCTAGTCTAGGGCTCAAGAGGCCTTGCAGATTCCGCTACTTTACTCTTCAAACACTGCTGCCACGTGGGCAAGCCTGGGCTGGCCTTCTGGAGGATGAGAAAGCAGGCGAAGAGAAAGCCAGGCACTCCAGAGGACAACTAGGTGACCACCAGAAGTGTGAGCAAGGACCAGCCAGCCCCCAGCCAACCCGCCAAGGGACTGCAGACAATGTGAGCAAGCACAGAGCCGTAGAACTAACCATCAGACATGTGAGCCCAACTAACTTGCTTTAAGTCAGGTGCGCTCTCTTACGCAGCTCTAGATACCCAATGCAGGTGGAAAGGCTGCCAGTGAGAACATACCAGAAGTGTTTGGAGCTAGGTGGAGAAGATAATTCTTGGGAAGTTGATATTAACCCTCTTCTCCCAAATAATCCTACTAATATTTGTATAGCACCCCAAAAGACAATGGTCCTCCCAGATGCTTCTGGTTGGAAGAGCACTGGAAGAGAGAGCCAGGAGTCCCAGCCTCCAAAATTAGACTGTCCATTGCAATTGTGTGACCTGAAGCAAGTTCCAAGCCCCTCTGTTCTCCAGACTCCCTCCCATCTGCCAGCGACAGAGTCAGCTTAAGCCCCCAAGCCCCTTCAGTGGTTCCAACAAGGCCAAGTCAGCCGATGAAAACACAAAGAAAGCCAAGCGGGGATTTAGAGAGACGGAAAGTAGACATGGATCTTTGGACAAGCTACTGTGATCCAGAACAGAACCACTGGCTCAAGCTTGGAGGGGGAAGGAGAGTTCAGCGCCGCCCCCAAGTGGCCACAGCTTTCCTCTGAGGGTCTCTGATGCCACCACTCTGTCCCTCCCTGGCAGAACCACAGAGGCCCAAAACAAAGTGACCCTCAGTGAGGAGGTGACGGAGCTGGAATTCCAGCCCGAGCTCCGGATTTTGGGGCACTGCCCTCACTACCACACCCAGGCCCCTGCCACCCCGGGAGCCAGAGTGACAATTGGTGTGGGGGCCTGTGGCCCCAGTTCCGGGGTGTCACACACCTAGTCATTTTCTCCATCGAGTTGAGAATGAGCCTTGGATCTCTCCACCTCCCCCACATCACAGGGGCCAAGAGCCAATGGATACCCCAGGAGTCACTGACTCATGACTGCACCGGCGTGCCCCCTCAGTCACACAGCTCTGCTCTCAAGTTCAAAGGGCGCTCAATCCCTGTCTCCCCCGCCCCACTCTGGGCAATGAGAAACTGGCCCACGGTGGTGGCGGCACCGCCTTCCCGTCCCCAGGAAGAGCGTGAGCCCATCTGCTGCTCCCCCGCCCAAGCAGCTGCTGGTGAAACTAGCCCTGGGGACCCCGTGGGCTTTAGACACCCCCTTCCCCCCCCACTTAGGAAGGCTCATCCACCTCCCTGGCTTCTGCCCAAAGACCCATCTCGGCTGAACCCTGTGACCAGCACCGCCCCCACGAGCAGCTGTTCAGGGCTCAAATCCAGGATCTATGACTTGCCAGCTGTGTGACCCTGGACAGTTTAGTTACCCTCTCTGGTCCTCATACATAAAACAGACATGATACTACCCTCTTCAAAAGGTGGTTGGAAAGATTCAGAATTAACTTTAAAATTAGATAATGTATCTGATCTCCTCTGGTCTTTCTTGAACATAGTGGGTACATGGGCCAAATAGCGCATGTTGGCTCTCGGCACCACACTCCTGTTTTGACTCCCTGCCCAGGACCATCCCTGAAACTACATTTCCCAGGTTCCCTTGCCTACTGGCTTCCCATTAGGTTCAGCCAATGGGAGACACTGGTGGGAGATTGGAAGGCAGAAAGAGGAAGATGGCATTTGTCGGCTGCTGGCAGAGGCAAAAGGTCACGTGCCCAGGAGCAGCCACGGCCCTGGGGGCTCCCAGGTGGGCCACAGTCCCAAGGACAGTGGCAGCTTCCTGGATGGGGGGGTAAGAACCATCATGTCCTTTTGCCTTCTGACCCGATTAGTCCCCTGTAACCAATTCCCTGCCTTAAACCTGGTTGAAACATCCAGAGCAGCTCCAATCTCCTGCCGGGATACTGATGGATGCTGGGGACAGCAGGTGGCTGGCATCTGGAGGGTTTCTCGCTTATGCTGTGCATCCTTCTCTGAACCCAAGCCCAGGTGGGGTGCCAGAATCCACCTCAGCACCCCACATACACGTACTTTCCCACCCTCAGATCAGAACCCAGACTTGGGCCTCCATCTGTCCTAACAGATCAATGACTTGAACCCTCGGCCCTCCCCTCTGTAAGGGGCTCAGCTCTTCTGTTCTGATGACTTCCCCTCTCCCAGGCCCTGACTTGGCCCCAACACTCCTCAGCTCACTTGTTCCCCACCCCTGCAGGGGCTTCCAGCAACCCCACTGAGACAGAATCCTCAAATGCACACAGTGGGAAACCCACCCCTTTGACACAGCAGAGAAAGGAATGGCTTCTGCCTCCAGCACAACTCAGAGAGGACTCTGGGGCTAAACCAGCCCAGTAGAGACCTTCTGGTCTAGCCTCGGCTCTTCAACGGGGCAAGATATTATTATGCCCATTGTACAGACAAAAACAGTGACTTTCAAGGAGAGAAAGTGACTTGCTCATGGCTTTCTTCCAGAAAAGGCTCTCATCTGATATCAGCCCCCACCACCTCCCTTTCAGGTGCTCGTGGGGCGGACACAGCCCTCAGCTACACAGAGCCCTCCTCTCAGGCTGAGTCCCATACCCTGGACTTTTCTACTCCTGAGATCCCAACTAACACAACGTCTTGGATTCTATCTCTGTCAGGTGCCATTTTCCACCAGGGAATTCAAACATTACCCTGTACTAAGGTGTTGGTGAGAAATCCATTTGTTCTGAGCTGCCCCCTACCGGCAGCTGTGCAGGTCACGCCCTCGGACCCTGCGGGGTGCCATCCATGTCCTTGCCCATGGGCACAGCCCTCCCCCACCACCTGGGGGCACGCAGTGCACATTTGAACAGCGATCCTGCCTTTCCAGCAACAAGGTTTAGTCCAAAGGGACACATTGGTAGGAGCTCACGACTAGGGGTCTCTTGATCCCTGGGTCTCATCTGGAATTTCCCACCAGCCACTGACCCTCTCTCCATGGAATTCCATTTCCTCTCCAGAATGATCAGGAAGGTCTGTGCAAAGCCTGACACCGACAGATGCACTTTTTCATTTAATCGTGCCGAAGGCAAGGCAGGCAGGTGTCCCCACTGCAGAAACAAAAGGATGGAGACCAGAGAGTTGAGGACTTGCCCAGTATCCCATGGACCAGGAGGGCCAGAGCCCGACCGTGGACCCAACTCTCAGGCTCTGCGTCTAGTCCCATCACACTAAGCTTTGAAGTGGGTTTGTGGCCTAGTGCCTGAGCACGGGCCGTCTTGGGCAGGTGGGTGGTGTCATAGGGCTGCCCCCTCCCCATCGGGGACCCCTCTCCAGCTGAAGCTCAGAGCTGGCTCCGCAAGGTGCCAGGTGGAATCCCAACATTTCCCTCACCTGCCGGGGCCTGGCAAGAGGAGGCTGGGAACAGATGCCATGCACCTTGTTCCTGGCACGAATGACGGATTTGTGGGTCCCCTTCGAGGAGCAGCACACACTCCCCCGGTGTATGCTGTGTCAGCCCGTCCGGAGCTAGTGAAAATAAACAGTGCCATTATCCCTCCACTGACTGCCACATCGTCTATTTATACCACTTAAGACACAGGATAAATGGCTTCTCAGTTTCATAATGAAAGGAATATTTCATTTTGCAGAGCTGAGGAACTGTTTATTGAGCATAAAAACAACATTTATACTGTGTTTTGATAATAAACTGATCTGGGAGTCAGTTCATTGAGGCGGCGGCTTGTCTCTTCTGAGGTTGGTGTGGGTGGGGGAGAGGGGTGCCCGGAGCCTGGGAAGGGACGGCGGGTCTCAGGGCCCCCAAACGTCCCCTCCACTGGCTGTATTAATTCAGGGGTCCTCACAGCAATCCTATAGGGGCCGCCGTTATCACCCCCAGTCACACGCAGGAAAACAAAAGCACAAAGAAGCTACATAGCTTCTCCGGGTCCCAGAGCCTGTAAGTGGTAGGGCTTGAATTAAACGCACACTCTTAACCACTGGGCTGGAGATTGGAAAGGCCTAGAAGGTGGAAGGAATACACCAAGAGGAGGTGAGCGAGAGAAGAGTTTTATAGTTTGTGAAAATACAAGTCCGGCCCCAAGTCTCTGCACCAGCTTCGTGTCGCCAAGAAGCCAGCAGGGAATCGATGCTACAACCTTGTTCCTGGAGTTCCCTCCGTTCAGGGCCTTCGGTGTCACTGCTTTTCCCCAAAATACCTCTTAGTCACAGGCTTTGCACCCACGATTCCATCTGTCACAGAAACACTGGTAAAGCCGGGGGTCCTTGCTGCCCGACGGGCCCTGCTTCCCTCCCCTGCTGACACAGGTACCCTGTTGGGATCTCCCTTCCACCCAGACGCCAGCATCCCCTCCACGGCTGCTCTCGTGCACCTGCTATTATGGACCAAACTCACGTGTTGGACCCTTACCCCCAACGCGATGGTATTTGCAGGGGAGGCATTTGGGAGCTAATCGTGCTGAGGTCATGAGGCTGTGGCCCAGGATGGGATCAGTGTTCTTAGAAGAAGAGAAGAGACATCAGAACTCCCTCTCTCTCTATCATGGGAGGCCACAGCAAAAGGAAACTGTCTGCAAGCCAAAAGACAGCTCTCAGTATGAACTGAAATCTGCTGGCACCTTCATCTTGGAAGTTTCCAGAACAATGAGAAATAAATGTCCGTCGTTTAAGCCATTGGGTCTATGATACCGTCTTATAGCAGCTGGGCAGGCTAACACGCCTACAGAGGCCCGGGGTAAGGGGTTTAGGGTAATACCTGTAGCCTTTGGGCATTGCCATATGCTGAGCAGGCAGCAAAATGCTTTCCACAAATTATTGCTTTTCTTTACAGTGGTCACGGCAATTAGGTATAACTTCCCCTGGTTTGAAAATAAAGAAACAGACCCAGGGAAGTCAGCGGACTTGTCCAAGGCCACACAGTTGGTGACGGGCAGAGCAGAAAGGCAAGCGCAGTCCTGGCCATTCCCGAAGCCCTTGGGCTCTCTGCTGCATCTCGTCTTAAAGACTTCAGGGCTGAGGCCGGAAGAGTGGCTGTGCTGGGCTCCCTACCCTTTGCCCTCCGTCCTGGAAAAGCACCCAACTTCCCTATGAAAGCCTCAGTCTATCTCTGATGTAGGCGGCACAGTGGTTCCTGCAGATATCGCCATCCTAATCTCCAGAATCTGTGAATGTATTGTATGTGGCAAAAGGGACTTGGCAGATTTGATTAAGTTAAGGATGTTGAGGTGGGGAGGTTATCTGGGATTACCCAGATAGGCCCTAAAGGTAGTCACAAGTGCTCTCCGAGGAGGGAGATCTGATCACGGAAGAGAGGAAGGTAATGTGATGTCAAAACAGTGACTGGGGAAACACACCCATGTGCCAGGCCTCCATAGTTGCTGGAAGAGGCAAGGAACGGATTCCCCTCTGGAGCCCTCACCACGGACCACATCTGCTGGCACCTCGATTTTAGCTCTACAAGACTCATTTCCAACTTCTGACCTCTAGAACTGTAAGAAGGAATTTGTGTTGCTTTAAACCATGGCAATTTGTTACAGCAACTACAGGAAAACTACGTAGTCCTATAAAATCCAATCTTCCAGTTTGGTCCTGACTTCAAAACTATTGTCCTGTGGATGCCATAAATATACCTGAATTCGTCAGTACCCCGACATAGGGTAAGAAAACTCCATGGCCATGTGTATGGTGTTACCACGGAGAAGAATCCTAAAGTTCAGAGAGGGGAAGTGACTTGCTTAAAATCATAATCTAAGATGGGGAAGATGAGATTCGAACCCAGGACCTGTGGCTTCCAGAAAAATCCTTCATCCCCTTCTGCAGATGCTCCCTCCTCTTTGGACAATCTAAATGTCTAAGGAGTGACGAAGCAAGGGTACTTATGGCATCTCAGAGCTATGTCCTTGGTGTGTGAGTGTGTTTCTCTTTGTGTTACGTTGTTTTGTTGGTTGGTTGGTTATTTTAATTTTGTCTCCACAGCAGGTTACAGGCCTGTGGCACAATAAGGACGAGGACCTTCTTCTGAGTTTGAATCATCATTCCACTTGCCAGTTGAGGACTTGTTTGGTGAGAAAGAGGTAACAGTAAATGTTCACTCAAATCATTTCATGTTCCTTGTGGGCATGGCCCTTGCATCCAGGCAGGGCCATGAGATTGGTTCTGGTCAATGAATCTGGCAGAGGTGAGATTTGCCACTTGCAGTCTTGGCCCCTGAAACCTCCACAAGCTCCCCTTTTTATGCCTGCCTTGCTCGCTGGAGAGCTGGAAGCAGAAGACCCCAAGGAGGCCCTGGAGGGCACTGTGGTCCTGGAAGACTATTGGACTCAGTAAAGTAAGTAAAGTAATCCAGGTAAAAAGGAATGAAATCCCTGCAGAGCCATCTGATGGACCTTTCATTAGTCATAAGACAAATGGACTTTCATTGGGTTAAGTCACTGAAAATTCAAAGCTTGTTACTATAGCAAAACCCAACCGATCCTGACTGACACAACTGGGAAGACGGTACCCAATGCCTCTCAGGTGCTCAACAAATGTAATTCTGGAAGGGCCCATAGAAAGGAGCCCATTTCTCTAGGTGAATTTCAGGTGGGATCTGTGATATATATCCACATACATCCTTCTAGTTGCATCCATAAATTCACTGATGGGTGAGGGTCAAGAATGGTTGCAACAACTAGAAAAAAATGACCTGGTAACTTTTCACCAAATTGTAAATTTTTTGCCACACAACTTACCACTGCCTTCTACTCTTTGCCTTCGGGCATCGTTCCATCTGGGAGACCACTAAGTCCAGGACTGAGCTTCTTAGTCTGGCTTGAGACCCTCCTGGTGGGATTTTTCCTCTCCACTACTCTTGAGGGTCTCCTAGTGAAGATAAGTGGTTCTTGTAGAGTGGGCCAAGCCCTAAAAGAAGGGATGTGGCCCTGGAGGAAGAATAGGGCGGAGAGCAGAGGGACTCTACCTCTAGAGCAAAAGAGATGGCAGGGTCTACCCAGGCGAGGGCAAGGAATCAGGCGTGGGTCTCCTCCCCCTCCCCCATCTCCACACCACCACTCCAGCCCATTCTCTCCGGGGAGGAGAGGCCACCCAAGACTGTGGGAAGTACATCCAAACATAGTGGGCTCTAGAGGACAAATGGCTAGTAGACATTAGAATGCATGCTTACCCTCCCAAGGAGCCTGAGAAATGGGAATTAAAAACAATATATTTGGGGAAGGTTTAAAGTAGTATATTTTACCAATTGTAAAACACGCTTCTTTTCACATTTTGACATTTTGGAACTCACAATGCATCTTACAAATAATAGCACATCACGTTACATATTAGCAAGTGCTTTCTCTTCTTCATGGTGCATAGCGTAATGGTGTGCCTTAGAAGGGGTGAGAGGTAGTCAAGATGTGGTCAGAATCACTTTTGAAAAGAACGCTCCTTTGTTTGACTAGAAATTTCAGTGCAGCACTTAAGTCTCTTGGTATGTATTAAGATAATAGGAGCTAAGTCCCCAAGTCACCACGTGGAGGAGAGTACCCAGCATAGCAAATTTCAGATTTAAAAAAAAATACCTGAATTAACCAAAAAAAAAAAGGTCAAGATTGTAGTATTTTAGAATAGAATGACATACACAGTCCTGGGGTTCTAAATATTGGAACTGCAATCTTTATATTGGAATTCTCTCTGGGCGAATGGGGAAACGGCTAGGATGTGACTTACAGGAGACATTCAGTAGGTAGTTGCTGTATTGATTAATTAGGGTCTAGGACTGAGTAAATCTTTCGTTAATTCTGTTTCTCTTACGTTTTGTTTCTCTCTCTTCCCTCCCTCCCGTTCCTTCCTGACCTTCTATCACAGGGATGCATAGAAGAAACTCTCAAAATTTTTACATATTTAAAGAAAATCCTCAGCCTTCTTTCAAGTGTTCCTCTAGCCCTTCTCTGAAAAATATGAGTAACGTTAATAACTGTTTCCAAAACAGGAACAGTTTTGATGTGTCAGGTCCAGTGCTACCCCTTTCCAGGCGTTCTCTAGCACTGTGTTAACACGTTGCTTATGGCTCTTAGCTCACTTTTCCTTGAACTTTAGTTACTTGGCTTCTTGTGAATCTGTTAAGGCAGGGATTGGGTCTTTAACTCCCTAGGAACCCTTCCCCCTCCCTTCACGGAGGGCTGTAACTAGCATTTAGCAAGTACTCACTACTCACGATTGAGTAGATGATGGGATTATGGGTGGACGGATGCGTGGACGGATGCGTGGACGGATGGACAGCTAGGTGAGACTATTTACCTCTTTTTCATTCAGTCACAGCAAACAGGTCAAAACAGAAGTTCCCTGTGATAACAGAGTTCAAGGTCACTGAGGCAGGGACAGACTTCACAAGGCACAGCCAATTTATTCAATACTGCAAATGAGTAAAAATGATAAAGTTCCTCCAAAGTCCGGAAACCCAAATGGGTGTCTGCCCCTGGCCAAATACGCATGATATATTCTTATTAATAAAGCCAGACTGGTGTCCTCAAATTATCCAAGGAATACATTTGCCCACCCACAGCGATGGGGGAAGCGATTACTTATTAATAAAGCAATAGCTAAATCTAATTATATCCCCATCAGAGGCAGCTGGTAATAAAACTGGGCTGGTCTTCCAGAGCTCAGTGACCTCGCTGACCTCAAATCAAAGTTTAAACCATCCGTCAGCTTCCAATACATTCCCAGCACACCTACCAATTACCAGCACCCTGGTGCCGCTGTCTGCCAGGGGTCAGAGGTCACCGCATGCACTGGATAGCTGGGAGCTGGAATGGGGCTTTAGAAATCTCATTATCCTGTTAACCATACATTTATCTGACAAGATAAAAGAGACTAGGTGACCAAGCTATCATTAAAGATTAATAGAAAGTATAAAAAATTCAGCTGCAACCCGCATTGCTGTTTAGGGTTTGTGATCAGCATGACAGGGTTATTAATCAGGGAGCCAAAAAGATTTAGGTCTTTGCTCTTGATATTTTCTATTTTTATTTTTCGGTTTTTTGTTTTTTTATTCCTTCTCTCTGTCTTTAGTCATTACCTCGTCGCCTACCACCCCAAACCGGAGGTCAAAAGAGAGTCCTGCTAATTGGCCCCTCTGGTTTCAAATCATAACCCATCGGGCCAATTAGAAAATCGCCAAGACTCCAAGGTGACACGGTGACGGCAGAGGGACGCTGGTGAGCTGGGACAGAGTCAAGCGGCTCACCGGGAGACTGCCCTTCCTCGTGTGCCAAGCCTGATAATCAGGGGGGTCCGTCAAGATGGTTTTAATTTAATTCAGGCCTACAAGGCACACCCCAGCTCCAAGATGACGTCTCCTCGTTCACAATTCCATTTCAGTCTCACGCAGGAGATCCTTGGCCCCGGGCCTGCCGGGAATCGGAGGGCGGGCTCTGTTTTAAGGCTTCGGAATTCTTTTTATTCTTTTCGGTTCTATCCCTTCTTGCCCACCTACCCCCACACTCTGCTTCTTCACCGGCATCTTCCTGAGCCCTCCTGATGATACATCAGCATCCTTTCCCCGTGCGGCCTCAGGAGCCGTGTGCTCGGATGACAGCTCGGCAGTCCCCCTGACGCTCCCAGGCCGAGGCAGGGAAGCCAGGAAGAGGAGGTGGTGGGCCAAGGAAGGTGTCCAGAGCAAGAGTGTGGCTTCCAGCTGCCCTGGGGAGGGGACTTGCGGCCAACGGTCCTCAGAAGGCTGCTCAGGAAGCGAGCTGACCACTGCCCTGGGGTCAGCAGTGAGCACAGGATGCCCATGGGCTCTGCGGGGCTTTCGTCTGCAGCCTCCCCACCGCAAGCTGGGTGACACCCGGAAAGTCAGCAGGCCTCTCTGAGCCTGCTTCCCAGCCTAGGCGATGGGAACAAGCCCCGCCCTCTCAGGATTGTTTGAAGATCAAAAGGAATTCCTGAGTGCAGTCTCCTCTGTGCTTCTTGCCTTGCGCCTGCTTCCTCCGGGTTCCATTAAAGCTAATCTGATAAATCAATTAAGGATAAAATTCCATTGACTGGCCTCTGGCTAGCTGCCAGAGTTCAAGGACAACATTTTATTCTTCCGTGCAACTGTGCTCTCCCCTCCCTCCCAACACCATTCCCCACCGCAAATACACACACACACACACACACACACACACACACACACATACACACACATAGAGGAAAGTGAGTTCTCAGTGAATTGTCAAATGGCCTCTTCTTCCAGATCACCGACACTGTTCAGGCCTCCGTGGCCTAGCCAGCATGTGCCCCAGTAAGCCTCCATAAAGGAATGAATGTCTGGCCAGAAGGGCCATCCAAGCCACCTACTAGCTGGAGAGTCAGGTCAAAGACGGTCAAGTACGACTGACGACCTAGCCTGAGAAGCCAAGCAAGGTGAAATGGAAAGAAGCACCAAGAAGAGAAAGGACAGGTTGGAGAGAGGAGTGCCAGGTGGTTCAGAGAGAATGGCTTGAGGACTGAGTTCAGGTGTAGACTTGGCCTTTAAAAGAGTTGTGACTCCAGCCAGCTGTGTGGCCTAGGGCTGGGTCCAACGGTTTCTGGGACGGGGCACGGTTGCAGTGTGGAGACGGGGCTGCGGGTGACGGCTGGAGAGTACTGTGCTTTCCCCTGGAAAGCCAGGCTGGTGAGGTAGGACACAGAGGGCAGACCAGGGGGGCCTTCGGGCAGGAGCGGGACAGGAGGAAAGTGACATTTCGGGGACATCCTTGTCGTATGCTCCATAGAACCGGGAAGAAGAGGAAAGAATGGAATTGGGAAATGAATCCCGTGCAGGCACGGCTGAGATGGCCATGAACGGACAGACGGACAGATGGACAAGTGTGCTCACTGGCCACCTGGAGGAAGCCGGACAGCCCCTGCAGCCCCCTTCTGGCTTCCTCTCTGCACATCCCAGCCGCAGCCTGCCTGGCAGGCGCCTCCCAGCCCCACGGTAGACAGAAAGGAGGAACATCTTTCTGCTTTCACTTCTGTCCCCCACTCCCTCTGACGGCCCAGACAGCTGTCCCGTCTGCAGCAACGGGGCACTTCATACTCCAAGCAGCACATGTCTAATCATCTACTAGAGGGCTCACTAGACGTGTGTCTAATGCATCACGACATTTTTAAGTACCTTTTCCCCAGAAAGTAATTTTCCTTTAAGCAACCATGCCCGTTGCTTGATGAGCCTACATTTGGGAAACGAATCCAGAGAAAAACAAAGAGCCCGTGACCGCAGCAGGCCAACGGGCCGGCCTTGCAGACAGTCGCAGGGACAGCTTCCTCATAAAATCCCTCCTGAAAGATTCCGGGGCTGAGGAGGAACAGCAAAGAAGGAAACCAATGTTCGGACATCAACCTTACTCAAGCCTCCATGGACGTATCCAACTTAGGGCTAAGGAAACGGATGGAGAAGTAAAGAAATGCTCAAAAGTACTCCGCCCGCCTCAGAGCTCATAGCCAGCTCCGTCTTCACGGAGAGGGCTGAAGAAACAGAAGTACAACGTTCCCCCCACCCGGGGGTACACTTAGTACTTTCGCAGATCCATTCGTAGACTTCACCATCATTGCCCGAGCGCCTTCTGTCCTGGGCGTGGTGGTTGGAACCGTACGTATGTGATCGAAGGCAATGCTCACAACGTTTCTGCAAGGAACTTTGTTATTCCTGTTTCAGAGGTGAGAAAATTGAGGCACTAAGAGATTACGCATTCCCCCATAAGGAGCTCACTTCGAATACAGGTTCCTTTAAAGTATTTTCCCCCAGAAAATAAATTTCCTTTAAGCAACAATGCGCATCATTTGAAGAAACAAATCCAAAGCTGGAGCTCTTAAACATGACCTCACACTGACTTGCTTCATTATGACCCAGTTTTGGGCCTTGAGAGTTCAGAATCTAGGTAGATAGGGAAACCATGTGCATCTGAAAACCAGAGCCGTCACGTGATGATCTAGACAGCAGCCACCTGAGATCATCAAAACTCATATTCTCTCTATCTTCCCACCCTGTCAGTTTCAGTGTGTCTCCTGCCCTGAACTAGCTTCCCTCATGGTTGCAAGATGGCTGCCACGGCTCCAAACTTCGCACCCCAGTTCTGTTGATATCCAATGTAAGAAGAGAGACCAGTTAATTCCTGTGTCTCTCTCTTTTTTCCTTTACTTTTCTTTCTACTTATTTCATGTAATTTCTACCATACCTGTCTAACCTTTTGCCTGCATATGTAGGGAGACACATTGGGAAGATGTTCACCTAATGTTAAAGAGGCATGGTTTTTGTACTTGGTTGCATGGCTTGATTTTTTTTTTTTTGTAATAAACGTACATCATTTTTTAGGGGAAAAAATGATAAATTCAGGATTCAAAAGAAACACAGCAAAACAAATCTTACCATGCCATTCACCGGCTGAAGATTCACCAGTGTCCCCCTCACTGCTGACAGGACAAAGGACAAACTCCTCATCAGAGATTATAAGCTGCCCGTGACTGGGTGTCCGAGGTCGTGCCACAGGCCACCAGTCTCCAAACACGCCGGATATGGGGGTGCTTCCTCGGCTTGGGCTGCTCCCTGCAGCTGGAGGACCTCCCAGTCCTATCCAGGGGATAGGAAAGCCCTATCCTCTCTCAAGGCCCAAACCAAACATCACCTGCTCCTTACAGCCTCCCCGGGAAGCTCAGTCAGAAGCTATTGCGCCCCTGTCCAGGGGCCATAGAATTGTATTTTTTCTTCTATTTTAGGACATCTTTCAAGCTGCCTCTTCAGGGTCTTCGTTTGGGTGGTACTCTGGAGCCAGCTTCCACTGGCTTTCAAGACAGATCCTGCGCATCTCTTTCAAAGATGTCACACTGAGATCTTGACGCGGACCATGGCGGGGATATTTATACCACGGGAATTGGCAAATGCCATGACTGGGTCTTTTATCCCCGCCGTGAAAGCTGGCTGTCAATCATTCCCCAGCCCACCCTAGTTTGGGTAAGCGTCCTTCTCTTCCACTTCCAAATCCACTCAATGAGGTCAGTCTTACTCCCACCTCCTAGCGCCTAGCACAGCACTTTGCTCAAGGCAGGAGGAAGCTCACAGCTAGAGAATCGGCTTCTGGAAATGCCCCGTAAGCAGATGGGCCATCCATGAATTGACTCGTCCTTCCCAGCTGTGGGCGTGGGCCAGCCCTCCGTCCCGGGCAGGGTGCGGCTGGGAGCCACTGGGAGACCTTCCTGCAGTCTTCCTGGAGAGATCGGCCCCACCTGCCGGCGAGGGCAGACCCGGGGGCTTCAGAGGAACGAAGGAGCAGTAAAATAGCCCCAGGCCTCCCCAAATCTCTAATAAATCTTGTACACTGAAGAGACTTAAGTGACTCAGGCACTGAGCCCAGCAGGTCACATCTTGGAAAATGCAGGGTGGGTTGTTAAACCGGCCTGAGTAGCGTTGATCATCAGCGGATCGTGGGGTCACAGGGGTCGATCCGGTTCCCTAAAGCGCTGTCTGTGCTTTTGCAGGGAGATGGCAAGCGGCAGAGAGCAAGGCGCAGGCCTGGGCAGCACTCCCGTGGGATCCTGAAATCCCCAGACCCGCAGCTGTGACCCACAGCATGTCCAGGTCTGTGCAGGGCCCCAGGGCAGGGCGGAGGGCCCCAGAGAAGTGACAGCCGCAAGACCAAGCCTCTCACCCCACATGACTGCACAGCCACCCAAACTTACTGGAACAGGGTCCCTGCAGCCCGGAGGCAGAGGCCGAGTCTTCATCAGCCGTGTTCCCCCACCACGCCCAGGCTTCAGCCCATCCTGAATCATGTTGGTAGAAAGAAATCTGAGTTCTGGTCCTTGCCCTGAACGAGGGCAGAGACATGGCCGTCCCTCTGGGCCTCAGTTTCCCCATAGGGACCGTGAAGTGCCTCGGCATTATGAGTTCAGGGAAAGCCTTCCCACCCCGTTCAGCTTGTCACTTTAATGCTTCCAAGCCTGTGTGAGCCACGTCTCCTAGCTTCCCCTGTGCAAACCAGTCTCTCTCCTGTCAGCGGGGAGGGACGGCTCCCTGGAGCCCACCCAGCTGGCTGGGAGAGGTGCCTGCCTGTGGGAGCAGCTGAGTGACGAGTGATGCTCACGAGAGGAGAGGGAAGCTCAGCACAGGTCCTGCGTCACCCTCAGCCAGCGGCTTCCTTGAGCTCGAGTATGTCAGAAGCATGTCAACACTTCAGCAGCCACTCTTCAGGGCAGGCGAGGCAGGGAGAGGGCTCGGGGGAGCCTGGGCCCTGCCGAGACAGTCTGCAGCGGACGTGGGAGCCGGGACATGGGAGGGACTTAAGATGCCCTGCCCCCCACCGCACAGTTTTCAGGGTTCTGGGGAGAAGGGAGGGGGCAGGGAAATTGCCCTTCCTGCATTTTCTGCCCACTAGAAATTTGATAAGTGATCTCATTTCTTCCATATCATAGCTCCACGAAGCAGGTACTATTGCCCCCAATCTTTAGAGGAAGCTCAGTGAGGGGGCATGTCTTGCCCCAAGTCCCTCTGTCGTCCAGGACAGAGAACCTTAGGGATGACAGTTCAAAGGTACTGAGCACCACTCTTTGAACAGAACAAGGATGTAAGTGCTACCCACACACTTGTTACCATCCCGATTTTTACATGTAAATGGAGGGGTCTACCCCTCCTACCCCAACTAGGGTGCCTGGGCCTGGTGGGTCCCAGGCTGACCTGTGCCTACAGCACCTTGCCCAGCGGTGTCCGTGTAGACATCTGATGGCATTGAGTCCGGGAAGTCTTGAGTTCCGGGAGGTGGGGGGAGGGGGACACAGGGTGACATGACCACGCCCAGGGGATGTGCAGGTCGGGTCGGCGCCCTGGGCCCATAGCCCCACTGGAGACTCAGCTCAAGGGACGGGCTGGAAGTCTGGTTCTCCCACCTCTGCCTTTCTCCGCGTCCCTCCACTGGTCTCCCTGCTCCCACCCACTTTGACTCCTTACAGAGAAAGGCCGCCAGTCCTCTTCTTTCCCCCAGATAAGGTCCTCAGGTCCATAAGAAATTGCTGTGGGGGCCCGCTAGACTGTAGCCCCAATGTTACCAAAGTGAACATAGGCTTTCCTTTCCGTGGAAACCAGAGCCTAGATGCTCCCCCCACCCACACCTGAATGTGGCTCTTCCCTCAGAGGGCCTTTCTAGAAGGGAGGGGCACAACGACCACAAAGGAACGCCCCAAGTTCAGTTTTCCTGTCCCTCACTGGAGCTCAGAGAGGTTGGCTGACTTACCCTATGTCACCCGGGGGTAGTGGCCAGAGCCAAAATCAGAGCCAGGTCTGAGGCAAAGGCTGTTTCCACCAGATCCCGCACTCCTGCCACTGCTGTGTAGACGGGACCCCAGTCGCAGGGTGGTACCACCATGGTTCATCTCTTCTCCCAGACTCTGGCGACCCCCGTCCTTCTCCCCCGAGGACATCTGTCCTATCTCAGGCACAACCTTGGGTCCCTTCTCAGTCCAAGGGCAGCCCTCGGTCACACCTCCCTCCTTTCCTTGTCCCCCACCCTCCAATTGTCCAGGGGTCCTGGCTGCCTCTCCCTCCATTTCCATTTTCTAAACATATTTACGGAGAGCCCATGAAAGCTCAGGGACTCTGCTGGGTGCTGGACAGACCGAGGTACTGAGCAGGGCACGGTGCGTGCTCCCTGCTTTCGGGCTTTCTAGTCTTCTTGCTGAAGGCAAGTACATGAACGAAGAAGTCGATAGACTCTGACCGCGCCACGTGCTGAGAAGGCTACGAAGCAAAATGACCGGCCCAGCCTGTCCCTCGGCTACCCTGTACCACATTGGACTTACGTCCTCGCCGGGGAAGGTAGAGATTGTCCCCAGTCACAGATGACGAGACTGAGGCTTCCGGAGGCTGCCCAGAGACACGGGAGCCCGTGCAGACCTGCGCTCTGTGGAACCCAGCCTCTGGCCTCGCAGCCCAGTGCTGTTTCCAAATCCCACTGCCGGGCAGGCACCCTATGAGACTGCAGTCGTCCCCCGCCTCCCTGAACCTGGGACAGCCTCCCCTCCCCTGCCCCCCGCCCCCTGCAGCCCCTGCACGTTGTCTACAGCACTGGCTGAGAGCACAAACACCCAACCGAGGAGCTCTAGACATAAGTCCCCCCAACAAGGGCAATCCCTCAGGAGGGCGTTCAGAAGCCGCCGTCCGTTCATGGGGCGGACTGCTTGCTGAACTGATCTCAGGCGAGAGCCTTCGAGCCCGCAGTGCCGGAGAATGTAATCCACATGCCACATTGGACCCACTCATCTAGTCCTTGCTCTCTCTGTAGTCGCACACATACATTAAGCACCGACTGTGTGCCTCTTACCACATAAGGCACCAGGCCTACCGTGGAGAGGGAGACGGACAGGGTGCTGGACCTCATGGAGTTTGCGCGTTGAGGAGGGCATGGGCAGTGACCAAACACACGTGATCGTGGGATCACATGCCAAGACGGGGACTTCAAGAGGCAAGGAAGGGGTGACAGGAGAGCATCTGATAAGGGGGAGAACTGATTTATTCTGGAGGTCCCGGACGCAGGAACAATGATCTGGCATTAAACAAAGGGTGGAGGGGTGGGGAGGAGAGGACACAGCAGAAGGAACAGCCGGTGGGAAGGTGCACAGTGAGTTCTAGAAGCTGGGGACAGGGCAGTGTGGCTGGTACGGCTTTGAAGCAGAAACCGCCAGGGGTGCCAGGCTCGTGGGTGGGGCCCACACCGTGGGGTGAGTTATGGGTATGATAAAGCATTTGGCTTTGATCCTGAGGTCACGAGGAGCCTGTGAGCTCTTGAATGTGACTATGTGGAGAGGAGGGACGTTTGCACTATTAAAAGCTTGCCCCGGCAGGCAGGCAGGAGAATGGCTTGGCAGGGCGAGAGGTGGCAACAAGAAGGCCTGTCTGGAGGCCGGGGCAGGTGCCCACAGGAGACAAGGATGCTTTAGAGGAAGGGTAACAGTGAGAGGAAGAGAAGGAGGTGTGTCCCAGAGATATGAAGTCTGTCCAGAGGTGAGATCAGCATGGGGGGTGGTGCATTGCTGGGGGGATGTGGGTGCGTTGCAGGGGGAGATGCAGGACAGCAAAGTCAAGGCTGGTGCCTGGCTCCACACTGTGGACGAACATGGGTGAAGAAGATCAGATGTAGGAACCTGATGCCCGGATTGGGGTGAGATGAGCCCAAGACCTCAGAGCCAGGCTCCAGCCTTCACTCCTGATCTGTTTCTCAACATGCAGCTCGTGCTGAGCAGAGCGGGGGCCCCGGGGGCACAGCTTCTCTTTGTGCCCCTAGAGCGTGACATGCTGGAGAGGATGCCCGGTCATCACGGTGTGCCCCACCACCACCCACAGTATAGGTCACACAGTCCCTGGCGCCCCGGAGTTGGGGATGGATAGCCAGGGATCCTGAGCCCACTTCTGAAAGCTGATCTGTTTCCAGGAAGTTACACCGCCTGGGACCTCGCCTCCCATCTCTGTTTAAAATATGCCACCAGGCACACAAAAACTCTTCTCATAGTACCAAGCAGTGAGTGAATAGAAAATATTTGTCTTACAAAGCGTGGGGTGGAGTCGAGACTTGGAGACGTGAACTGGCTGGGGGTACAGCGCAAGCGAAGGCCCGAGGAGGGGGACGGGCGAGGCTGCCCGAAGGAGCCGGTGCACAGATCCGCTAAGCGCTGTGGCATGTGTCATCCTGCCGCCCAGTCTCGGTCCGCAGCAGCCCTAGGAAGGTCAATGCCAGTTGCTCGTTGTTCAGATAAGGAAACGAAGGTGAACAGAAGCGGACAGGTTGTCCACACTCACCGGCTCCGAAGCGGTCAAGCTCTCCTCCCCCAGCAGTGAGCCCTTCATAGATGAGAAATCGCTTACGGAGGTAAAAGCTAAAAGTGGCTTTTTCACGCTGACAGTCTGCCCAGGAACTAGGCGAGGAAACTTCTAGTGGCTGGGACCTCTGAAGGTCTTCAAGTGTGGTAACCCAGGGCCATTCTGGGGAAGAAATCGGCCTTTCTGGAACAGGCCCGAGCAAATAGCTGTGCTCCTCTCAATTTCAAAGGCCCAGATCTGCCAGAGTCAGGGGGCTTGCGGGAGGTGTGAGGAGGGGAGTCATTGGCCAGGCCCGGCCTGCGTGATTGTCACCCCCGGCCGCTCTGGGGGGGGGCAGAGGGCAAAGAACATGCTATCCGCTGATCCACAACTTGAGCAGAACTTAATTGCTTCCCTGAACCTGAAAAATATCCAACTGCATAAATAAATGTGCTTTAAATTATTAATAAAGGCATTTACATCTGGAGCTGGAGCATGAAAATTAATCTAATTTCTTATGCTAAACTGGCTGGTGTGGCATGTGATTTAAGGATTCCGAGACACAAAGGGCAGGGAAGAAAATGATGGGAGGTAGGCCATCTTGGACATTTTGCATTTAAGATCGGGAAAAGAATGAGAAAGAAGGAACGAGTGGAAAGAAAGGGTGGGCGGAAGTTCTCCCAGAGGCCTGGATGAAGCCTGCTTCATCACTGAGAAGCAAGAACATAGAGTCTACGTTTACCCCGGGCTGCCTCATTTTAATGGCACGAGAAGACCCTCCCATCCAAGTACTAACCAGGCCTGACCCTGCTTAGCTTCTGAATAGCACCAGAAGGCTCTGGGAGAGCCTGAGTTTCTCTGCAGGGTGAATTACTTGACTTTCTCAAGGGCAGGCATAATGCAAGCCGAAGTTGGGATGGGCCCAACCGCTAATGCCTGAGCGGCCAGTAGGAAGGGACCCAGAGACCCCTGCCACCTGCCTCCAGCCTACCCTGACACTGTCAGGACTTCCTCCCTTTAGCTTCTGGATGAAGTGGCCCTGCATCTGAACACTGGCTCGGCCACTTGCTAGTTGAGTATCTTTGGCCCAGCTTCTTCTCTCTGAGCCTCAGTGTCTCGATCTGTAAAATGGGTGAATAGCATCTTGGTAGGGATGCAGCATGGCATTTGGGAATTGCTGAGCCTGAGTGCAGACAAGATCAGGGCAGGTGGTACTCCTACCAATGTTCTCCCGGATCTTTGCTGCCCACTGATATGCCAGATGCTTTTGTTCTGTAAAAAAGAGAAAAGAAAACGTTGGATTGGTGGCTCGGTCTGAGGAGAGAGCAGAGGAAGAGAGATGATATGGGGCCTGTTGTCATCTGGTTCCTGGGACTGGGTTGAGCTCTGAAATCTAGAAGCTTGAGAGTCAGAAGTTAAAAGGTTTTGTAGGACTGTGGACAGAAGCAGAGCCTGTGGCATAGAAGTGAGGAGAGGTGCACCCTCCCGTCCTCTGTCTGGAATGTTCTGTTCCAGTGTTCCATGCCCTGGCCGAGGATGGCCCCCTCGTGCAGCAGAGGTCATCCTGGGTAGAGGCAGTGGGCAGATACAGAGGCAATAACAGGAGAGGAAGGGTGGGATGGATAGTCCCCCTTAAGGGACTGCCTCCAAGGCCCCAAAATACCCAGCGGACACTGATTTCTAGCAGTGGGAGCCACTGGAAGCTAATGGGAGGAGATTTCCCAATCACAGGCCGGGGGGCTGGGACACCTGGGTTACATCTCTGAAACACCTGTCCTTAGGCTAGGTATACAGTAGGTGTCAAAGCACATCAGCTTCCTTCCCTTTCCCCTTCTTTCCTGAGTCTCTGTGCGCTTGTCAGGCATTGATCTTTCCTCAATCTGGGCTCCAAGGGAGTCAGGGGTTAGGGTTTTGTACTTTGAACCCCAAAGGCAACACGGACTGACCCTAAAACACTGGCCTACATTTATCAAAACGCCGGCTAACACTTGCCTCTCTCTGTTACTCCTAACAGTTTAGTACATGTTTTCACAAATCCACTTACTTTGTGTTCAGCCCTTGATAATTTCAAGTTCATTCGCTATAACAAAAAGCACTAGCCTGATCAACAGCCACCATGTACAGTAACATCTCTACCATAGAGGAAACCGAGGCCCAAGGAAGGCGACCCGTCCAAGGAAACATGGCTTGTCCACCATAAAGCAGGAGTGTTAGCTGGGTCCGCTGCTGGCTGGAGAGTCAGGCCGACCTGGGGCTCAGTCCCAGCCCTACATCTTAGTAGTGGCCATGGTTGGCGTTCATGCAGCCCTTATCATGTGCTACGTGCTGCACTAACTTCTTCACAAGAGCTCGGTCATGGAGGCACTCTTGTTCGTCCCCGTGGATAGAGAGAGCACTCCGTAGAGGCTAGGCTCCCCTCCCTCTCGTCTAGGGAGGAAAACCTCAGGATTCTGGTGGCTCAGGCCAGAGGCTGCCCCTCACTTAGCAAATCCAGTTTCCCCGGGCGTCCAATGGCCCTGATGGCACTGAGCCTGCAGAGCCGCTGTGAGGACCACAGCGGGCCACACAGCACCCAGCACAGAGGGGGCTCCCAAGGACACGACTTCCCTTTCCTCGGCCACGCGGCTTTCCAGACCCACCTGCCTCAGGAGGACTGAAACAAAAAGACCAGAGATTGGTGACCAAGCAAGGAGGCCACCAGGAGGAGGCGCAGTCTGGTGCCCACCCTGGACCCTGGGCATTGGCCTCTGCCTGCCCTGGATCTCTCTGCCTGGCAAGGGGTCAAAGACGTGGCTGATCCTTCTCTCAACAGTTTCCACTTTGGTTGTGATCATTTCAGGCCCTGTCTGGTCCTCTCTGCCCTGTTCACTCTTTCTACCAGTGTCGCAAAGAACACAGCTTCGTTGAAAGGACAGTGGCCCCAGAGTGACATGGACCCGCATTCAAGCCCTGGGGGGCCTGGGACAGGCCGCTGTGCCTCTGGGCAGCCCGAGGTCCTGCCTGGAAAAAGAAGGCTGCGGTCCCTCCCCAAGGTCACAGCCTCATACAGGTCAGGCCTGTTTCTCCCACTGCCGCCCTGGACGCAGCCTGGAAAGGCAGCAGAATGGAATGGAGAGGTCCTATTTGCTGCAGGAATATGTCTTGAAAAAAGGGAGGGGGACACCTGTTCCAACATTTTTTTAGTAGTCCCCCCCACCAGGATATTATCCTACTTAATTGCACTTCCAAATTGCAGCACGATTTTAAAAGTTTCTTAAAGAAAAGTTTAATTAGGGGCCCCTGGGTGGCTCAGTCGGTGAAGCGTCTGCCTTTGGCTCAGGTCATGATCCCAGGGTCCTGGGATCAGCCCTGCATCAGGCTTCGTGCTCAGTGGGGAGTCTGCTTCTCCCTTTCTCTCTGCTGCTCACTCACGCTCTCTCTCTCTCTGTGTCAAATAAATAAAATTTTTTTAAAAGTTTAATTAATGCTAATTAAACTTAATACAGGAGTTGGGATTGAATTGATGAAACAGCAGAGGTGGCCATTGTGTTGTCTGCCTTTAGACTTGATAGCAGCAACCCCTTTTGTAATCATGGTATGAAGTAAACATTTATGTCCATTTTATAGGACTTGAAGAATAGTTTCATATTTTACATTCTGATGGACTTTTATAGCTATTACCTCTTTTATGACACACTGTCGGTCCCTGCTTTGATTTAGTTGCCATTGGGTCATTTGCGGGGAACATCATCACCAATTGCTGGAACAGAGTTGCGAACGACAAATTAGAGAGAAGCAGGGTATCCCTGAATCCCACATGTTTTGTGTTGGGCTTAGGAGGAAAAAAAAAAAGAACACCATTTTCTCCGAAATTGCTTTCACCCTAAGTGAGTCAAGAATTTCCTGGTCCGGCTCTGGGAACTCTGCCTCTGGGGTAAGGGCGGATAGGTAAGGAGCAGGATTTCACTTGGAGGACAGGAAGCTTCGGTTCTGTCCTCTCCCCCTTCCCGGCCTTCCTCCCTCTCCCTGAGAGAGCACCTTGAACCCCCAGAAATTGTATGCAAACCTACATGTACCTTCCTCTGGGGACACCTTCTGGGGACATCTAAAATAGTAAAAACCAGATCCCTGCTGCTGCTGGCTCTGGCTGACCTCAACCCACACTCCCGGGCCTGATCCCACCCTCAAACTCCTTGCCCCCTTCCCTCTCTGCTCTCCTGAGAGGCCCCCTGGCTGAGAATACTTTCTGGAAACTCCATGGTGAGAACAGGCTGATTCAGCCAGCAGGACCCCCCACCCCTTTGCTCCCACTCCCAACCCAGCCTTCCTCCAAACAGAGCCCCTCGGGCCTGCCCTGACCTGCCCCCTTGCTGGGCTGGCCTCCGAGGCTGTCCTCTGTCGCCCTCAGGCCTTGCCCTGCTCTGCTTCAGTTTCTAAGATTTAGAAAAAGCCAAAGAGAGAGAGAAAGGGAAGTGTGGCGAGCCCAGCTCGGGCTGGGGCAGCAGAGGGGAAGGGCCCCCGGCTGGGCTGAGAGCAGAAGCCGCTGATGCGCTGTGGTTGCCTTGTGGTTCGGGCCCAGAAGCTCATGCAGGCTGTTGTGGGGCGCGCGATAACCGGTGAGCCGATTCGGAGAATTTCTGCAGGTTTTGTAATGCAAGGTGACAGCACAAAGCAGGAGATAACAAGGTGCTTGGGCACCAGGCCAGTGCGTTGCACAGCAGTGACAATGGAGGGCAGAGCAGCCGGCAGCCCTCCTCTCTGGCAACAGAGCCCACGTGCGGCCATTCCCAAGCAGAGACAAGGAATTTCCTTGGAAGAACTCACTTGTTCAGGGCTGGGGTGGGGGATGACCAGAACGGAGATGAGCGCAGACCCGGCCCCTCCTCTTGCTCTGGGCCTGCTCTGGGACGGGGCTGTGCTGCGCAGGTCCTGGGCTGCCCGCTACCTGCCCTGAGAATCAGCTCTTGGATGTTGCAGTGGCCGCCTCCATGGCTGTGGGTCCCTGTCTTCCTTCCGTAGCATGGCGTTCAAGGCTGGCTCACTCTGGGCCAGCCCATTTTTTCAGCCTTATCTCCTTCCACCTGTCGCATGGACATGGCTGAACCACTAGACTGTTTGCCAGGCATACCACACACCTAACTCTGATACCCCAGTGCCTTTGCACCTGCCAGTTCCCCTGCCCATAATGTTTTTCCCTTTCCTTCCTGCCTGACTGATCCTTCAGGAACCTGCTCAAATATCTTCTCTTCTGGGAGGACTTCCCTGGGCCCCAGGGCAGAACTCACCCCAGCCCCTCCACTGGGTTTGACTGTACAGTCAGCTACTCTGCACACACTTGGATCAAGACCATTTACTTTCCTGGCTGTCTCCCTTCCAGGCTGTGAGGAGAGGGACCATGCTTTAATCTACCTCTTGCTCCCAAAATCTAGGCCAGAGTCTGGCGTATAGCAGGCCGTTGATGGATGCATGCATGCGCGCAGAGGAAGGAGGAAGGGCAGGTCTGGGCAGGGGAGGGTGCCAGTCTGGAATTCGGCTGCCCCAGTCCTAGGACAAGCCCCTCGTCTTAGGAGAGAGGCCTGGGGTCTCCCCATGTGCCACAAAGCCCTCTACATTCCCTCTCAGGTCAGAGGCCCCATTCGAGGCCCTCTCCTCCATCCTCATACTCTCATACCTTGGATCCCAAGTGAGTGCTTGACCCCCGTGAAGTGGTTTGGACCCCAAAGCCTAGAGGGGGTCATGGGAACCCAGCTCTCCCCTTAGATGACAGATGTATCCCCTTGGCAAACCCCAGCCCACTCTTCGCAGAGGAGGAGGGAGGACGGATGGGCTGCAGGTCGGCATCATTAACTACTCGCCACTCAAGCTGTGTTTCCTCCCTCAGAGAGTTCCCTCCAGCCCAGGACTGGGGACTCTGAGCAACCCCACCCATGACCTGGGGTGACATCAGTGCCTGGCCCCAGGAAACGGTCTCACCTCCAGAGCACACATGCACCCGGAACAGGGCCGGCCATGCCCAGAGCAGACAGGCCAGGACCAGGAGGTGTTCAGAGGCTGACAGGAACTGGTTGAGACCAGACTTAGCCAGTTTTGCTCTGTCTGAGCAGTGGAGGAAGTGAGTGGTTCACACCTGGTGAGTGGGAGCGGCCAGAGGTATCTGGAGCCTGGGTGTTTCTGAAAGCGGGATCTCTCGCCCAGCGCACAGGAGAGGTGGTCCCCCACCCTAGGGCTCCTTACAGGACGGGCCCCAACACCTGCCCACAGGGACACTCAGAAACAGCAAGGCTGGGGCTTCTAGTCTCCTCAGCGCAGTCCTGGGCCAACCCCGTTTGGTGGAGACCTCCAAAGAAGGGGGAGGTCTAGCTCTAGGTGTCCAGAGAACTCTGGGGGAACCTGTGTCCTTGCCCTGGAGTCCTTGGAGAACTAGGTATGCTCCTGGCTTGTGGGCAGCCAGACTACCGTGGGTGGCCTCCCTTCTGGAAACTTCCATCCCCCCTCCATCCTCCATGGGGCATCAAAGCCAGGCCCCTGCTCCTCTAGTGAGGAGAGGTCATGGCAGCCGGGGATCCTGATGTCCCTGTCAGGTTTGCAAAGGAGACTCATGCTGCAGACGCAACCAGCTTCTGCTCGGCTGCCCGCACGGGACACCTCCCAGCCCCACGTGCTTTCCTAGACGGAAATAGCCCTTTCCTGTCTTCTCCTGAGGCTGCAACACTCGTCAGAGAAGCAAATGGAAGGGGAGACCCAAAATCAAAACCCCGACAGGCACTCTCACCTTTGGGAAGCAGGGGGTCAGCAGTGAAGCTTGGGGTGGAGCTTGCTCGAATCCTGCCTCACTTGCTTACTGGCCGCGTGATGCCTGGGCCTCAGTTTCCCCACCACCACCCCCTCCCCGTCCTGTGCAATGGTCACAAGCACAATTCTGTGCACAATTCTGTGGCGTGCCGCCATTTGCAAGCATTCAGCGAGAACATCTGGATTCTGAGCTTCGTCGTAGGTATTTAACAGACAGCAGGCCCTTTGCTGCCCCTTCACTGCCCGAGCAGATCTGGGGTCCCCACCCTGCAGTGGTCAGGCCCTGGGATCAGACACTGTGAGTCAGAATCCTGGCCCCACCACTCACCAGCTGGGCTTGCCTTGGGCCACTAGCCTAACCGGTCTGACTCTCCCTCTCCTTTAGGTGATAGGGACCCATAACAGTTGCCGTGTCGGAGGGCCATTAGGAGACTGAACAGGGAGGACACACGCCAAGTTTAAGCCAGTCATCGGCACAGAGGGAGTGCTCGGCAAATGTCGGTGGTTCTGTTGTTTTTATCCCACACCCCCACACATAAGCACACGACTCTCCTCCTGTAGGTTAAAGTCATAGGCATCCTGGCCCCGGGACCCCAGGAGAGCCAGAGGGGGGTACTGCCCCAGCCAGAATCTGTTTCATCATCCACACCTCCCAACCAGATCCACATCACCTGTGGGACACTTGGCACCCCTGGGTCACCCACAAGGAACCCAGATCCCGGGTCAGGTCAGGAAAAGTGAATTCCCAGAACAGGAGAACATTTCCTTGCAACACTCCCACCCGGGGCCCAGGTGCGCCGGGAGGAGAGAGGGGAGCCATGCCTGCTCTGTGTGGCCTGCCTGTGCGTGGCCCGGTTCCCGGAGTGGGGGGGGGGGAGCTAAGGCTTGCAGCCGCCACCGCAGGGCCCGAACAAACCTAGAGGCTACTGGATAGCAGAAGCCCTGGTTCAAGAGGGGACACTGAATACACCACGGTCAGGTGACAACAGCCGGGTGGGTGACAGCCAACGCTAGCCCACAGCACCTGACTCCTGCCCCTGCTCTGGCCACCTTGCCACACACCGGCATTCCACGAAATCTTCCTTTGGAAGCAGACGTGTAGAATTCTAATTTCCTTTGAAAAGCCAACAATCCTACATCTGACTTCTGACCACCGTGTTCTTCAACTTTCTGTTGTGGCTAATTTTTTTGAGGAAATTCACCCAACAAATAATTAACCATTTTCAGGGTGCAATTCAGGGGTCGTTTGTGCACTCACGACGTCCTGTGGCCACCAGCGCTCTCGACTTTCAAAACTTTTCAGCACCCTGTAAAAACACCCATTCCCCAACAAATAATCACTCCCCATTCCCGCCCCCTCCTCCAATTCCTTGGTCACCCCGAATAGGCTTTCTGTCTCTCTAGATCTGCCTATTCCAGGTAGGTCATACAAGAGAAAGCATACGTCACGTGGCCTTTGGAGTCCAGCTTCTCGCACCGAGCACGACGCTTCCGAGGCTGGCCCGCTTCCAGCACACATCCGTACTTTATCCCTTTTCACGGCTAAGTCACATTGCATCACATTTGTCCGTGGATGGACACACGGATTATTTCACCATTTTTAAACATGCAGAAATATGGGAAGAATAACATAATCAGCGCCCATCTTCCCGCTCCCCGGATTCCACAGCTGGGCCAGGACCCGGGCAAGGCCAGCAGGCTGCTTCAGTGCGCAGGGAAGGAGACGCCAGTCCCAGGGTGGGCAGGAGCAGGGTGGCCCCTCCGCGTGTTATCTCCCTCAATACTGCACCTGGGGCACCTCGAAGGCCTCACCCCAGGCCTGGCCCGGTTGGACAATTTTAGTATGTTGACATACTTGCTTTATCCTGCTCTGTAAACACGTGTTTGTGCTGACATGCGTGAAGACCTGTTATGGCGCACAGGACACTTGTCTCCTTAATTGCTCTGATCCCATCTGCTCTGAGGACGTTGGACACAGTAACACATCCATCCCCCCGCCCCGCCCCGCCCTACCGCACTGCCATGCAGCTCTGGTCCGTAGCCACCCTTCCCAACAGCCCCAATCTTCCATCTTGGTTTGTTAGCTCTTTGGTTTGTGTTCAGAAAGATCTTAGGAAGTTTCCCACACGACATGTGGGTATCGGGTCTCTTCCACATGAAAACGGCCTTGGCTTTCCCCCACCCCATAACATCAGCCTTCTAGAAAGGCCCACACCAGGCATTTGCCTATCTTGCTGTCATTCGACCTGCCCCTCTCCCCTGTAAATCCTGTGCACAGGCAGTTGGGGTCCAAGGTTAAAGTCTTGGGCAAGAACACTCCGTGGGTGATGCCGTGTTCCTCACATCTCCCTACAGCAGGAGGCCTGAGTTACTGGCCTGGTTGTCATCCTTTTATTAATGATGCCAAGTTCAGTCAACTGGGATAAACTCGTGACTGCTGAATCTCTCAAATGTACATTCCCCCCTCTTTTAATTAGTACGTGGTCTGGGGAAGATGCTTCGTCACTACTCAGATATCCGATCCCCCAACACCCTTCACTCACTGATTTTAGCACCAGTTGATGGTCCCGGCCCAAATCAAGAATTACACTGGGCGTTGCAAATGGCAACCTTCTAGATTTATCACTGCTTCTGCCTTGCTCAGCGGGTGCTGTCCTGTGAAGAGCCTCCTGTCCTCTCTCCTCTTTCTCTCTCTCTCCCCTTATCTGTTGATAACGACAGCCTTCTACTGATGCTCAGCAATTCTGAGTTTAGCTAGAGGGAGCTTTTGCATCTTTTTGCACATGACCCCACTAGGCACGTCCTTGCTTCTTAGAACAAGATGTCCCCCCACTTACTCCTACATTCCCTCCCTCACATAAAGAATCGGTCATTTCTCCAGAAAGGTTGAGTTGGTGGGTAATGGTCTTAGAAAGCAGGATCTAAACACTGGCTGTTTCTAGGTCCTTTCAGTGGACAGAGGCGGGAAAAAGAAAATCAATTCACAACGTGTCAACTCAAATTGAACATTCTCCGGGCTCCTGGGTGGCTCTGTCAGTGACTGACTCTTGATTTCGGCTCAGGTCATGATCTCAGGGTTGTGAGATCGAGCCCTGCGTCAGGCTCTACACTCAGCGGGGAGTTTGTTTGAGATGCTCTCTCTCCCTCTGCCCCTCCCCACCTCTAAAAAAAATTGAACATTCTGGGTGGTTCTTGACTCTTTTTGTTGTTTGTCGTTAACTTAATACGTGAATCTTTTTTCTCTTACACAGAAAATCTTGGTTTCTAATAGCATTAATATACATCCTTGCTTTATGTTACAATATGCATAGTAACAATAAACCTACTAAGCAAAGCTTAAGACTTCTTTCTAGTTGTAGTTGTCCTTGGAATATATTCCACTGCAGGTACATGGTCAGTGTATGTTTTTCAAGTTATTTGAAACCGTTGTCTTTGCTGTATGGTTAGGGTCTCAACTTAATTTGCAGTTTAGCTTCATCTGTCTATGTTTGTGCACAATCTAGGGGGTTTCTTTTTTAATTTTTTCTTTAATTTGATTTTTTTGAACCTATAAATCATGGACATGGTCAAAAACACACAACTATATTAAAATTCCTATTGGAGAAGTTTTACTCCCATGCCAACGCTCTCCACCCTGTTCCCATGCTCTTCCACTCGTTTCTGGGTTTTTTTTCCCTTGTCTATATACGTGAGTACACACATGTACGTGTGTGCGTACATGCATATTGCTGTTTCCTCTTCTTTCCTGTAGAATTTGTGTTAAGGCTATAGATGGGAACCCGGAGTCCTGGGAGAGGAAACAATTTTAAACGAGACAACTTTGCTTTTGAACCTCACTCGCCGCTAGCTCTGGGACATGCACTGGTCACATAGGCGCTCTGGGCCTCATAGTCCTTATTGAGGAAATGGGATAACGATTCCTACCTTATATGGTTTGGGCTAGGATGAAGGTCTTTCTCATATCACATTAAAAAAATTAAATTCTAGGTAGTTGAACTGTGAGTGTTCACAGTGTATTCTTACATGTGTGGTGGGCGAGAGGGTGGGGGAGGGGGCCTCCTTTCTCTGAAACGTAGTGATGTGGGCTAACAACCCCTTACCCAGACTTAGCCAGACCCCTGGGAGTCAGATGTGTTTTGAAAATCAGAAGTTTGATACTTTTAGTAGGTGCTTGTGTACAAAATTTGTCTGCTGTGTAGTGCTCCCATAAGAGTCTGGGGCAGTGCCTTACAGTCGAACACAGTATTTCTGCAGCAAAATGCATGAGTGCTCACACTGCATAGAAAGACGGCATAGCCACGGGTCAGTTTAAGTCAGATTCTGCTCCTAAATGAGTCCGTGATGAACTGACAAAATCAACTTTTGGTGTTATAGATCTTCCCGGATTTTGAAACTGTGGATAAGGGACCGTATCGCAAGAGGACCCCTAATGAAGTCTTATCTTTTAAAAAACACGTCGGACAATATGACGTCAGCATGTTGTGCCTGCGTCCCCATGTGGTTCTGTCTTCTCATAGTTGAGCACACAGTGGACACAATCTAGTTAAGGGAGTGTTGGCGCCCCTGAGGCCAGCCTTGGTCATGCTCAATAGTTTCCATGTTTGGCACAACTGTATCAGGATTTGGAAATCTATTGTTCCTACGCCAGCTTTTGCATTTATCCGTCTTCTACTCACTTCTAGGAAACAATATAGGACAAAATGCTACGGCACAATCACATGCATGAACACATGGCGGGGGCGGGGGGGGTTGGACAGAGCGCACGCGAGGCTGAAACGGTGCTCTCTTGCATCCAGGCTCAGATCTTCATTCATCAGTTGGGGCGGGGCAATGCAAAGTCAGCAAGTGTCAGCCCCAGCCCATCCGGAACTAATGCACACAATTTCATAGTGCCAGTTCTCGTGGGAGTCTGGGGTTTGAATCTAGGCTGTCGCTGTGATGAGGGAACCCCCAAGCTGGAAAAGTAAAGGAGTCCCAGGTTGGTGGTGCCCCCTGGTGGCTGGAGGAAGCAAACACGATCCCTCTCTCCAGAGGCAATCTGGTTTACCAAAGAGAAAACTATAAAAAAAACACACTCAAAGCAATGAGTCACCATAAGCAAGAGTCAGCAGAGACAACAAGCAACAGATTTCAAACACGGTTTCTCAACCTCAGAGCTACTGACACGTTGCCAGGTAAATTCTTTACCGTGGGGGCTGTCTGCACGTTTAGCCGCATGCGTGACCTCTACCCACTGGATGCCGGTGGCGAGCGCCTATGAGCGCGTGCGTGCGTGCACACGCGCACACACACACCAGTTTTGACAACCAAAAATGTCTCCAGACATTTCTAAATGTCCCCAGAGGGGAAAATTGCCCCCACTTGAAAAGTACTGACTTAGATCCTCAAAGATTTCAAATACTAAAATAATGAGGTAAGTCATAACTATGTATGAAAGGCTTAAAGACTAGAAAGACGGAATGGAAGAAAATGATCAAGGAATAAGAAAGTACCACAAATTATAGGGAGATGTTTATAAAGACTCAAAGAGAACATCTGAAAATGAAAAAAATTACATTAAAATTTCCATGGTTGTGTTAGACGCAGATAAAGAAAGAATGAAAGAATTAGAAGAGAGATTTGAAGAAATTACTCCAACTTATCAGAAGAGCCAAAAAAAAAAAAAAAAGGAAAACATGACAGGATAAAAGACAAGGACAATATGATAGAGAGGTTAAGATATAACCAACTGAGGCACCAGAAGGAAAGAATAAAGAGAATGAGAGAGAAATAATACTTGCAGAGATAATGCTGGAGACTTTTCCAGATTCATATATGCAAGAAGTCCCAAAGATACCAAACAGGATGGAAGTGCAAGCTGTTGTGAGTTCATGTAGAAACCTGAGGACTGAACCTCAAGGGTCATCTCCAAAAGGGGACACCAGCGCAACCCAGGAAGGCCATGAAGGTATCAGTGGAAATGGATGTGGGATTCCTGCAAAGGGAGTAATTCCTGTGGATAGCTGACCTGAGCTCAACCTTGAAGAATGTTGAAGGACATCCATCAAGACACCTTGATCTGAGCCCTTTATTTTACAGGACAACCTAGGAGATTAACTGGAGGTGGGATGCAAAAGTGCAGGGAGAAAATAGGATGTTGTTCTAAGCAGGGGTGAGAACATGAGCAAAGGCTTGGCGGCAAGATTGAAGGCTTCATGAGCAAAGAACAAAAGGAAGTTTTATTTGATAGGGATGGGAGACATTTAAGAGAGCAATTACAAACCTGAATGAATGGACAGTGTGAGCCCAACCTGGGGAAGTCCCCTGAGAGATAAGAAGGTATGTTTGTACTTGAAACTTTGGGACAGAGGTTGGCGAGCTATGGCCTGTGGGCCAAATCTGGCCCACCGCCCATTTTTATAAATAAAGTTTTATTGGAACACAGCCACACTCATTCATTTACATATCATCTCTGGCTATTTCTGCACCACAACAGCTAAGATGAGTAGTTATGAGAGACACCTTATTGCTCTCAAAGCCTTAAATATTTATTTTCTGACCCTTGGCAGAAAAAGTTTGTCGATCCCTGATCTAGGCAGAGGCAGCCAGCCGTGAGGCCTTTCAGCCAATGACCAGGATGAAGAGGGTAAACACGGAAATGGCCGAAGGATGGTGTGTGTTGTAAGAGGAAGAGAAACGTGCCAGACCTTTATTAATGTCCTACTGTATACCATCTTTCCATGCACATTATCATTATCCTTTTCATAACCACCCTGCTGAGAAGTTGTGACTTTTTTTTTTCCAAGATGAGGAAAATGGGGTCCAGAGATGTTGAGTGGTATATCCAAGGTCAGTCAGTCTTTCAGGCAGAGTTGAGATCTAATTTCAAGCTGGTTTGACTCCAAAGCCAACTTTCTTCCCACCACCCCTCACTGCTTCTCAAGGCACTGTGTCTTCCAGGCACTGAGGATGGGACCGGGCCAATGAGTTGGCTACTGTGTCAACAGCCAGCAATTGTCCAAATCCTCTCTTGAAAACAGATCCCGGGACCCACTCTGACCTGGACGGAGGGACCTCGGGCCCACAGTTCCTGCAATGTTTGCTCCCAACTTGTCCAAACATGGACTCCACCCTGTTCCCCTCCACCCCATGCCTCCGGAGCCACCAGCATGGCCAAAAACACCTATCATACATCTTCCCTCCGGCGGCATCTCACAACCCTACGCTAAAGGCGGTTGAGTGATATGATACCATCTCCAGATCTCTGAAAAAAACAAAAAACACGAGGGTTGGCAGCCCTACACAGTGCCACCCACAAGAGATGACCCAGTTGATCTGCAGTGAAATTGCAACACGGCCTCTGCTCCTGCCCCAGCCGGATCCCAGGGCCTGGAGCAAGGCCCACTGGGGCTTGTTTCCACCCCCACACTGGCTCCTATTCCTCCCGTGACTAATTTGGATCCTCATCTGACAGCTACCATGGCCACGTTGCCCAGATAGAGCCTAACTGACCTGCTTCTCGGTTTTGCGGTCAAACTGGTTCATGAAAGTTCCCCAGAGTTCCAGCAGGGTTGAGTCTGTCTGTGGGGAACTGTGACTGGCTGCCCCTTGGGGTTGAGCTGGTTGAGGATTTGAGAAACCCAGAGAAAGAGATCAGGAGAGTGTGAATTCTACTTAAGGCCTTGGCTACCTAGATTGGTGTGTGATGCAATGAGAAGTCCCCCCCCTCCCCCAGTGGACCCCAATGGATGAGTCTGTTCTTTGCCAGCTCTCCGTGGGCCCAGATCCCATGCCACATAACCTCTGACCCTCAGTGTGCCTATGAGGAAACGGATGTAAGCACAAGCAGACAACGTCCCCGAAGCCGATGGGAGGAACCCTGTGACCCCAGGCCTACTGAGAGCTGCCAGGATGGGCAATTGTTACAGCCTCCTACTCTCCTGCCTTGGGAAACAGTCAGAGGTAGATGTCAGCTACAGGGGACACGACCCGCATCTGCTCGTTGGCTACACTGCCAGCTGTCCCAGATGCGGAGGAAGAGAGGGAAGTGAGAGACACTGGCCCATGCTCGTCCTGCCAGCCTTTCTCAGACGCAGCCTGCTGGCTTCTTTGCTGTTTACACAGCGGGTGCTCACATGGGGGGCTGAGAAGGAAAAGGACAGGGGGGCCAGGAAAGGACAAGGTCGATAAGCTTTAAAGAGCATCTATGACGTGCCAAGCTCAATGCTGGGCCCATGCAAACACCATCACATTTGTTCCTTACCCAGAGCAGCGGGCATTACTGGTTAGGCCAGTCCTGTGCATTCCTGAGACAGAGGACCACCAATGTCAAGCACTGTGGAACTAACCCCTCCTGGATCCTCGCTGTGCAGTGTGTGAACTGCCTGCCTGACCTCGGGCTCCTCTTCCAAAACATAGAGACGGGAAGACGTTAATGGTTTCATACAGTTGTTACAATAATTAAGTGAGATCATTTATATGAAGTACTTAGAATAATGCCTGGCACCCAACATAAAATAAGAGTGTGAACTGACAGTGGTTTCTTAAAAAATTATTATCCTCATTTCACCATTGAGGGAACTGAGGCTCCGAGAGGTCACATGAATGGCAGCCCTGGGGTCTACCCCCCTGGTCCATCGGATGCCACTACTCCCCATTCAAATATTCTGAGGCCCCAGGGATTGGGAGAGAAAGAGAAACTTGGGTACCTTTGCGTCTCAGGGCACGGTGACTGCAAAGGCAGCTGCCAGGAGCCGTGGCTATCCCCAAAGAAGGGGGCAAGTCGACCTCACAAGGTCACAGGGCAAGGAACCCTGGGAGGGGCTTCCGGTCCCTCCACACCCCAGGGCCTACAGGGAACCCAGGAGGGGAAATGGCTCTGGGTAAGTGAGTGTGCAGAAAAGGGTCAAAAAGAGACTTTAGTCTCCCTCCCAGAGGCGAAGCCAGCAGTGGAGAAAGAGCCCCTGGCAACAGATAAACAGAAGCCGGCCGCCGGACACCACCACAGGGACCGACACACAAACGCATGACCCGCACCCACGCCTGAGCCCCGGGGCCGAAGCATTGTGTGCCAGCCCAACGTCAAAGTGCCAGAAATCCCTTTGGGGGGCAGCAGCCTTCCTCAGCAAGCCCATGCCCGGGCACAAGGGGGGCCAGGCCCCTGGCACCCGAGGGAAGGTACCCGGCTTCCTGTTTGTCCAGCTGTGAAATGTGAGGTATCAGATCCAGCTCCCAGGGCAGTTCTAAGGACTGAGGTTAGACGACAGGGTGGGGTACAGAGTGTCCTCCTGTTCTGGGGGAGGGGGGTGCCATGAGTTGTCTGAGCTGCCTACGCTTGAGGTCACTGGCTGCCTCCAGAGGTACTGAGCTCTCCATTATCCGTGGTTAGAGAAGCCAGGGCCGCTTGGAGAAGAGGTGGCAAAGGGGACTCAGTCATTCAGGGGGAGCCCGAATGTGTAGTCTTTGAAAGTCTCCATGGGCAGCCTGGAACCTCTGATGCTACAGGGGGAGACCAAAGCCTTCTTGATCATGAATGCATTTCTAGGGCATTCAAGTTCAAAGCCAGTACAATACTGGCAGGAAGGAAGGAGAGAAGAATGGGGAGATAGGGTGAGAGCTAGGGACTCGTGAGGCCAGCAGACTTTTCTACCAAAAGAGCCTCCTCACTTCCCTGGGAATCCTGAGACCAGCCCGAAAGCCCCAGAAGGCTGGGCTGTAACAAATCCGCCCCCTCCCGAGGCCGGGGCATGCCGGTGTGGGGAGAGAGCGAGGTTCGTGCTCACTCCCAGAGGCCTCTTTGGGTTTCATAATTGTTGCTCTGAAAATCTGTGAATGGCTCTGAGGGGCACTGGGGCAGCTCTTTGGAAAACAAGCAGACAGCAGTGGAGGGAACGAAAACCTCAATTATGCTGGGGACTGGAGATTTGAAAAGAGATGGTTTTAATGAAAAGGTGCTGTCAAGAGCTAACCATGTGGAGGGCAGCCTGTCCTCAGCTGCTTTTCTCCCCATTCCCTCCCTTCCCACTTAGTCGGGAGCCCCTGCCCAGCCCAGCAGCCCCAGGACCTCAGTGCCCAAGAATGAACCCCTGCGGGGGGGGGGGGGGGAGCGGCCCCCGGGGGGGGGGGGGGGGGAAGGAACCACAGCTCCCAGGTGCACAAGCCAGCTTCCCGAGGGCCCCCGCTTGCTGCCTGGGGGCTATCCCCTTACCCAGGCTGTCACCCTGGGTGCTGGATATGTTCCTGCGTATGCACCCCACTCCCAGACTAGATGGTGAAGACAGCGCGACCACAGCATTTCTCCATAGCACTGTTCACAGTTTGACCAAGGGGACGTTTTGCACAGAATGAATCTTTAATAAGGACTTACCCTAACAACTAACTTCTAATTTAATCTTGACACAATGTTTTGATACGGGTATCATTATGATTCCCATTTTACAGATGGGGCATTTGAGGCACAGGGAGGTAGAGTAACTTGGCCACAGTCATGCAGCTAGTAAATGACAGAGCAAGGATTGGAACGAGGCTGTCTGGCAGCAGAAACACCTCTCTCACTGTCCTCCTTGTGTAGCTCTCTCTAACGCTCACACTGTCTTGAGCAGCCTTCCAGACAGCTCACCTGATTCCTGATCCCTGGCCCCACCTTGAACTCCAGGTGCTTCCAAGCCAGACCTGCTCCTGGCTAGGCCTCCCGCTCTGCAACCCTCTCTCCGGCCCTGCTCTTTCTCCCGGGTTCACGAGCTGCTGCCACCTACAGGCCACCCGTGCAAAGGCACCGACTCTAACAGGCTCTCTGGGCAGAAGGGTGGCCTGGGAACCTCTCCCACGGTGGCTAAGGGATGGCAGAGGGCTGGAAGATTTGGACCCGGAAAATTTTGCATCTGGGCTCTTCTGCTATGATGATCCGGACCCCACAAGGGAAGAAAAGGGTGGGGGTGGGGGGTTCTAAAGGAAATCGCACACAAACGGTGGGAGGCATTGAGATGAGCTCCAAGAGAGACCTTACCATCTGGGATGAGTCAGTCTGCTGGTACAGTCCTGCCTGCAGACAGGAATTAATTGAGCTCAGAAAGAATATTTCCTGTTTCTGTCCTACCTTTCTTTCCTGGCTCACAAAAGACTTGAACGACCTCACCCTCCCTAATCTAGGCAGACGAAGTCCACGAAGCCACGAGTGTCCCAGTGCTTTAGAACTCGGCTGAACTGTTCTCCACGTGATAGGGACAATCAGCACAGATGTGTGAGCGATCAAGACAGCCCAACCTCTGGGGACAAACAGGTTTCAAATCTGCAGCCAAAATGCAGACTGAGCTGCGAAGCCAGCCATTGTCTGCCAAGGGACCGAGAGAAAAGGCAAGTCCTCCGTCTGGTTTTATTTCTAGATTTGCCACTGGGTTGCTGAGCCAGCCTCCTCAGCCACTCCCTGGGCCTCAGTTTTATGTAGAAGGAAGAAGGGGGCGGGGAGGGAAAAGACAAGAGAGGCACAGTGCAAGGTGCTTTACCGGAAATCCCCCCCGCCCCGAGCCCCCAGCTGGCAGGACTGACAGCCCTACCTTACAAAGGAGTAAATGGGCTCAGGAAGGTGAACTGAATGCCATAACCAATGCATTCACCAGTGTGGTCATAACAGTTCAACCTAGGCTGTGTGTGCTGTGTTCTGGATGACATCTGGACTTGTTTAAACCTCACCAAAAAACCGTTCTGTAGATTTTATCATCCCCATTTGACAGATGAGGAAACTGAGCACACGTACTGCAACTCTCACGCAGGGCCAGCAGCACCGCCATCCCTCCTCCCCACGTCCCAGAAGTCATGAGGACAGTGGTATCAAGGAACCAAAGCACTGCGTGAACTTCCAGAAGAAAAGTGGGTCCCGGGCCTGCCTTGGCCTCCTTCCTAAAGGGGGTCCCGCTTTGGCAGTCACCGGCCCTTAACCTCTGTTGATGAGTTGAAGGCCCAGGAGCTCATGCAGTGTATTATTATTTTTTTTCTGTGTCCTCAGAAAGCTGGAATAGGTGTTCTCAGTGGTGCAGAGTGCAGCTGGGAAAAATCCCAGGGTAGAGGGCAAAGAACGGGTTTAGCTGGGAAGGGGCAAGCGGAAGAATAGGCAGGGGTTGAATAGTTGAGGATAAGAAGGGTGGGAGGGGGAGGGAGGGACAGACAGAGCCAGAGATGGAGAGAGACACATATACACAGAGAGAGCGACGAGGCAAAGAGACAGCGAGGGGGGAAGCAGACAGCCAAGGATGTCAGTGGGGGGGGGGGGGGGCCTTGGGCAGGGGACGCGCTGGCCGACTGGTCCCAGGGACTGCCCCCAGCCTGCCTCAATGCTTGCAGGGTCCCCCCTCCTCTTCCTCAAGTACCACGGGGGGCAGGGGAAGGGCTCAGTACTTCCGTGAGCATTCCCGCAGCTTCTCTTCACTTCACAGGTCAGAGGCTGGAAACTTAACTCTGAAGGAGAAGCCACTGGTTCAGGGTCACTAACAAGTTGGTGCCCCATGAAGACCCACGGGTGCTGGCTCTTGGAGGTGAGTCAAGGGATGGAGTCCCTAGGCCAGGAGAGGGTGATGGGCACAGAAGCCTTTTGCACCTGCCTTCCCCACTCCAGCAGGGAATTCCAACCCAACAAGATATGGGAGCCAAGGAATCTGCGTCTCTTCCTTTCTGGGGGTCACTCCCCATGAGCCTCTCGTCCCCAAAGTCCACTTGGTTCTATAATGCCCCAGTTCTCGGAGACCTGCTGCTCACCAGCTCCACCCCCCCGCCAAATTCACTTGCCCCATAGGTCCTGTCTGCTCTGGGAGCGGGGCTGGGGGCTAGGGGCTGGGGCCAGTGCCGGGGGGAGATCAGGCCCTTCTCTGCATCAAATTTGGTCCCATGTGACCTTTTCACAAATAGCTCAGTGATGGCCCTGCTTCCACAGCAGGGGATGAACGTACGTAAGGGAATTCACCTGCCACATATAAATGCCGGGACAGGGGTGTATAGGCAGTGCCAGGAGAGGACGAGAGAGGTACCTACTCGCTCTGCTGAGCAGGAGCAGGGCTGGCGGGCCCTGGAGGACAGACAGACAGAGGAAGAGCTTTCCTGGTGGGGGGCCCAGTGTACAAAGGGGAGAGGACACAAGTGGTGCTGTGAGGCTGGAGTGTAGGGTGCATATGGAGGTGGGGCTCTCCTAGACCCAGTCTCACGGACAAGGCCAGTCTCTGATCCCATCCACAACCCCCCATGGAGTTTGGGCTCAACCCCAGAGGCCACAGACAAAAGCAGAGGGGATTCCAGGGAAGAGGAGGCACTTTGCCAGAGCACAAGTCCCGGGGTGTGTCCGGGGACAGGTGCTCAGCCAGCCCCCTTTGAGTGATGGTCCCCTGCATGGCCATCCTCCCTGAGCTCCTCCATTCTCCTCTCCTCCTGAGTTTGCTGCTGAAGGAAGGACCCAGCCTCCGCTCCCTTGGACACTATCCCACCCCACCTGCCACCCTTCCCGGTTTAACTAAGTCAGGAAATTGTGTCTCGAGGAGAGACTTCTAGGGAAATCATCCTATAGGAATCAAACATTCTGTGGCTTTGGGAAAACCACTGACGTCCTTGTCTCCTACATCAAAAGCCCCTTAGTCCACCACCTGATTCCTCAGTGGTCCCGCATGTACAGTAAGAACTGGCCCAGTGGGTTTTCCCAGCATCATAACAGCACACCCCAGGATTTCCTGCATGTGCTTCTGTGTCATCTAGTGGGATGACATAAGCACCAACCACGAAAGCAGTGGGGGTAGAGGGGGCTGGCTGAGGACTCTTGATGCCAGCTCTGAATACAGTTGGGAAGTCCAAACAGGTCAGAGCCAAGCTTAGGGAGATGGTTGCTGATCGTGGTGGCTCTCGTAGGGGCTGTGGTGCAGGGGCTGTGGACTCGTGTCAGGCCAGGCTCTAGAACTTCGTGCAAGATTCTCCATGAGGTTGCAATGAGAACTCCAGTCCCTTCAATGTTTCAATGCTTCCATCTGGCCTGGGACACAGACATAGGCAGTGTCAGGCTCTAGACGTTAGCTCTGCTCCTTACCCAGTGCCCAGGCCCTGAACCTTCTCTCTGATCACCTGGGACCTGGGACCTAAAGGCCTGAGGGGGCCTGGACATAGGCTGGACATAGGAGAGACCAGTGGTGGGAGTCAGACATGGAATTTTGAGACTTACCTCTTCCAGTTACTCACTGTGTGGTCCTCGAGGGGTGACTTAACCTCTCTGAGCCTTAACCTCTTCCCTCAACCTCATGCTGTGTGGACTAAACAAAGTAATGCCCGGACAGTCCGAAGCTCAGTGGTGATGGGCCCCCCAGCAGAGCTGAGTAAACTTTGGCTACAATTATAAGCTGTTATAAAGCACTTGGCATGGAATAAATACTCTACAAATAAGCACTATGCAAGTCTAAATAGTTATTAATTATTATGATGACTAATCATCATTATTGTTGATGATAAACGTGAGAACTGCTAACCCAAACACCAGCTCCCCCACTCAATCTGTCTGCAGATAGTTACCACTCCTCAACCACGAAGAATATTCTGGGACCCAGAAAGATTGTTGGTCCCAAGCTGGCAAACAGGGAGCACTGTCCTCCCCACAGCCCTCTGAGCCACACTGCATGGGCTGTCACCCCAGCAGGTGACATTCACCCAAACACATCCCATCTGGCTAGTCAGGCTGCTTACAGTCTACCTCGGATGGGCTCCCCCGCCTCTGGGTGTTCAGTATTTTGGCTACCTAAACAAGAATACCGCTTGGCAATTCCTTGAAGAGCCCTGGCTCATGGGCAACAGGCAGACGTAAGGGTAGAAAGCAACCTGGGAAAATCCTGGACTAGCTCTGAGAACTCTGCCTCCGGGATGAGGGCAGATAGGTAAGGAGCAAGGTCTGGTGAGCATGGGACTCTGACCACCAGCCTGGAAAATGAGTTCGAGCAAGGTCTACAGAAGTGCCCAGGCCTAGTTCAGGCCCAGCATAGTAGGAGCCCAGTAAATACACAGATGGATGGATGGATGGATGGATGGATGGATGGATGGATGGATGGGAGGATGGATGGATGGATGGATGGATGGATGGATGGATGGATGTGTGCATACATGTATGCATAGATGGATGGAAGGGAGTATACTAATCATAGCTTTTCATTTTTGATATTTCTGACACTTTGATACCTGGAGCTTTGCTAACCCTGGAGAGACTGTCCCTCCGAAGGGTGGTCAATTCCTGGAGATAGTAAACAACTTTCCTGTGAGTATACCTTTCATACGCAAACCAACCAATCCAAAGCCCTTGCCCCTCTCAAGTACCTCCTTCATCAGACTCAAGACTCCAGGCCACTATCCACCTTCTCTGTTTACCCCAGGGCCTGGTACCAGACAACTAGGGACAGTCTCTATGCCCCAGAACCTACTGACATTATTTATACTAACTAATCCTAAACCTGCTTATCCTGTCCCACCCGTTCCCTCCCTAGGAAACCATTATAAAGTCTCTGGCCCCGTTTTCCCCCCACTCCTTCGGCCTCCAGGCTGACCCCAGTACTCCCACAGGTGACCCTGCATGGTGTGGCATACGCACCGGTTCCTGGGGCTTTGGGAAAGTGTGAGTAATTAACTGTCTTTTCCCCGGCAGTCCTTTCCTGATCTGATGGCCTCACCATATCTAAATAAGACTAAAACCTGCATTTTAAAACAAAAATGGAATGAGGGAGGGAAGGAAGGGGAAGATGGCAACAAGGAAGGAGGGGGACGGGAAGGGGCCGAGGGAGCAAGGAAAGATGAAATTAAATAATCTGGGTCTCACAGTTCTGCAGGGATGGTCTGAGCCACAACTTTGCTCCATGCTTCGAAAGAAGCACACTCGGGATGCGTTGGAGAGGACGTCTTTTCAAAGTTCCGTGGGCCAGGGGTTAACACAGCATGTCCTCGGTACCTTGGGGGACAGGCCTGGATCTGAGTCGTGGCCCCGCTGCTTACCAGCTGTGAGACCTTGGACAACTGACTTAACCTCTCTTGACTCACCTCCTCAACTACTATCTGTATACCTACCCTCCAAATTCTTTGAGGCCAGAATGAGAAGGTGCACGCATAGTACAGTGGCCCCCCTCAGAGCCCCCACTCCATAAATAATGAATATTATTACTTTGCTATTGTGCCATCCTGCACCCCAAGTGCCATCTGGCAGAAAGACTGTGCTATTAGGTCTTCTTCACTCCGAAGCCCCTGTTTGGGTCTCTCGGTCTCGGCCTCCGGGAAAGTTGTCTTAACCTCCCAACGTTCGGGGCTCAGCAGGCAGCATGCTTGCTGCCTGTGTGTGAACAACCCGAAGGCCCCCTGCATGGGTCCTGTCCCCGACCCCTTCCCGCTGAGATTCTGTTTGGCTTCCCCTGCTGGTTTTACAGCGAGGAGGGGATGGAGCTTTACACTGGGATAGCGTTTCCCTTTCCCCATCTCCCCTGTACACCATCGCTCAGGAAAAAGAGCTAATTTTAAAATGGCTGCTCTTATGATGGACGAGATTAATGGATCTTGAAGACCAGCCAGTATACCAACTGCTCCTGCAGCCACGATGAAAGCTAATAATGTAGAAAATTCTGCCAATTCCTTTAATTCATGAATATTTAAGCCTGTGAAAAATCTGTCAGATTATATCATTTTTTTCTGGTGATTTTCCGCCTAAGTACATTTGTGGCGGCCTGCCAGTTGCTCAAGAAACTTCAGTGGGAGCTAAATCGTTTTGTTGTTGTTGTTACTATGGGCTGTCGTGTTCTTGCTGAATTTATCCCCCGTCCCAGGACAGAGTCGGGTTCGCTGGAGACGGTCAAAGGCAACTCCCGGGATTTTACCTCAGCCAATAGACAGATTTTTCTCCTAACCCAAAGGCTGGAAGGCGGCCTTTCAGAGCAAAGCCCAGGGTTTTCAAATTGTGTTCCACCATACCCAAGGGTTCCCCTGCGGGTCCCAGGGATGTCTGGGAGGGGTGGGGGTTGGGAATGCTGAGTGGATGGGCCTGTGGGATGTGACCCCATACACACACCCCTCCACCCAGCAGTCTGCTTTCTGTACTGAGGTTCCATGTAAAATTCCCTTGGAAAGACGTGTGGCCCCAAATTTTAAAAAAATTAAAAAGGGATAAGTACGGAAATCACGGCCTAGCCCACTCCCTCCAACAACAGATGGAGAAACTGAAGCTCCCCGAGGATAAGGAGTTTTTGGTCCATGTCACAGACGACATGGCAGCAGCACCCGACCCACGGCCAGGGTCCCCCTTCCAGCACATTCTGGCCGACCTCTTGACCGGCCAGCACCGCCCGTCTGGGGGAAGCAGGAAGTGGGACCCTGATGGCCACCGCTCCCTGGCCACCACGGAGGGGCCCGTCCGAAGCCAAGATGCTTCCTCGCAGAGACGAGAGAGAGAGAGAGAGAGAGAGAGAGAGAGAGAGAGAGGGACAATGAGCACGTTCAGTGACTTGGGAGGGAGGGGCAGCCCACTTCAGAGATGATTATCCTGTGAGGACTTGGCGGGAGGAAGGAGCGAGCTGCTTTTTATAGGCACTGCAGTTCCTCGTTTTGTTCTCCTCGGGTTATTCTCCAAAGAGAGCGGCTCGAGTCAGCTGGCAGGAGAGGCGTCCGCTCTAGCGGCGATGGCCCAGGTTCAAGGCTTGCTCCAGCCGGTCACGTCCTCACCAGGGCAGCCGGCCGGCCCTCCCGCCCTCTGCCTGGGGCCCAGGTCAGCCTCCGCCTCGCGGGCCGGACCCCGGCCAAAATCAACAAGTCTTTTGTGCTTCTCCTTTAGACACGGTATAATTACGGCAAACATGTTCTGGCGGGGAACAGCGACCGGGAGGCAATTGTCGCCGGATCTCAGATGCACTTGGCACTTGGTGCTGGAGAGCGGCGCGAGGGACCATGGCTCCAGTTGGCTCGGGCAGGCCGAGAACACAAGAGATTTCCAGAAGTCAGGAGTGGTGCGCTGGCACGGCGTCCACGGCATGTCGTTCATCAGCTATTTCCTTGATAGTGGCTTGTGTTTTACCACCAAGCCAGCCGACTGACTCATGAGGCAGTGACTTAAAAAATAAATAAATAGTCAAGGCCGACGGGGCCCAGCGAGCAAAACACGTCAGGCCGAGGCTGCCACCAAAGTGGGCCCCTGCCGCTTTCTGGGTGGTTTCATTTTTCCTCTTTTTGTCTTCTGGTTTGAAAACCCTGAAAGCAAAATGGCACACCTCCCCCTCCAGCTGCTCTGCTCCCAGGGGCAGCCAGAGCAGATGGGGTGGGGGGCGGAGAGGGAGCCCCCCCCACCCCGCCCCACCCCGCCCTGGCGACATCGCCCCTCGGCAGTTTCGCATTTCCACCAGCCGGGCCAGCACCAGGTACCCCGAGTGCCCTGCTCCCAGCTAGGCCCCAAGGAGGAGGAGGTGACCGAGAGCAAGTTGACCGGGGACCGTGGCCGGAAGCCACCGAGGTGTGGCCTGCTTCATCCTCTCCGTGGCCTTATCAGAAAAACAGCTATAGCCTCGGTTTATAGATGAGGAAATAAAGGCTTTGCAGTCTGTAATTCAGAGTTAAGCCCCATGTGTAGCAAGTGGCAGAGAGGGGCTCTAACCCAGATTGGCCAGACTCACCATCCCATAATGTCGAACGTTTTGGGTGCACCAAGTGAGGTCGGTGGGCCTACCAGGTGATCAACTCTGATACGGTCCTTACCCACCCCCGCCCCCCACCCTCCAGACTGACGGTCAAGCCGGGGAGGCAGAGAGTCAAGGTCCATCAGAGACATGGCTGGTTCACTGCGATTGGGGTAGCTTCCTCAAGGAGACGTACAGGGTGGTCACAGCATGCCGCAGAGGGCTCTGCTGGCCGGAGAGGCCTGAGGGAGGGGTAAGAATTAAGTGGGCAAAGCATGGCTGGCAGAGGGAATGGCAGACACAAAGACCCCAAGACCAGGAGGATGGGGAGCTGCCGGAAGGTCTGGGAGCTGGAACGCACAGAGGGAGGGGTCATGAGGGTGCAGAACTTGCCTGGGCCTTGAAGGCCAAGGAAATAGTTGGGGGGGGCATTATCCTAACAGCAAGGGGCAGTCTTTGATGGGTTTTAATCAGCAGCATAATCAGCTCTGGGTTTTTAAAAGGGTCCTTTGGTTGTTTTCTGAAGGATAGACCAGAGGGCTAGGCATGGGCGTGGGGGAGGTCGCTGGGACACTGGAGACAGTGGTGGCTCCTAGTTGAGGGTCAAGCCAACGGCACAGACCCCTGAGGCCGTGTCTCTCCAACCACGGCACCTGGCCGCAGAGACGTTCCTAAGGACATACCCGCTACTTAAGGCAATCTCGTGATGGACGAGTTTTATAGACATGGAAGTAACTCTCAAACAGTCAGAACAGCCCGCCCCGTCGGCAGCAGAGAAAGGGCCCCAGTTCTTGTGGCTCCCAGGGCAGTGTGCCATCCCCTCTCTACCCTTGGGCGGGCCTGGGAAGAGCCAGGCTCGAGCTGAGGCCAGGTCGGGGTGACTGCAAAAGCAGCACCCCTTCCCCCTTCTCCTCCCCATCTTCACATCACGGTGAGTCACTCTTCCAAGTCGTCTCTTGCGTGCTCCGCATCGGCTCTGAAATCTACTGAACCGGGTTCCCTCGACGTGGAAGCAGGTGCTCAGGTCGCTGCTTCCCTGCCTTTGCCCTGGCAGTTTCCTGCCTCACCCATCTGGCGATCTGTTGTCAAGTGGAGACCTAGTGTCTGATCCCATCCCCCACCCCACCCCCACCTCACCCTCAGCCCTCTCCGAGCCTGGAGGAGTCCTGGGCAAAGTCCACCAAGATGGAAGTTGCGTAGGGGTGGGGCTTCTTTCCCTTCTCTCCCCCCCAGTGGCAGCGGCCCTTCTGTCCTCGCCTAGAAGGCCTCTGGCTGGCCTGGGCACGAGGGCTGGGGGCAAGCGCCTCTCCCACCCCTTCTGGCCCTCCCTCAGCTGTTCCCACCCCCTCACAGGACACAGCGAGACTCAGATCCGGGCCCTAGTGTAGGCGAAGGGGCAGCAGTTTCCAAAGCCCAGGCACCGTGGTTCCCACTCTGTAATGTCTGCTCTTGTGCCAACGAAGCCCGCAGGGAACTCGTGGGGAGGGAAGGGCAGCGTCCAGGGAGCCCCGGGGCCTTCGACCTAACATTACCTCAGAGCCGTGGGAATCTTGCCACGATTTCTAACGTCCGCTCCATAGTTGAGGAAGTGCAGGCTCAGGGCCTAAGTCGCTCACCTTCTGCTGAGTGGGAATCAGCAGACCAAGCCAGGCCTGTTCCTTCTCTGGCTTCCTCGATCCGTGGGCAGGAGGAAGGAGGAGCCGCACAGGACTCTGTCCTCCTCAGCCAGCCCGCGGTGACACCCCCAGGGCCACAGCACACCAGCCCTGCAGAGGCCTGGCACACAGCAAGGAGCTTCTCTGCCCACACGCCTACCAGCCAGGGTGGGGGCCAGGGTCTGGGGGCCAGAGGGCAAGTCCCCGAGGTCCCACAGAGAGCGGAGGATGGGCGCGCCCCCCTCAGTGCCGCTGAAAGCATCAGCCTGAGAAGGTGATTTGGGGCTGGGACTCAGTGACTCTGGAGCTTCTTGGCAGGGTGGTTGACATTTTTCCTGGTAGCTGCAGACGGACCGGAGTGCCCCCTCCCCAGCCCCACGACTGCCCTGCCCACCCCTCCTCAGTCCCTCTAACCCCACACCTCACCACCACTCAGAGTAGGGCTCTCTCTCCCCGCCCCCCCCCATTATCTGATTATCTGGCAAAGTTATTTATAAGAGGATGGGGGGAGGGGGCTGACAAGCAGGATTTATGTGTCAGCCGGTCCTGGCGGGACAGCTGCCTCGCTCACCAAACACACATCATGAAAACTTATTGCTCAGAAAACGCTGTGAACTCCGCTAATTCATAAATATTTAATGCCCTCACCGAGGAGCAGCCGGGGTTCCTGAGAGGTGGTTCATGGCCTCCAGGACAGAGGAGGCCAGGCTCTCCTCAGGGCCAAGGGGCCTCTCCCTCCTCCCGGCTCCTCAGCCCAGCCCAACCCAGCCTGGCCGGCCCACCGGTCCCTTTCCCCAAGTAGCAGGTGATTTCACTTCCTGGCTCTGCTGGCCGAGGCAGGACGCCCTCCCTGAGCTCCGGGGAGTGTCTGTCATGAGCCGGCTGTGCTCAAGATGGCTTCCAGGCCTGCCCGGTCAGTCCCTTGGCCTCTCTGGCCGGGCAGACAGCCCCAGTCAGGTGGGAGGAGGACCCTGGAGGGCGAGCAGAAAGCAGCCAGAGAGACACCAGGGGGGCCTACCGGCTGTCACCAGCAGGTAGGGAGTGGACGTGGAGGGAGGGAAGGAGGCAGAGTGAGAGAGAGAGAGATTGAGAAGGGAGCTAAGAAGCCAGGCTTCCCTGGGACAGCCAATGAAGGAGGCCCAGTCCCGGCCCTGACGCTCTCCCAGGATGATGCAGGATTTTTACCCTGGCCTCTGGAAAGCACCTGTCAAGAAACAGACATAAGAAGAGCCTGAGGAGGCCCTGGGGGCAAGGGCTGCAATGCTTGGGGGAGAAGGCAGGCCAGCTGACTGTTCCTTCCATTTGGGACAGACCCGGACGAAAGGAGACACTGTGCACACGGACTCACTGCCCCACACCCGGGTCTGGGCCCTGCGTCTTTCCCACCAGACCAGGGATGGCCACAGCTTCCATCCTTGCTAGTCTTGGGGTGCCTCAGCACCCCTCATGCCTCTCTCCATCCTGCACACCCCTCACCCCTCAGTGAGAAGCCTCTGCCCTCGGTCCCCTCATTTGAACCATCGGGGTGAATCCCTTTCCTGCCAGGACCCAGCTTCCCCTCCACTCCTCACTTCCTCTTCCCCTTGGCCCCTCAGAGAAGAGGAAGAGCCCCATCTCCAGAGGAAGAGGCGTGGGACAGGGGAAGGAGGGCGGCTTTAGGGGCCAGGCAGGCCCAGCACCCAGTCTGGTGCGGTTATTTCACAGCTGTGGGAACTTGGCTCCGTCCCTTCAATTCTCCACGCTCTGGTTTCCTAACCTGTGAGCTGGGGAACACGGAGGCAGCAGCTTCCTTGGGATTTTAGAAGTTGACCCTCGGCCCACCTGGAGCCCTCACTCTCCCTGCCGGTGGGGAGCAGGCCAGGCTCCCCCAGGAACTCCCCTGAGTCTCTCCTGGATCCCCTGGGACCCAACAGACCAAACTCGCCATGGCAGCCCCAGGGGTCTCTGGAGCCCACACCCTCTGCCCCCAGACCTCAAAGCCACAAAGAAAGAAATGACTGTCGCGGTTCAGATGACAGCCTCAGACCACAGGGAGACGGCTGACTCACCCCTGGCCCCAGAAATAGAGACTGACTTCTAGCCCACCCTGTGGGGCCCCCCACCCCAGCCCGGGGAGCCCACAGGATGAAGGAGGGTGACCATGAAGGTAGCCTATCTGTCTGGCCCAGCCAGCAGCCTTCCTCCCTGCTTCTGCTGTGCCCCATCCCCAGGCAGTCAGAATCATGCAGATCACCTCCATGTTGACACCCTCCTCCTCGGTGCCAGGTGCAGTGAGTGGGCAGAACAGTATAGACAGGAAGAACCCGGTTATCAGCTCAGACTGCTCTGCTTCCAATCCTGGACAGAGGCTACATCAAAGGATCACCCTATCCGCCCCCAGGCCTTGGCAGCAGCTGCTCAGAATTCAACAGTGGCCCCATATCAGTGCCTGCTGGTCCTGCCAAGGGATCCTAAACCCACTTCGGTATCCAGGAAAGCCATACCAGGCTACCTCTGCGGCTTCTCCATAGTAGAAATGATCTAACTAATGCCACAGAACTGATAGCCAGTTTCTCTTATACCACATGTTGGTTCGATCAAAAAGGCCTCCTATGTGCTAGGCACTGTAACAGGAGTGAGATAAGATGAGAAGCAAGCCAGAGACCAGTCTTGCACAAGAATTTTCTTTTTCTAAGAGCAATGGCAGGCTATTAAAGTGTTTCATGGGGAGAGGGAATATGCAATCAAATTTGCATTTTGAAAGAATCCCTCTGGTTACACCATGAAGGACATCTGGGTGGGGCTAGATGGGCATGGAGGCCATGGAGGGAAATGACGCCAGCCATGTGGGACATGGGTGCCATGTGGACTAGTGATGGAGAAGGAGAGAGGCTGGATGGAGTGGAGAGACACCGAAGAAGTAACATTGGCAGGGCTTGATGAGGGATTTAAAATGAAAGGGTGTGGGAGAGAGGAGGAATGGCCAAGGATGGCTCTGGGTTGTGCAAGTAGGGGGATGGCATGGCTATTCAGTGAGATGGGAAGCCCTGGAAGTGGGACCAGCTTTAGGGACCAGGGCTGGAGGGAGGAAGGCCATGACTTTGGTTTTCAACATATTAAGTTTCAAGATGACAATGAATATTCTTGAGAAGATGCCAAGTAGACAATGGGACACATGACCAGGGAGCTCAAGAGAAAGGTGAGCCCATTGAAAGCTGAGGAGATATTCAAGCCCCGGGGGAGGATGAGATCAACTGAGAGCAAAGTTTAATGAGGAGCAAAGAGGTCTGTGCCCTGGGACACTCCAAAATGGAAGGCCAGGTGGAGGAGGGGAAAGTTGCAAAGGAGGATGGAAGCAATGACCGAAAAGGTAGGAAGAACATCAGATAAGCATTGTGTCCTGAAGCCAAGAGACACGTATTCAGAATGAAAGTGAGGTGTTCCACGCAAGGTCAAGAGAGACAAGGACTGAAAAGTGTCCACCTCATGGAACAATACGAAGGTTCAGTGCCTTCGCAAGAGCTACTCTGGGAAAAGTGATTGGGCCAGAAACTGGTTCATCAAAAATTTGCTGACCAGCTACTTCCTACCAGGCTCTCTACCAGATATACTGTTCTACTCGGGAGCACTGCCCCCCACATCCTGCTAGCTCCCACCTTCCCGTTAGACTTCTGCTAGTTGGTGAGGCCATGTGACTAGTTCTAGCCTACGAGCTGTGAGTAGAACTGTTGGGAGTCACTTGCAGCGGGGACAAGTGCGAGACCCTCCAGGGCTCATTTTCCTTCTGGTGTGGGACTGGTGAGGTTTGAGATCTCTCAGCCCGAGTCCCAAGTCATCATGATGAGCAGAGTCTCCCCACCATCTTCCTTTGGTCTTACCCTGATGTTCTGCTACGGTGTCCCACATTCAGCTCAAGGTTGTGTCTGCAGACATCCCCCTATTAGTTGCACAGCCCCCCCAAAAAAAACCTTTAATTAATTAATTAATAAGCTTTACTCAATGATTGAGGTTTGACCTCCCAGCTGAGAAGGTTCCCGGCACCCAGCAAGCCACAGCCCTCCGGCGGGGAGTCCCTGCTGGTGCAGGTCACAGGGGCGATGGTCTAGGCAGAAGATGCTGAGGATGTGCCCGAGGGAGGAGGAGGTGATAAGAGATAGAGATGAAAACAAGAGACAGTGAGAAGAAAGATCACTGATAAAACTAACTGGGAGCATCCACACTGAAATATGCTTGCACTGGCCAAGAAGGGGATTGTTCTGTCAGAAGGCAGGGAAGTTTTAAGAATGCGGGCTCCATTGTCAGACAGACCTGAGTTCGAATCACACCTCTTCCATGCATTTGCTCTAGGACAGTATGGTGATCGCATTTGTCGAATGGGACCTCTAGCCCACAGCGTTCTCCTCCGTGTCTTCCCATTGTTCCCGCAGCTCCTAAGCGAAGCTGGAAGATGTGTGACGTGCTGGCCATCACTCCCAGGCCCCAGGCCTAGAGAAGACATCACCAACTGTTCACAGCATTCTTCCCTAAAACACCAGACGCAGCCTCAGAATCCTTCTTAACACAGCGCTCCAAGCAGCCACCACCAATTCATCACAGGTGGCTTTCAAGATAAAATGTTCTTGCTGTCTTTAGCCTTCTAAATGTCATTCAGTGTCACAGTTCAGGCCCTACCTGCTCCTTCTGCCTCACCTCCCAGCAGTCTTCCTTACTCATTTTGTGTCCCCGTGCGTAGTTCTGGTGAAACTCTTCAGTGGCTGGCACCTTTGCACTGACATGACAGCGCCCCCCCGCCCAGACCAAGGTTCCTTGAGGCTGAGCTGTGCCTGCTCATGTTGAGACTCCTCCCACTTTTCTCACCAGCCCTGCCTGCCGGCCCCCAGTGGGTCCTCAATGCAGATGAAAAAAACAAAGGAAGGGTGCAAAGGGGGGAAAGGGGAGAGATTCTAGGGCTCACAAGCCTCATCTGTAAAATGGGTTCAGTGCCTCTCTGTTCAATCGAGCAAAAAAGTGAGACATGTGCAAAGCACAGTGCCAGGGATTAAGGACAAAATGAAGGCACAAAGGAGGGAGTAAATGGTGTTCACTGGAAGAATACTCTGGAAAGGAGGGTAACTGGAGACAGAAGGGGAGAGAACAAATTCTTCATGAGCCCTGATCTTGCACCAGGCACTTGTTCTAGGCCCTTGATGGTGGGGAAAAAAAGCATATTGCTGCACCCATGAATTACAAGCCAGAGGGGAGCAGCTCACCTTTTTAACCTCAGTGTGGGATGTAGGCACTGCCGCACTAAGACTTTATTCACTTCCCGGGCCTTTAGGGTCAAGGCCCATCTCCTCAGCTTGGCATTGGTAGAGTCAGGATAGGTGGGATCATGCTGCAGTAACAAACGTCCCCTCCCCCCCAAATTTCAGTGTCTTACACGAGTTCATTTGTCACCCAGGCAAGTCCACATGCATCTAGGGACACTCCAGGCCGGATCTTGTCTGTGTTGGTCCCAGATCTGGGGCTGCTCTGTTCCAGTGACACCTCCAAACTTCATTGCCCATTTCTCGCCTTCTCGTTGGTGTGGTTGAAACTCCAATCCTATGCCAGAGCCCTTGCTGGGCCACCTTAGAGCTGTCACATTTACTCTTCTCCCTGTGGAGAAGACCCTGCACCCACGGCTGCCCTCCTCCAGCTGGCAGATGCCGAGCAATGCTGGCATTCTGACGCAACGAGCCAAGCCGTGCCTTGGGGTTTGGAAAGAGAGGAGGGAGGTGAGGTGCTCACCAGGTTCCCTTTGGATCTCACCCTCTCCACCTGAAAAATGGGCAAAATAACTCTTGCTGCCTTGGGAGGGGAAAAGATCACCTCTTTCTGCCTCTGGGAAGAATAATGAAAACCCAACTACCTGAGGGCAGCAATGGGCCGGGCCTGTGAAGCAGAGAGAGGAAAGAAATTGGTGTTGAGGTTGAAAGCCCTCAGTCAGCTGAAGGGGGAAGCAAGCCAGGGGAGTTCAAAATAGAGAAAGAGGAAGAAGCAAAACCGACTCATCTCCCCGGTTCCCCCCGGCACTGGGCTGTCAGAGGGTACACCAGCTTGTTCCCCTCACTTCTCTTCCTCTCGGCGTTGTGGTCAGGCTGGGGCTGAGGAAGCCATATGGTTCCCCGGTGTGGTCACGGCCACGGTCACTGGACATTTGTTTCAGCCCCCTGCCCTGCCTGTGTGGACCAGTTCTATGACTTTTCTCACCTCGTCCCACCCCTGCCCCGCTGGCGCTCCCCTCCTGGCCTCTGCTTCTCTCTCGTGAGTTCAAGTCAGAGCACGGTCAGCCCCAACCCCCAGCCTGGCCTGGCCCAGCTGGCCCCTAAGCAGAGCACAGGGCGCAGGCTGTAACCACATCTTGCAACGTGATTCACTCCATCTGTGGAAAGACTGATGCAATTGTGGGTGAGGAGTCATTTCTGCTGATGAGCAAACCACAGCAACCCAATGGGGTGAGAGGGCAAGCCATCAGGGCCATCGGGACCCACCCTGAGAAAGGGCACAAGGGAGAGCACTCAGGCTTCCCAGGGCCACCAGCCGTACCATGGCCCTGGGGGTGGGGGGTGCGGTGGAGGCAGAGAACAGCCCCAGTGCCTGGCTGTCCCCCACTGCGATGCAGCAGGGCTGGGGTGGGGAGGAGGGCAAGACTATTACCAGGCAGCGGTGGCCCAGTTCAAAGACACCAGGGTCCCCTCCTCCAGGGACCCCCAGGTTATCCGTGTTGCGCTGTGTGTAATCTAGAGGTGCGTGTGGGGCTTCTCGGAGGAGGCCGGGCAACCGTGAGCAGGAGAGCCTTCTCTGGGTGCTGGCTCTGGTAACTGGCCTGAGATCGGAGCCACCTCGCCTCCCCTCACCCTGCACCGGAAGCATCTCTGTCTACCTCGAGAGCACAAGCTCCCACAGCCAGAGCAGGTCCACAGGGGGTATAGGGAACAGAAGCGAAATCCCACAGGCCCAACAGCCCGTGTGCCGTGACCAGCCTCATCGGGCACCCTTGCCCTGGGCTCCCGATCTACCACCCATTTCCAGAGGCCACGAAGCCCAACTCAGCCACCTGCCCGGTGAGCCCTGGGTTTGTCCCCCTGACGATGGAGGAGCAAGCCTGTGAACTGCCCTCTGCGGGTTACAGCAACCCCTCCCTCCTCTGAGCTCGGTGCCTGCTTCCAGAACTTGGCAAAGATCCAGGGGTGCCTCTCAACAGCCATTGTGCTGGGGTCTCTCCCTGTATTTCTATTACATCTCCAGCTTCAACATAAGACAGGCGCTGTGCAGGCCTGGAGGCACCAGCCCTTGCCCGGTAGCCTCACCTCCCCTCTCTAGATCCTGACACCTCCCTGCAGGAGAGGCATTATAACCTCGCTCTACTGAAGACGAGCCCAAGGATTATCTGGAGGCCAGATAATCCCCCAGGACACAAATAAGAGGCAGATTTGCAACAGGGACCCGAGCTCTCTCCAAATTCCCTGCCCAGAACGCTCTCCAGACTCCCAGCCCCCTAAGCTAACGTCCTTCACCGGGGTCTCCTGGTGAGAGGGCCCTCCGGGGGGCACCAACCCGAATGTAAATACAAGGGAGGATAGTTCACCTTCCAGATCTGTAGGTCACAGACTCGCAGCTCCAGGAGTCACAGAAAGCCCGTGCCGCACCCCATCCTCACTGCCCCTTGCCCTCAGACTAGAAGCCCCCTGGAGCTCCACGAAAGGCAGAACTTGGCCATCAACATGCAAGCCTGACCCCTGGTGACCATAACCTTGAACTGCATGGCTGGCCAAGAGGGCAGAAGAGGTCAAGAGGTTTGACACCCATGGTGGTACCATGGACCGGGCCAAGTTCTGGCCAGCGGAGCTTATGGATGGGGCCGCACCTCTCAGCCCTCCGGTCCAGGCGGCTCTGGAACCCTGGACGACAGGGCCTTCGTCACAAAACCCCTCACATGGCTAGCTCTTGGGTGTGCTCATGAGTCAGAAATCCCAGGTCACCTGGCAGGCAGAGAGAGATTGAGCCCCTTTCTACAGATAAATAAACTGAGACCAGAGCAGTGGAAGAAATCCCCAAGTCCAGTCAGTCAGGGAATCAATGACAGACCCTATGCTTGAACCCAGATTCTCTGACTTAAAAAGGCTATCCTCCCCGATTTTCCTAAAATCTCCACCCCCTGGGTCACTTAAGGCAAGAAAGCAATGGGGAAACATGGCCTCTAGGACACCCCACTTAAACAGTGGATTTATTTCAAAGAAAATAAGTGTATTAAAATAAATGCATTTATTTAAAATAAGCATCCTTAAATCAATGTACATTAAGATAATTTACCTGCAAGAGAGCTTCCCACCATCTCCCAATAGCCCACAGGCACAGAACAGCAGATCTGATAACATCGGGTCTAGAGCGGATGGATGAGACTAGGGGTTGCCAGATTTAGCAAATAAAAATACAGGATGCTCGGTTAGATTTGAATTTCAGATAAACAATGAATGCACTATTTGGGACATACTCACCCTAAAAAAGCATTCGTTGTTTATCTGAAATTCAAATTCAACTGGTTGTCCTCTATTTTATCTGGCAATCCTAGACTAGTTACCATTCCGGGGTGGGAGAGGATGGCAGCTGGTTTAGGGGACCCCCCCCAGAACAGCCTGAGCCCCTGGCTGGCATGAAGCAGGAGACCCAGGCAGGGAGAGGGGAGCCACTGCAGGCTTGGAGTGGGGGAGCCATGTGCTAACTTGTTTCTTTTCTCGGGGATTATTCTGACAAGCGTGTGCGGACTAAGCAGAAGGGGGAAGCTGCTGGTTAGGGAGGGCCAAGGGCCAGCAGGGCTGCGTGAGGCAGAGCACGGCGGTTTGCACACGGGTTGCACGCGGGTGGGTAGTAGTGCACATTCTGGACATCTCTGCATGTGGCTCTGGCCGGGACTTCACCCGCCACCTCTGCTCCTTCTGAGTCTTGTTTCTTCTCACATCAGTTCCTCCGGATCCGGCCCCCTCTCGCACTCACACCTGGGCTTCCACCCCCCACCTCTGCCTTCCGGTTCCTCTCCTCCTCCCTCTGCGGGTTCTCCTCACCCCACCGTCCGCTGACCCAGCTGTCCCTGCGCGTCTGCGGCAGGGACGAGGGAGGGAAGCCACTTTGCGGTTGTCTTTGCTCCCACCTCAAGCCCCCGTCCCCCATGGGGGACCAGTGTCCTGCTTTCCAGAGAGAAGCCTCCCCCTGCTCCAGGGGCCTGAGAACCAGAGCAGGAAAGGCCTCCTGCCATCGCCCCCCTACCCACCCAAAGCAGGAGGCCTCTGGGTCCTCCAAGAAGCTGTTGTGCTACCCGCACTCCAGGTTCTCGAGATACAGCGCCCCCCCCCACTGCCGAGAAGGGCTTCCTGCTGTCGGACAAGCACCCCACCTTCTCCTGCTGCATTTTATACTGACGTCCCCGGAGCTGAATCACAGAAGAAGATGGGGAAAGCTGGTCTTCCCACCCTAGCTAGGGTCAGTGGTTTCCAAACTTATTCCCAGATTAGGTCACTGTGAGGGTAAGGCAACTCCAGGGACCTGTCCCTCACTTCAGCCACGCAAGTGCCATTTATCCTTGGGTTATAGACGGAGCTCATTGTAAAATTCTTATTTTTTTAAGGGATCCGCCGGTGAAAATATTCACCTGTATACATTTGAACCCCATGGGTAAGTCTTCGTGGTGACGCCTTGTTCTCCTGTATGAAGCCTCCCTGAGCTCAGCCTGCCCTACTCCGCCTCACCGTACCCTTGCCCCCACCCAGCTTTTATTCCCTCCTGTCTATCTCCCCGAGGCTTTAAATCCTGGCGCTGACTGACCCTCTCTCAGAAGGCCTCTTTCTCAGGATGCCCACAGCACCTCCCTAGCTCCGCGTTGGCTGTGGACTCATGGCCGTTTTACAGATGCAATCACTGAGGCCCAAAGACAGCAGAACCCAAACTGGATCCAGGGAGTCTGACTTTGGATGCTGGCCCTCCCTCGGGGGGCTCCCACTGCACACACCCCCCCCCCCGCGCCCAAGTTGCTCACCAGGATCCCCGTCCCGGGCACAGGAGCCCCAAGGCTTTAGATGGCCTGACTCCTGCGGGAAGAGTTTGCCTCAGAGCTGGGAGTTCCCTGGGGGCTGTGCTCTAATCACTTGTGACCTCAACTTCCCTGTAGGGAGAAAAATGAAGTTTGGGGGGGTCTTGGCCCTGGAGAACAATCCCCGAGTAGCCTCCTCGCTGTAATCGTCCAGTGGCCCAACACCTGTGTGTCACCTGTTACGTGGCAGGAGAGGAACGTCCAGCCATGGAGGGAGACAGCTTCCGGCTGAGAGAGATGGCCAGGTTAGCGCTGTCACTTGGCCACACACACACTAAGAGGAGATGCAAAGCCCTGCTCACAGCCGACTATGGCATCCCGTGCAGCTGTCCTGTGTTCCAACCACCAGGGACCCCATGAGTGGCTCCCACCCTTCCCTTGGCATCAAAACCAAAAACACAGGTGCTCCAATGGCACCCAGAGAAGTTCAGTTGACCTGGGGTGAGGCCTGGGCCTCAGGATTGTTTGAAAGCGGCCCAGGTGATCGGCACCTCTGGCCTAACCTCTCCCTTTCCCAGAGGAGGAAACTGAGCCCCAGGGAGAGGAGCTGGGGACACGTGAAAGCTAGGTCCCAGGACCACTGGTCTGGAATCGGGGGCATTTGCACCTGCAAACTCTTTGTGCCCCACTATAGTCAGGCCAAGTTGTGCGAGATCAAACGAAAGGGGAGAACGCCCACCCTGCTTCCCACCCCCGGATGGAAATGCTGGCCTGCCCTCCTGAGTGAGCCAAGTCTTCACTCTCGGAATCTTCTCCATGAGTCAGATAGTGGGAAGGTGACTGAGTAGGCAAACAGCCGTTTCAGCCCTGGTTAGCAGTTTTGAGCACCTACTTTATGCAGACACTCTTGCTAAATCTTTTGCTGGCATTTTCTCATCCCTGAGATCTGCCGTTTCTGGCTGGACTTGCTCCACGTTCTCCAAGAGAAAAATGTGAGCCGGTGTCCATCAACAGATGAATGGAGAGAAAGTGTGGTTTATATATATATATAACGAAGTACTATTCAGCCATAAAAAAAAGAAGGAGATCCTGCCATTTGCAAACAACGTGGATGGACCTGGAGGGCATTATGCTAAGTGAAATGAGTCAGACAGAGAAAGATAATTCCACATGATCTCATTACATGTGGAATCTAAAAACATCGAACTCCTAGAAACAGAGAGCAGATTGATGGTTACCAGGGGCTGGGGGTGGGGGAAGCGGGGAGAGCTGGGGAAAGGGTACAAACTTTCAGTTGTAAGGTGAAGAAGATGTGGGGATGGAGTGAGCAGCATGGCGGCTCTGGGTGACAATACCGTACCGTGTACTTGAAGGTCGTAGGAGACTTGCACTTCACTGTTCTCACCATAACAGCCGCAACAACGGCATGCTAATTATGGGAGGTGAAGGATGTGTCAGCTAACCTTATTCTGGGAAACATTTCACAATGTATACATGTATCAAATCATCACTTTCTACATCTTAAACTTACACAATGTTACATGTCAATCAGATCTCAGAAAAGCTCAGGGAAAAACCCAAGCCCGGCTTCACCCGATTTTACTAGGCAAGCCCTGCTTCACAAAATCCAAAAGGTCTTGCTTGGAATTTCTGTCTGACAGCCAAGGAGCTTCAGTGCTTGCTCAGGGCAGGCAATGTCAGGCCACGGCTCCCAAAGGCGCCGAGCACAGCTCCGAGAGACCTGGGACATGAGTTCTCGTCCCAGCTCTGCTGTCGTCCGCAGGGCAATTCATTTCCCTTCTCTGGGCCTCAGTTCCACCATTCACTAGACGGGACGGTGAACTCTATCGAGGATCTTTGAAATTGTTCTGTGCCGGTCAACACTTTCTTCACGTAAAGCTGGGCGCAGAGCCCACAGATGATCGTGAACCCGGCAGCAGGGCCCGCACGGCCTTCCCACTTCCCGAAGCTTCTTTCTGGTTGATGAGGCCCTTTCTTCGGTTCTGTCACCCTGGGATTCGGTGTGGGGAGGGGGAGGGGGCAGATGGGGCCTGGCAGCACCCTCGGTTCCCATCCAGATTTCCCCTTCCCTACAGGACGTGGGCCACGGTGCCCCACCCACAGATCCCCCCTGGCTATTTTGGCATGTTTCCCAATCTGTGAAGTGGGTGCATCAGGGCTGTTGGAAGGATTATGGAAGTCATGCAAAGGGCCCAGAGCACAGCCCAGCAGTTACTCTCCGGCAGTTACTACCTGCTAGCTGTGGTTTTCCGTGTTGTTATTTTGTTCCCTTGTGGTTTGTATGCTCCTTTGATTGGGTGGGGGCAGGGAAGAGTCATCGAATTCTTAGAGCCCTGGAAACCTCATCTTAGAGATAAAGAAAGAAAGTGAGGCCCAGAGACAGAAGAGGCCTTGTTGCCCAAGTTCACGTGGTGAGTCAGAACCAAGCCGGGCCCAGACCGAGGCCTGCAGAGTCCAGGGGAGCCCTCCCGGCAGGCGGGGCAGCCGGCGCAGTTTCCTCCTGCTGCTCGGCCTGGCGCTGGCCTGCGTGGGCACGTCCTCCCACACGCCCTCCGCCCACCGGCCAGTGGTGCAACCACTCACCCGTGGGGACGCCTTGGGTTCCTGAGGCCTGCTTCTCCCCTGCCCCCAGCACATCCTCTCTTCCCCTGCGGCCCAGGGCCTGTAATTGCACTAACTGGCCCCTGGGGAAGGGGGAGCCTGGTCCTCGTCCACATGAGTCAGGTTTCCAGAGCAGAAACCTCAGGGAGAGCCACATCGCACAGGCTCGGCCTCGTCTCCGCTCCCCACAAACCACTTCCTGCCCGTTCCTGGCACCACCAGCCCAAGGCTCCTGGCGGCTCCACAGCCCTGGTCTCTGCTGCTCCACCAGCCCCGGCCCACCCTCAGCCCGCTGCAAACCCACCTCCCGCCCACAGGCGGGGGCAGGAATCTGCCTGTCCAGGGGAAGGGGCCACCGGCTGGGACACCACCGCCTTGGAAACCAGCGCTTCCCCTCCCCCAGCAAAACCCGGTCCCGGCTGTTCACGAATCCTCGGCCACTGTAACTTGACTGTCCTCACCTCCTCCGTGTCTGCCCACCGCAGAGGGAGGAACCGAGGTGCCAGGCTGGCGGCCCCTCGCCCGTTTGCCCAGGGCTGGGGCCCGGCTGCGCCCGTCTCTCCCCGGGACCCTACGGGCAGGACAGAAAGAGCACTGGCTTTGGAGTCAGACAGGTGTGAGTGAGAAGCCCAGCGTTGTCATCACCCTACTGTGACTTACTCAGGTGACTCCGCCTTTCTTAGCCAAAGTGTGTCCGCCTGTAAAATGGGGAGCATAAGATTAGCCCTTCCAGCTGGGACAGGAAGAGGAACTGAACCAGTACACGCAAAGCCTTCACAGGGCCAGCACACAGTAAATGCTCAGTAAACACGAATGGCCTTCTTCCTCCACAGCGCGATACTGTGGTTCTGGTGAGGTGATGACACAGCACACAGTTGGGTCCTCCCTCCAGTGGGAGTCAAGAGACTGGATCCGATCCCAGCGCCGCCTCTGACTTGCTGTGTGGCCTGGGCCAGCTGGACAGCCTCTCTGGTCCTCGGGTTCCTCGAGCAGAAGCGTGGGGACCAGGTGGTTTCCCAGGGCTGCCCCAGCTCTGACACTCCAGGACAGCGGCTGGCGGCTGATAGGACAGTGACGCTGGGGAGGGTGGAGGTGAATGAGATGTGGTTATCACCATCATCATGGTGAAATCTGTGACCCTGATGTGGGCAGGGCCGGGGATACCTGCCTGCTCAAAGAGGGCCCAGGAGGCAGCCCCCAGGGGGCACAAGCGCTGGATGGGGAGATGGGCCTGTGCTCAGGACAGCAGGCGCCCAGCACCTTCCTCTATCCGGCTGCCCTCACCGGCCCCTCCTTGGAGTCAGGCCCCGTGGGTAGTCACCGAGGGTCTTGAAAAAAACCAAGGCCCGTCTTTGCCTTTCGGAAGGCTTTGCCAGGGAAGGACAGACTTCACAGCGCATGATCAAGAACAATGCTAATAATAACAACACATCATGACATTTATTCATGGCTCGCCCCAGGCCATGCCTGTGTTGAGCCCTTAATGAGCATTGTTTCACTTAATGCCCTAACAACCCCAATGAAGTCATCACTACCATTCTTTTGAGTCTCCATTTGAAACCGAACTGAGAGCAACTACAGCCCCTGGATCCAGGGCAAGCAGCAGAGTGGGGGTCAGCAGGCAGGTGCAGGGTAGGGCCCCAAGAGAACAGAGGTGGGAACAAAGTACCAAGGGAGCCCAGAGGAAAGGACCATGTTCTGCTGGGGGTCTTGGAAAGGTGTCCAAGAAAGAGGTGAGGGCGTTTGAGTCAGCTGCCAACAACACTAGCTGCCATTTATTGGGCACTTGCGAATGTCACGTACACGTCCCCCCCCCCCCATGTGGTGGGCACCATCATTACTCCTCTTTCTCGGAGGCGCAGAGAGCTCAAGGCCTTACCCAAGAAGGGGGAGCAGAGGCTAAGTAAACAAAGAGAGAGGATCAGAACATGCCAAGCGCAGGAAAGAGCAGTGGCTGCATGGCTGGAGCCTTCGGCCCAGAGAACAGAGCCTAGACAGGCAGGCAGGGCCTCGTGCTGCTCCCCCGACCCAAACACACGCACACTGCAGAGAAGGGACCGGGTCCTCACTTCACACCAGAACTTGGTGTTCAAGCTTCAGGGCCTCCCTCTCCCCAAGTGAGGCTGTTAGTCATCCTCTGTGGGACTGACACGCAGCCTCTGAGTGAGCTAACAGATAATGGGGCCCCTAATCCCCTCACACCCAGAAAACTGGGGAGAGGCTGGGATGTCAGGCCTGGAACTCATGCCCTCTAGGGGAGACAGGAAACCTCAGTCTGCCCTCCTCTCTGAACCAGGAGAGCAAATGCAGTGTGATTCATTTTTTTTTTTTCAAGACACAGGGTTAACAAGGCGGGAGAAGAGATTAGGTCTTTGTTGTCCGCGACTAAAGAAAGGCAGGGTTGAAAATGCTGAAACCCAGGTTGGCGAACAGAAAATTAGTGGCAGATTAATTTCATTGTCTCACCAGGGAGTGGAATCCTGTACATTAAGCACAGGATTAAGGGGAGATTAATTTTCCATCTAACCAGGCTGGACGGAGTAGCCTGGAGGGGATTCACAGGGGTTCTGTGCCTTTGGGGTGGAGGGGGGCCAGTTTCAGTGGAAGAGAAGCAAGGTTTGTCCCGGAGGAAGTGTGGTAGGGCAGGACTGGCAGGGGGGTCCCAGCCCCCCTGAGAGCTGGGAGGGAGGCACTGACTTCTACCAAGCTGGAGTCACTACGGCCGCGACCCCTTTAGGTAGCTTCTCAGTCCTGCAAAGTCCTGTTCGGCTCCATTCCATCTCATTCACAAGCCCTTCGTGTACCCATTCTGTCCTTCCTTCCTTCTAATGGATAATAACATATGTATTAGAAATATATAATATGTCCAAGATAGTCTTTATACCATGTTACTAAGTGCCAGCACTTTCCTTAGAGTCAATCAGTCAATCCTTGCAACAAACCCATGAAGAATTACCATTATTATCCCCACTTTACAGATGAGAAAACCGAGGCACAGAGAAGATAGGTAGTAGAGCTGGTAAGCAGCAGAACCAGGCTTTGCTTCCAGGCCGTCTGGATACCAAGTCTGTGCTCCTCGCTCCTGCCTCTCCAAGTGCAGGGTTTCATAAACGGAGCATGCCTGTACTATGTGGTGTTGTCTGGGCTATTCCTGGGCTACAGTGGCCCATCTTGGACTGAGCCCCGCCCTGCCCGCATCCCTCACTCACACATGCACCATGACATTCTGCCCTCACTGGAAGCGTCTCAGGCAAGCTTTGCAAGTTGTTCCAGAGCCCGATGTGATGGTCCTGGGCTGCAGCTTCTACACGCAGGTGGAGAGCCAGCCGGATCCAGCAGAGAGAGCTGCCCACCCACGCAGTCCAGTGCTGGCTGGGGCTGGGTGGTGCTGCTGCCCTCACTGTGGGGAGGGGAGGGTGGAACAGGCCAAGGCCAGCCAAACCTCGAATGCAGGCTGCCCCAGCTGCCTCCCAGACCCGCGGTTAGGACACGGAACCAGAAAAGGCCAGGCTAAGAGAAGGGAAGGCTACAGCCTGCCAGTCCACTGCAGCCTAAACCATAGGGTGGCAAAGCCAGGAAAGGCTCTGTGAGACTCCCAGTTGGGGGCAGGGATGTGCAAGCAGGTTCTGGCTGGACCAGTATCTAGTCCTCTCTCGGGGATGGCAAACAGCCTGCAACTTACAGGTCGACACCAATCAGCTGGTAGTGGCTCCCCGGAGAATTCAATGATGATGGGGAAGTCACATCCTGGCCGAAGCAGGGAAGAGTTCTGTGATTGATTAGCAATGTCTGCTGCAGGTGCAGCAGCGGCATAGGTGACTACGTGATTATAGCTTGTAGCCATCCTTGTTAGCTCCATCGGATTTGCATTAAGCTCCCCCTCCCCGTAAGGCCACAGCCTCATCTCCCGCTCCCCTCCCCGTCCCGCTCACCTCGAGCCACTGCCCCACCCACGGTTAAGGTTCTCTGACCACATTTCTGAAGATAGTGCATTAACATATGCTTCAGGCAGCCTTCATAACATCGTGTTCCCACTGCTTCCAAAGCCCCTCCTTCCCCACTTGTCTGATGAACTCATTTTCCCCCTCCGAAACTCATCTACCTGTCATTGCCCCTGATCCCTACCTTGACGAGGTTCTCACTTTCTCCTCCGCACATTATAATCAACAGAAGTAACGTTGCTGAGTCATTCCCAGGCCCAACACGGGACCAAATTCATGGCATACATCACCCTCATACCTATTTAGACACTCTGCGTTATGTTCCAAAATGATCCCATTTTACAGGTAAGGACCTGACACCGAGCGATGGTAGGAACACAGCAGGGCTGTGATGGGACCGAGCTCTGATGCCACATCGTCATCATCATGCTGTGATCCGGCGATCACCTTCTCTCACTGTGACACACCGAGATGTCGTTTCTTACGACCTGTGCCTGCCTTTCTGGACAGTTACTTCCTCTAGGGGTGGCAGTGGCCATTTCTCGCCTATCCTCAGCGTGGAGTCCAGGGCTCAGCACGCAGGAGGCACTCAATAAATGTTGGCTGAACTGGATTTGATGCAGGGTGGAAAGATTACTTGTCCTGTCGCCTTGTCTCACATCTGTCCCAGGCCTCCCCTCCCAGGACTTCCCTCAGCCCTGCCGATCTGATCGGGGCTGTCCAAGTTTAATTGCCCTACGGGGGCAGAGCCTTTGTGGCCTCTCAGGCTCTGCAGGGGCAGGAGTTTTTTCTAGATGAGTGGTTCATCTCCCCAAAGGGGTTTTAAACTCACAGTGAAAGAAGACAAAGTATACATTTTCTATTTTATTTGAATTATATTATAGTTTTTATTTTATTTTATTTTATTTTATTTTATTTTATTTTATTTTATTTTATTTCACACCTTGCTTTTGCTTCTTATTTATTGAGGCTTGCATTGTATCAGGCATGGACTGGGTCCAAGGGAACAGGTCCCCCTCCTAACACAGTGTTATTATAGTGGGCTCTGTGGACAATCCACTGCTTTAAAACACAGATTCCTGGACTCCCTCAACCCTCCAGACTCCAATCCTATAGGACAGGGAAGGAGCTCCGGATTGCCCAACTTTAATGGGACACTTCTGATGCAAATCCATCCACAGTAACCATGCTGTGGAAGTCCCCAGGTTGGCATCCCAGCCATCAGCTATGCTGGAGGTCTGGCTGCATGGGGAAGGGGGCACATGGGGTTTTCTGACCCTCCTGTTGCCCACAAGGGCACCAAGGATCCTAATTCCAGCTGTTCCTCCTTCAGACTTAATTTAAATTCTCTTCCCCGGGAGGTGCTCTCTGCTTCCTCAGGCTGGGTTCAATGCACCCTCATTCATCCTACACATGCCCCACGGTGATGGCCTGGTTATTTGTCTCATACCCATCCCAGACTGTGAGCTCCTTGAGGGGAGAACCTCTGGCTAACTGGTATACCATGTCTAGCCTATGATACATTTTTGCTGAATTAAATAAAGCATGTTAGCCTGCTGAGTCCAGCCTGGCTTAAAAGCACAGGGGCTGCCTATCTATGGGTTCTAGAGGCAGACAGGTCAGGGTGGGGGTCAGAGAAGAGGAGGAGAGGCTGGTACCAGCCCCCCAGCAGGTGTGGACAGGGAAGCCTGGCAGAGCCCCTCCCATGGGACCACTGGATATGAGCGCAGACATGCTATGAGCCTCAAATGCTGCCTCAGAGAATCCTGAGCTGACAAGGACTAAAGGGACCTCTGGAAGTCCGCACCGTGAGCCCCTGTCATGCTCTTCTCCCGATGAACTCCAAGTGGTAGCTGCTTTTGTCCACCCAGAGGTGGCTGAATCACCGCTTGGCTCTCCCGTGCTCATGACTAAGAGATGCTGCTAACTGGTGGCTTCATTAGCGAGCGCATCTGGCACGAGCAGCCACGCGCAGGTCTCCCAGCAGCAGCGGCAGTAACAGAGGCTCGGGTCTCACTACTGGCGGTGTGACTTGGATGCTCAGTGCCTCTCTGGCCTTCATTTCTCTCCCTGCAAGAAGGAAGCAACTACAGCTGTGCCTCACAAGGCTGTATGCAGACAAATCAATGATAAAGCTCCCCAGAGGGCCTGGGATTCTCCTTCCCGGCCCAGCCGTGACCATGTCCCACCCCTTCCCCTGGGAGCTTCCCGGTACTGGCCGTCTGCCTGCCTCAATGTCCCCTTCCCGCAGCGTCTTCCTTGATCAAGCCAACCTGCCACTGCCAGGCCCCTGGGGAGAGCAGAGGTCTTCTGTCCGTGTTGCTTAGATGACTCATAATTTTTTCAGGGCTGAAACAGGCCTTTTCTAAGTTGCGGGAAGTATAAGATATGACTCCCCCCCTCCCTCCCCGGAGAAGTCCTGAGCTCCACAGGCATGCACTGGGCTCAGGGACACCTCTGCAACCTGGTCACATTCCCAGGGATGCCCCCCACACACCCCCAATGGGCCTCAGGAGAGGGGTGTCTTCTGTTCAGCATTTCTAGGGGAAGCTCAGAACCTTCAGGCCAGGGAAACCCCCAGGACAATTGCCACCACTGGGGGAAGAGGCACCTTCCGTTGCTGACTCACACACCTTTGATGAGTCGTGTGGGCTCCTCCCACACGTGGGCACAGCAAAGGCCCCATGGTGGCCAAGGGAGACGGTCCCTCCACCACCAGTACAGAGCTGCCATGGGCAGAGCAGACAACACGGCAAAGTGAGATGCAGAGAATTCAGAGTGCGGCTCTGGAAAGGATTTGTAGAGAGGACCTAATACGCTGTGAATGCCTCCCGTGGGCCAGGCACTGGGCGAAGGCTGTTTACAGACATCGTTGTCTCATTGACCCCCCTGTGCATCCTACGAGGTAAATGCTGCCTTTAGCCCCACGGCACAACCGAGAACACTGAGGCATAGAGAATGTAAGTTACTTGAACCTGGCATGTGTTAAGTTCGAGAACAGCCAAGATCCAAACCCCCCACGTTTGACCCCAAAACCTTCTCCCAAAGCACAGAGGAAGCACTGGGGACTTCTGGGCTGCAATGTGGTTCACCAGCTGCTTCCCTGACAAGCTCCATCCCACCTGCCCCTGACTAGGTCCCACCCAGATCCAAGTGAGGAGAGTCTGAGCCCCCAAGCGAGCAGGCCAGGAGCCCGCGTTTTCCAAACTTGACCTCATCACCCAGAGGCTGTCAGCAGTGCTGCCCCCTTAGGAAGCCACGTACGTGGTACTGACCTCAGCTCAGGTCTTCGTGGCTTACGAACTCACGTCTGAGACCCACGTCTGCCAGCCTCCAGCTGGGTGACTTTAAGCAAGTCACTTCACCTCTCTGAATATTGATTTCCCCACCTGTGAAATTAGGGGAATAAATCCTTAGCTCACAGGGTTATGGTGCAAATAAAATGAGATCCAGACTATATGCAGTGTCTGGCACGCAGTCCGTGTTCAATCAATGCTGATTAATCACGAGTTCCCCATAAGGTAACACGCCCCCAACAGAACGAATCATCCCGCCGTCAGCTGCTTCTGTTTTCCTCCAGTGCCTTATCTCTTGCCAGGAAGGAGATAACTAACTATCTCCGGGCAAGAGAGAGGAACTAACTAGGTAGGACCCGACTGCCTCTGCACATTCGTTTAAATTTTTATGAAATGAGGAAATTCTTTCTCCCACTTCAAGGTTCCTGGCCTTAATGAACCCAGTCCTTGAGGAAAACACTCACTGCTCCTCTCCAGCGAGCAGGGGCGGGGCGGGAAAAGCAGGTGGTTCCGGTGCCTACCACTTCCAGGCCAGCGGGAGAAGAGGGGGTCCCGTCTCCTCCCCCATGCCAGGGTAAGAGGTGAAAATATCTTGAATTTTCTTGCACGGGGGCGCACAACAGAACATACTTCTGGGCTGTAGGAACATCCAGGATTTGAAAAGCCAAACATACAGAGCAATTCTATGAGGAGACAGGGAGGTACCAGCCCACGAATAGAAGGAAGAGGAGCCAAGAGCATGCGTATAAATGCTTGGAGATCCCCCACACGTCAGAGGCAATGGCAGCCTGCTTTAAATCTCCTTGTGACCAGTCATCAGGCCAAACGTCCTGATAATGCGCATCGGAGTCTAGAATCTCACACACTCAGCCTATGCGGAGGGAGCTTTTGAGGTCAAAACAAACAGCTTTTTACAGGAACTTGCAAGACACAATACCTAGTCTGGGGTCAGCAGATGACTGAACGCACACGATGTCTTGAGCAGAGGGCAGGAGCAGGTGCTACATGGCAGACTCCCTTTGCCAAGATCCCGTTCCCTCCCCTGGACAGGCCATTCGGAGTCCTCATCATGACTCAGTGTGTCTAGGGTCGGGGGTGTAGGCAGGAGCAGGAGAAGGACCATCACCTGCGGATTCTCCAAATATCCAGGATCTCACACAGCCCAGCCCCACCAAACCCCTTCCCCAACGGGGTGCTTGGGCCTGGCTCTGGAGCCAGACTGGTTTGAGATCCCAGCTCTGCCACTGGCTGTGTGACTTCGAGCAAGTCACTTAACCTCTCTGACCCTCAGTTTCCTTTTCAGGCAAATGAGAGCAATAAAACGACCTCACTAGTTGTTGTTGGATGGAGTGAAGAATAACGAGTGTGCCTGAGATATTGTTTGAGATCCCTGTATGGAATCTATTCTTTATGTTAACCCTTCTGATCAAGGAGAAGGGCTTGGGCTGCCCTCCACTTCCTCCCTCAAGATCCACAGTTGCTGTCAGTGTACCTTCCCGGGGCTCCCTCCCCATCACAGCTGCCCTGACCCACCAGCCACTTCCCCTGGGTACCACCTGCATCCTCTGTCATTCCTCACATTCGGAAAGCACGTGCCATGTCACAGCACAAGCCTAGCGTGCAGGAGGAAAGACTCGGGTCTCGTGCAGAGACCAAGGGGGGCTCTAGGAGAAGTACAGCTAACCTGGAAGACACTCGGGGCACATGGCCCCCAGTCCCCACTCTGCCATCCACCCGCTGAGTGACCTTGGACAAACCCCTCTGCACTCGGGGCCTGGCTCTCTTTTGTTATGAAACAAGGGGGTTGGACCAGAGCTGTGGATTTCAAACTGCACTGTTCGGGGACCCCTCCCCACCCATCTATGGGCCCAAGGGGGCAAGGCTGAGATGGTGCAGCTCTCTCTGGCCTGTTTTATACCTTGGGGCTCCATGGGTATTTTCTTCCTTTTTTTTTTTTTTTTTTGAAGATTTTATTTATTTATTTGACAGAAAGAGAGAGAGAACATAAGCAGGGGGAGTGGGAGAGGGGGAAGCAGGCTCCCTGCTGAGCCGGGAGCCCAATGTGGGGCTTGATCCAAGGACCCTTAGATCATGACCTGAGCCAAAGGCAGATCCTTAACCGGCTGAGCCACCCAGGCGCCCCTCCATGAGTATTTTCACCTGAGAAAAACCATCTCTTGCAAACCATGCAACGGACCATCCTGGGCTAAGAAGGAGGAGGCCAGTTAAGTTACTGAATGAATGAAGGGGAAAAGAGAGCCCCAGAGACAGGAAGAGCCAGGCCTGACAGAAGGGCAGGGCAAAAGGGAAAAAAGAAAAAAGAAAAACTGGTAAGCAAGGGGCAGGGGAAGCATCTCTAAGAAGAGGAGGATTAAAGGCTGGGGTAGAGGTTTCCAGGCCCCCGCGCACTGGCACGCACATCAGCCTCAAGAAGGGCTGGCTCACCTGGAGGCCAGGAGGGGCTGCTCTCTCTTGCCTGGCAGCTCTACCATCTTCTGCTCTGAATATTTGATGGCCCCACAGGAAAGAGAGCGCTTCCCGGGTCGGGAGCAGGGAGCGGTGGAGGCAGAGCCAGTAATGAGCCCCCCTGGGTCCCCTTGTGCGGTAGTCATGCCTGCATCTGGAAACCAGGTGGGCCCTCCCTCCTCAACCCCACCCCCTCCACCCAAGCGCTGCTTGTTTATTCCAATTGAAGCCCAGTACAGGAGCCTCGGGCCTCACATGGCTAGTGGCCAGGGCTGGAGTGCCAGGCCGAGTGCCCCAATGGGCTGGCCTGGCCTTCATCCCACCTGTGCACCTGCTGGACCCTCAGGCCACGACCAAGTCTACCCAGCATCCTTCTCCAGGCAGAAGAACCAGAGGAGAGGTCTCAATGCTCAGCAGTGACAGGCGCTGGCCCCTGCCACTTCCATCACCTGGGAAAGAGCAGACCCATGTTACAGATGAGGAAAATAAGGCCCAGAGAGAGCGACTTGCCCACATCCACGCAGCGAGCTACTTGAGCCCTGGTCTTCAGATCCTCAAACCAGTGCTCCTTCCAGCTGCAGCCATACCTCCCTACCGGTCATGTCCTGTTCGTGTCTGTCGTTCATTTCCTCACAAGGTGAAAACGGAAGAAGCCCGAACAAGGGAAATACAGGAAGGCTTGAGATCATGGATTCTCAGTGTCAAGTCAGAGGAGAGCAGGGCCAGTTTATTTGTCACACTTTCTACCCTTTGGGGCAGGCCATTTAGATTCTTGGTTTACAGATGACCAACTTGAGGCTCAAGGAGGATAAAGAACTCGCCCCCGGATTTCATTGCAGAAGCCCCACCGGCGTCCAGCAGATGTGCTCATTCCCCTCCCCACTCGGCCTCCCAGGGCTTCCCAGGGCACCACTGGCGACCCTGCTAGGCTCTCTGCTAAAGAGACACCAGAGGCAGAGATCTCGAGGTTCCTGACCTCGAGTTGCTGACGGTATTAAAGAGGGGGTAGAAGAATGTCACCTCCAGCAGGAAGAGGCCCTGATTGGCCCAGCCTGGGCTAGGACTTAGTTCTACACTCTCCTGGTACCCTATGCTTTTCCTTCATGGCACGGGCCACAGGCGTCATTACATGCTGGTGGAATTATCCACTGGAAGACTCTCTCCCTTTTCTAGAGTGCAGAGACCGGATCTGCTTGGTCCAGAATGAAGCCTGGCACTTGGAGATGCTCACAAACACTTCTCCAGTGAGGGAGTGCATGGACGGACGGACAGATGGATGGACAGATGGACAAATGGGTATGGCAGCAAGCAGTTCTGTGGGAGGTCAGAGCATAGAGAAAGGAGTACAAACTCAAGCCCGAGAGAGCGTATAAAAGAAACTTTCCGTGTGTGTGTGGGTGGGGGAAAACAGAAAAGTGGCAACTGATATCTATAGCAGAGCTTTCTGGAGAGAGATGAACCCAGGGTCACATGGAAAGAATGGTCAGGAGACCAGGGTCGGTTTCCACCTTGTTCCCAACTTGCTGGTGACCTTGCTAGGGGCCCTGACCCCTCTGTGCCTCAGTCATTTTTGCTGTAAACCAAGGGCGTGGGGGGGGCTGACCAGAAGCCCCAACCTCTGGATCTCTGAACCCCTGGCAGGGCTGACCATGAAGTAGCCCTGTGGCTGCAGAAGTGTGTGCGACTTCCCCTAAATCACCCCAAGCCCACTTGGGGCTGCTGGGCCCAGCTGTCTTGCAGCCCTGCTCTGCTGCATCTGGAACAAGTCACCATCAGTCCCAGGGCTCCCATCTGTGACGCAGGAGAGGGGCTTAGCACTGCCCCCCGTCCCCCCAGCATGAAGTCCCTGGGAGCTCCAGGAGAATCCGGTTTGTGTAAGAACTTGGTATCAGTGAAGTTCTGCCTGCAAAGACGTCAGGATGGAGAAATTTCTAGCTGTCCTTCCCTCCCAGGCCCCCTCTGGCTCCCATAAATGTCCCACGTTCGTCCTCGGGTCCCTCCTCTTAAATGATCCTAGTGTCAGTGACACCAGCTTAGGTGTTACTGCTTTCCGGGGGGTGAAGGAGGGGTTCTTCTAAAGGCCAAATACAGGCTCTCTCGTGGGCAACTTTCCTGTCTGGAATGAGGAAGCTGGCAGGACAAGGAGCTGCCCACTTAACCTGCTCGTAAGGTCCTGCACCCAAGTGTCCCATGGGACCCCTAGGAGCTCCCGCCAAAATGCCACTGCCTGAACCCGGGTGGGACTGCGCTGTGGGGAAGGAGGGGCAGAGCTAAGATGTCAGGCTATACCCTCAGGGCACCCCTCACTGCACAGACAGGACCTCAAGAAGGGCCGAGAGCCGCCCAGCGTGACCTGGCGCGTCAGCCCCAGGCCCCCGCCTTCCCAAGGTGCTCAGGGGCCGCTCCGTGAGCCGTGGTGGTGTGGGATGTGAGTGTGGCGGGGCCTGACCCGGCGCTCCCCGCCCCAGGGGAGCTCAGGGGATCCCGTGCCTCTGTTAGGAAGGCTGGGATTTGGAAGCCAAATTCCAGCTTGGCTGCCAAAGAATTTCTGGCCAGAGGCGAACACCTCCATCCCTAACAGAGTGTCAGCCACTTCGCTTTCCAGCTCCCAGCCTCCCCCCAAACCCAGGAGCTGCCCTTCAGTTTGGCCCTCACGCCAAAACAGTGACCCCTGCCGGTGGCCAGGTGTTTGTGTCACCGGGCTGTGACCCTGACTTCTTCCGGCAGCCTGGACAGCAAGCTGGCCGGAGGCACGGCCCAGAGGGAGCCGAATGGCCATTTGTACTTCACCCAGGGAGCAAAGGCCCAGAGGAAGACCCCCTTGAGTTTCCAGTCTCCTGGGGCCTTCTGGAGGCGCCCAGACCTGCCCTTCCCAGAGCACGTCCATCTGCTCAAACGAGGCCTTCTGATGCCAAGGGCAGCTCTCTTCTCGCCCGTTATACTCTGCTCCTTGTGTGGATTGACACAGAGCTGGGAAGTCTGAAAGGCAGAGGGATTCAGGCACTGCCTCTACTTTGACCAAAAGCCCTTCCCTTGGGGGTGCTAATGGGGCCAGCGATCCGACTGAAGTAATTCACACACAGGTGTGGCTGACTAATAGCACTAAGGTGGGGAGTGGGGAGAGGTGGTGGGGATTACTTCTTGGGTGTCTGGCCAACCCCACATAGAGGGGGAAATCTCAGACAGCTGCCCAGTCCCCGAAACCAGCCCCAAAGGCAGTGAGAGTGAAGAGTCAAGGGGTCTGTCAGGGAGTTCCCTGACGTCCCTGCCTGGGGAAAGGCCTCCACAGTCCATTATGCATTTGAGAGACTGCATCGACCACAGAATCACAGCCCCAGAGTCAGAAGGGCCTTCCGGGCCAGCCGGACCCTAGGGGGATGCAAATTAACGTAGACTAACATGGCGGGGGAAGGACGCCTTCCCCCAGTGCGGTCACCGCTGAGGGAGTTCTGTGGAGCACAGCGCCCCTGATGGCCAGAGCCCAGAGTGCCATCCGATGATCTCCTACCGGAAATGCCCAAGGGGGCCTTGGAGAAACTCCAGAGAATACAGAGCGATTGGCCTGCCGAACCTGGCCTTGGTAGACCAGCAGTTCCACCTCAGCCAGCAGAGAAGCGCCAGGGAAAAGGAAGCACGGGAGAGAGGGGCCCAGGAGAGAGGTGCGTGAGCAGTGGCCTGTGGGGGCCAAGCCTGTGTGGTTTGTAAAAGTGAACCCAGAAGCCCATGTGAAGCCAACTACAGGGGAAGGGCCCCAACCCAAGTCTCCCGCCCTCTGCCCACCTGCTAATGGTCCTCGATCCCAACAGAGGCCACGCAGAGAGGCAAGTCAGGGGCGAAGGGCTGGCGCTCCCGCCACGCCCAAATGTCCCCTGCCATCATCCCCTCTGCCACGGCCACTCTGGCCAGGCTCCTGTGGCGAGCACCACAGGGCCCCCGGCTGTGACTGCAGCAGGGTGTTTCCCCCAGAAGAGGCTGGCGCAGCCACACGCACAACCCTGAGTCAGGTCAGAGCTCAGACTTGGGCCTTCAGATGCCAAGGACGGCACTCCGGACCGGGCTGTCCTCGATCGTTGGCGCAGACAGCCCAGCGCTGAGGATCAGTCCTGCCCGGCAGGGCCCGCCCACGGCGCGGCGCTCGCACTGAAGAACCCTGCCAGGCCAGGCTCTGAGAGGTGGATGTGAGCAGAGGGGTAGGAGGACTGATATTTATTTAGCCTGTGGTGGGGGTCAGGCATTCATTTATTCCCAGTGGCCTTACGAGGTAGGGATATAGCATCTCCAACGTTCCGTCGAAGATCTAAGGTTCAAAAAGGCTAAGTGACCCACCAAAGCCACACGGCTAGAAATTGGTAGGACCTCCAAGCCTTCAGAGAAGCCAAGGGAAGTGGAGGGGGCTGAGGTTAGAGTGGGTGGTTTCAGAGGTAGCACGCTACCGGCTGCCCCGCCCCCAGGGCCGTTCTGGCCACTCCCACTCCAGCTCCCACACTCCTCCCTCCCATCCCCCCAACGTGCACACACAAGTCATAGTGCAGAGCGAATCTGGCCCACGGGGGCGAGTGGCAGGTTTGAACACCCTGCCCCCGAGGGTTAGGGGAGGGGGAATCAGGTCCTTACAGACCCCCGCCACCCCTCCCTCCCCTCTCCAGGCAGAGGCAGCAGCTGCCTCCCCAGCGTCAGCATCAAAGATTCATCAAAGCTGAGGCCCTGCAAAGCGTGTGTTTCACATCTCTAAATGTGCTTCTTCCCAATGAAAAATTCAATGGAAAACGCAGGGAGTAAAAGGGGGGGGAAACAGGTTCAGGAAGGAAGGAGGGAGGGAAGGAAAAGAAAGGAAAGCTATCTCTGGGTTGTGGTTCTGCTGAGTCCACGCACATTTATTGAGCATCTGCCTCACTTAGGACCCTGAGTCAGGCACAAAAGCAAGGCCAAAGGATACAGTGGCACAGGTCGTGCACTGCACAACTCCAGAGGCTCCATTCCTAGAGACAACAGAGGTGGTTCTGCAAAGGGAGGAGGCTGGTTGCTGTCCACATGGTGTGGGAATCCAAGGCCTGGGTCTCCTCCCCCACTCCTTAGTCATCTAACATCCTTGAGTCTTAGATTGCTTATGTCCAAACAGTGTGGGGGAGGGAATGGGGCAGTTTACAGCATTCACCCTTCTCATCCCCAGAGGCCCAAGGAAGATGTGCACTTTGTAAACTTCGTGATAAAGAGAGAGAAAGCAGATAAGTGGTCCTATAGAAAAGCCCAAACAAAGGGTTCAGAGAAAAAGAGGAGGAAGGTGTGGCCACCTGGGTGGCTCAGTCAGTTAAGCATCTGCCTTTGGCTCAGGTCACGACGCCAGAGTCCTGGGATCCAGTCTCACATCGGACTCCCTGCTCAGCGGGGAGCCTGCTTCTCTGCCCCTCACCCTGCTCGTTCTCTCTCTCAAATAAATAAATAAAATCTTAAAAAACAAAACAAAACAGGAGGAAGGGACACTGCTGGGTAGTCTCCAGCTGGGGAGATGGGGGAGGCTTCCTGGAGGAGGTGATATTTGATCCAGGCTGTAAAGGATGCGGAGGAGTTCTTCTATAGGCAAGCCAGGGGGACAGACGAGCAGCCACTGCAGGGCCAGGCAAAGAGAGTGTCGGCAAAGGCCTGGCAGCAGGAATGAACAACCTGGTAGCCTCGGAGGAGGGGAGAAGGGAGGGGGATGGACTTAGTCTGTAATACGATGGGAAAAGACCCCAGGGTCATTGCTTAGGAAGGTCCTGTGGTATGATGAGGGCTCAGGAGCCAGTTCATCTCTGCCCCTCACTTTACATGAGTCACAGCTCCCCTCAAACCTCAGTTCCCTCATCCAAAATATGCAGATACCAGACAAAGTGATCTACAAGTTCCTCTTTGGGTTCGTTTCATCTGTACTCCTAGTTCTAAGACGTTGGTTCTGTTGGGCATGGGGCATCACAGGCAGCTGAGACTGACAAGACCCGCCCTGGTTTCCCCAGGCCCCTTCCTACCCCACAGCCCCATTTTGAAACAGTCGCCTGTTCCTGTGTCCCATGGATGGGAGCCTCGGGTCGATGGACATGGGCTTTCCTGGGGTGAATCTGTGACTTCCTCCTTGCTGGAGACATGACTCAGCATGACCCCCAGCCCACCCCAAAGATGAGTGGGGAGCACCCACGCCTGGAGTGATTCCTGAGCCAGCAACAGCCCTCACAGCCCTGGGGTCATGCCCAGGGTGAGCAGCCACACACCCCACCCCCATGAGATACCCTGCACCCCAGCATTGCCATCAGATCGAACCTGAAGATAAGCCTTTACTTCCTGGTCAGGCCCGAGGGCTATCTCCAGAAAGCAGAGTGACACCTGTCACAAGGCAGGGTCCTGAGCCACTGACCTATGGTGGGGCCAGCGGGGCCTCCTGCTGCTGTGCCCAGACCTTCCCCTCCCCTGTGAGAAGTGAGCTGCTCTCTCAGTCCAGCTCTGGGGCCACCCGGAGAAGTGGCTCCTGGCGTGGGCTTCGGGGTGAGTGGTGTGAGTTGGGTTTCTCAGCTCCTTTCCTTGCTGGCCGGATGATCTTGACCTTGAATGACTTCCTGATCCTTCCTAAGTCTCTGCTCCCTCCGCGAAATAGGAATTACGATACCTTTCTTATAGGGCTATTGCGAGGATTAAATACGATCAGCTTTTTAAGGTGCCCTACCCAGGTGCCTGAAGGCCTTGCACATCATAGGGGTTCAGTAATGTGGTGGAATTTGCTGGTGAGGCACCTTGGACCAAGCAGAGGATTGGCAACAAACCGGGTGGATCATCCAAGGTGAATCCTTCAAGGTGTGGTTGGGGGTGGGGCGCGGGCCGGGGGCGGGGCGGAGTTTCAAGGGCTTGGTGCTTGACTCCACAGCACCCTCTTCCGGCCAAGCCAGGCCACTACCACGGCTCCCGCCGCGCAGAGACCCCAGCGCCCCCGTGGCACGAGGGCAAGGGCAGCCACGGCAGAGGCCCCACAGCGGAGCTCTGAAGACTTTTCCTGGACACGGCAGCAGAGGGCCCTTTCTCAGGCCACATAAAGACAAAGCGGCTCCATAGCGATACCCAACAAGCTTCTGGAAGCTCACACTCTCCCAAATTAAAAGGGATCAAGTGTCTCCAGTGGGCATATATTCGTTAGGTGAGAAAACGAAGAAAGAAGATAAGTGTTGGGGCGCCTGGGTGGCACAGCGGTTAATCGTCTGCCTTCGGCTCAGGGCGTGATCCCGGCATTACAGGATCGAGTCCCACATCAGGCTCTTCCGCTATGAGCCTGCTTCTTCCTCTACGAGCCTGCTTCTCCCTCTCCCACTCCCCCTGCTTGGGGGCGTTGGGGTGGGAAAGAGAAAAAGTCGGCTTTCCGCCAGCCTCGCTGCAAGGGTGAAGTGAAATGGAGAATGAGGAAATTCAGGTGCCCAGAACCACTCCTGTATACCTTGCCTAAAAAATAAGGTTGGCAGAAGAAAGTCCAGCTGAGACAGAGAACTGCAAACCATGATGGGACAGCAGCCTGCGGGCTCTCATAGGAGCAGGTGGGACCCCAGGCAGAAAGCCCCCTTTCCAGCCCGTGCTCCTGGGATCTCGGTCACCTCTGTCTGCTGGCTGTATGGTTCAGGGCCCTCCCTTTGGCCATGGCAGAAAGTGTCTTCAAATTGAGGGTTTCGGCGCAACTCCCAAATGCCCAGGTGAGGAGGACTGAGCATCCACTGTGGAATGAGAACAGACAGGGGCACACTCAGCCCGAGGGCCATTACACGTAACCCCCATGCCTCCAGGTCACCTTTCCTTTAAGAACCCACTAACTGCTGTCCCAGCAAGCATCTCAAGTGCAGTGGGGGGCTGGTGTTTCCTGGGACTCCCCTTCAAGGATTTCTGACCATGTTCGTGGGATACTCTGGTTACTTCCGATGACTCAGCCCCCTCCCCCAGCTGTTTGGCTACTACATGGGGGATCCCTGCCTGCCTTCCCATAATCCAATTCTCCGGGCCGCTGCACCTGACACCCCCACATCCCCGTGAGTGTTGCCTCTCAACCCTGGACGCAAGCCGGTGTCTCCAACCTCAGACTCCGCGAAGACTGAGTTGGAGTTTCCACACGATTTTATTGAAGGTTGAGGAATAATGAATGTGCAACACGGAGATCAATTTACAGCTGCTGCTGGAAGTTGCTAGTCTTAAAATCCGTAGTCCAAAGCCTGGCCGCACCATGTCTGCCTACCTGTTAGCAGGACTCCATGTGGAGGGGAACGGCTTCGTTCCCAGGAGCCCCAGGAATCTTCAGGAGTCTCCCCGCCTCACACTCCACTCCTTGGGCCCCAGAGAGAGGAGAAAACCCTCCCCTCCCCAGTGGAAGGCCTGCATCCTTTCCTGCCCAAGACACCCCTTTCCTTCGGGACGGCTCCCAGGCCCCACGGGTGTGGTCTGAGCAGCAGGGCCCAGTCCCGACCATCAAAATGCTCCCGGGGTAGGGTGCTGTCCTATCCGGTGAGGGAAGTACCGGAGGCACGCATGCCCAGTTCCACGCACGGTCACCCCTGTTTGAAGGAAACAGGTGGGGCTCGCACACCTCATCCTGCATGGTTCAGGCTCAGCTCTGGGCGTGTCAGGAGATGAGAGGACACGAACAACCCGGCACAAGAGTTTTGTAAATCCAGATGTTGCCTGGGGGAGTAGGGTGCAAGTAGGACCCGGGACCGGGCTCTCCTGGCCCACCGGGTACATTCGGAACAAGACACCAGACATCTCGGGCTGCGGCCTCTGCCCTGGGGGCACCTCACGCATGTCTCAGAGATCCCTCAAGAAAAACCGGCAGGTGCTTGCAGCCCTGACCAAAGGCCTCAGCAAAGGGTTCACTGCCAGAACTTCCCAGAGGGGCATTCCAATCTCCTTCCTAGACTGCTTCAAATCTTCACCGCCCCCCAGAGGTGGTGTTTCACCTCCAGCTTTATTTTAAAACCCAGTCTCTACCAGACACCCCATTAAATACATGCGGGATTGAGAAACCCTTGGTCCCACGTAGGGAGAGGAGAAGTGTTCCAATCAAGATTCTTTTGTTCTTGATCATCTGGTTCTTTCCATCCAGGATGCTCCTCTGGATCCCGTTCTATCCATCTGTCTGTCTGTCCATCTGTCTATCTATCTATCTATCTATCTATCTATCTATCTATCCATCTATCCACCCATTATCCATGCCAACGTTTGCTGAAATAGTCACGTCGTACATTAAAGAGTCCGCAGACTCTGTCTGCAGCCGCCTGCGGGTTAGACTTGAACTTCGGAGTCTCCTGCAGTGGTTCCTATAGCACTAGCCACCTCTGTCCCTGTCACTCCACAGACTAAGTCAACATCCAGAACTGGGATGATTTGCTTTCTTTCAAAGTGTGCCTTCGGCAAAATACCTGTGTCTTTGGGGCGCCTGGGTGGCTCAGTCAGCTAAGCATCTGCCTTCGGCTCAGGTCATGATCTCAGGGTCCTGGGATCAAGCCCCGAGGTGGGCTCCCTGCTCAGAGGGGAGTCTGCTTCTCCCCTGCCACTACCCACCTCCCAGCTTGTGCTCATTCTCTCTCAAACAAATAAATAAAATCTTTAAAAAAAAAAATACCTGTGCCATCTTCTTTATTTGCATCACTTTATTGAATGTAGAATTTTTCATTTTGAAAAATTTGAGAAACACAGAAAAAAATACTAGCTAGAAAAGAAAGGCATCCTATTCCCAACACGCAGAATTGAAAACACTGTTAACTCCTTGGCATAATTATTTTCGGGGTTTTCTACTTTACCACGACTAACAGGGAAAAAAAATTTTTTTCAAAAAATCTATATGTTCGGGGCGCCTGGGTGGCTCAGTCATTAAGCATCTGCCTTCGGTTCAGGGCGTGTTCCTGGCGTTCTGGGATCGAGCCCCACGTCAGGCTCTTCCGCTGGGAGCCTGCTTCTTCCTCTCCCACTCCCCCTGCCTGTGTTCCCTCTCTCGCTGGCTGTCTCTCTCTCTGTCGAATGAATAAATAAAATCTTTAAAAAAAAATCTATATGTTCGTTATAAGGAATTTAAGCAATGCAGAAAACTATAAAATCAAAGTGAACTGTCACCCAGAAATAACTATTATTAACATTAGGTAAACACCACTGCAGGTAACTGTCTCTGCATTTATAAGAGGAGGAAGCCAAATAATCGGGTACTTATGTAGAGAGAAAGTCAGAAATACTTTAATAAAAATGGGATAATACCATATATGCTAGTTTCATAAAAAGTATTAAATTTACTTTTACATGAATTTATCAGAAGAAGATGGGGCGCCTGGGTGGCTCAGTCGTTAAGCGTCTGCCTTCGGCTCAGGGCGTGATCCCGGAGTCCTGGGATCAAGCCCCACATCGGGCTCCTCAGCTGGGAGCCTGCTTCTTCCTCTCCCAGTCCCCCTGCTTGTGTTCCCTCTCTCGCTGGCTGTCTCTCTCTCTGTCAAATAAATAAATAAAATCTTAAAAGGAAGAAGAAGAAGAAGAAGAAGAAGAAGAAGAAGAAGAAGAAGAAGAAGAAGAAGAAGAAGAAGAAGAAGAAGAAAGAAGCGAAACAGAAGGAACTGTTGAACTAGAAATATTTACTTACCCCCCCAACACACACACTCACTCACACAAGCAAATTTGTTAACAATTCCCGTCAAGTTAACCAAAGAGATGATGAAAAGCTTCATATCTTGTGATCACTATTTTCTGAAAGTACGTTTGTATTATACACAGTATCAATTGATGCCCCACTCCATGTGATGGCATCTTTTATTTTCTCGTTTTTTATTAGCTATTGTTTTAATAAGGTTTATAATGTTCATATTTGACCACCGTAACTCTCACAGTTGTATGCAATTCTATTTTTGAGTGGATTCTGTGATCCCCATCAGTTGTTCTGAATTCCTCAATTCTTTGCTTTTATCCATCACTTATTTGGCTCTCTGTCCCTACCTAAGGGCTCCTGGGTGATGCGCTCACAGGTTCTTTTAGGTTTGGAAATACACGTCCTCCTCTTGATATTCAAAGATATTGGGGTTTCTGGTTTTGTTTTTATCCTGGAAGCTCCATAGCCTACCTAGGCTACATTCAGCAATGAATATTTATAACCACCTTTTCTTGGAACACAGTATGCTCTTTTCATCTGCAGGATTCTTTCTTTCTTCGTTTCAGGGAAACTGTCTGCTACATCTTTGAGTACATCTTCTTTACCCTTCGTTGGGCTCTTGAGTTCAGGCAACACTACACCTATGATGCTCCTACTGGAGCACCTGTCTCCTTTGGATATCTTGTCCCCCCTGTCATCCCCTTGTCCTTTCGACGACCTCATCCGGACTTTTCTCCATGGCGCTAATTTCAGCATCATCTGTGCTCCTCTTTGTCAATTCCTTCTCGGCTCCTTCTAATTCATTTAGCATAGGTGAAAGTCTGGGCCCTCAGTTTACTTTTCTAGCCCTGCCATCTCTATCCCATTCTGTGATTTTTCTCCTGTAACTCAGAGCTAGGCTTTACGAGGTTGTTCTGTATATGAGGCGGTAGTGAAGGGTCTCCTTCTGTTCCGTGAGTATCTTTTCTTCTAGGTTGGGTCCTTCTTTCAGCTGTAGTGCATCTGGGTAGCTGCTCTGTGGTTTCTGTTTATTTTTCTTTTGTCTAAATAGTTCTGGACTTCCTGTTTGCACTGAGTTAGTGAGGGTGCCACTCGAATCTTTGGCCACACCTGAGACCAGTTTGTTGGAGTGCTGAGCTCCTGGCTGAGGCCTGGGAAAAGCATTTCTGCCCACTTTCCTTCAGCCTGAGGGATGGGGGAGGGTGCAGGGTGGGGAGGAGCTCAAAGAAGGTATTCGGAGCTCTTGGTTAGAGTAAATGGGCTGGCTCGACCTTTTCATCCAAAGCTTGTCAGATGGCCCGTGCCAAGGTTTATTCTACCTGCTTTGAGGATGTCATTTGTCACCATGGGGAATACCCTGAGCTAGGGATCTTTACCCTAATCAGGAGTGTAGCCCTGAAACCTTGCTTTCTGTTAGAGGGGATGGCTTCATGGTCCATCGTCTCTCCTTTCCATCTCCCCTGTAGCCTGCCCACTAGACCTAGAAAGAAGAGGAAGCAGGGACAGGAATCCAGTCATTTTGCATTTCTAAAGACTTAAGAGTCTTCCTGGGGCGCCTGGGTGGCTCAATCAGTTAAGCATCTGCCTTTGACTCAGGTACTGATCTTAGGGTCCTGGGATCAAGCCCGGCATCAGGCTCCTTGCTCAGCGGGGAGCCTGCTTCTCCCTCTGCCTGCCACTCTCCCGGCTTGTACTCTCTCTCTGTGTCAAATAAATAAATAAAATCTTAAAAAAAAAAAAAAAAGACTTAGGAGTCTTCTTGAAAAAAAGATGTTTTATCTACTTAAAAAGGATCCTTGCTGGGCTACATCTTTCCACCCCATTCCAGACCCTTCTATTTCTTCTCCTAGCCATCAATGTTAACACTTATGGGACCGGGGCAAGCCCCTCCTATTGGGGTTGCTGTCGATGATTGCTTGCTTATTGGAGTTTCCAATTTTTAAATTCATTTTCTTAAGTCTTGCGGGAGGGCAATTCTGAGATTGGGTTTCCACATCCCCTATTCCCGAATCCTTCGAACAGCTTTGGTAGCTGTATTAGCTTTAATAATAAGAATCAACATTTATCAAGTGTTTGTCATGTTCGAGGCACCATACTAAGCCCTTTGATAATTACTGCCTCAGCAAATTCTTCAAACAGGGCTTTAAGGAGGGTATTATTCATGAGTCCCATTTTAAAGATGAAAACACGAAAGCCTAGAAAGTTTAAATAATTTACTCAAAACCACCAGCTGGCCACAAGTGTGTGCCTTACTTCTCAGGTTTCTAACTGGACATCAGGGCCTTCAAGGTGCCGTGAGGGCACAACAGTGCCCCCAACAGTGACCTCCAGCTGCAGAGAGGTTGGAGCCCGGAAGCCTCTCCTTGGGGTTCAGATCCCGGTGGCCCCACATCTAACCCAGAGTTACCCAGACTTCTCCTGCCAAGCAAGTCTTAGATGGGCCACCACGTAACTGAAGGGCCCCTTCTCATTGTGAAAGACCTCCGGATTTTCGTTTGAAAAATTCATGGGAATTTTGCTTTCTGATATGTTTGATTTAATATTAAAATCTTCCAGCAGAGTGAGCCTTCCAGGAAGATCCACTACACTTATCCTGTGGGTCTGCTTCCCCAGCACGCCGCCTTTCGTGGGAGGGTGACAGTGAGTCTCCCCCTGCACAACTGTCTCAGTGACCATGGGTCGTTACCGCTTCTCAGTTCAGTATAGGAGAAGACAAATAAATGGTTCTTCAGCGACTCGTGGGCACAGGAGCGGGCCCCTGGCCTGGAAGGTTCTCCCTGGATCACCAGCCCCGGTTCATTGTCTGGACACACCAGCCAGGCCACATGCAGGGGAGGCCACTTTTCCTTTTTCTTTTCTTTTGTTTAAAAGATTTTATTTATTCATTTTAGAGGAAGAGAGAGCGCACTCAAGTGAGGGGTGTGGAGCAGAGGGAGAGAGAGAGAATCTCAAGCAATCTCCGTGCTGAGTTCAGAGCCCGACCTGGGGCTTGATCTCACTACCCTGAGATCATGACCTGAGCCAAAACCAAGAGTCAGGCACTCAACAGACTGAGCCACCCAGGCGCCCCTGAAGCTGCTTTTTCTAAATGCATCTCCAGGCCATCCCATCAGAGTAGACGGTTTTCACGGTGTAGCCCAGTCTCCTGAGACGTGTTCACCATGCCCAAAGGAGCCAGCAAAAGCCTGCTGCCAGGCAGGGTGCCAAGGACCCAGACACAGGGCTCCCCAAGGCCTCACCAGTTACTCATGGTCCCCTCCAAACCCTTCCAAACTCCAGAACCACACCCTCCCGCTCTAAGTCTTTAGATCATTCCAATTCACTGAGCAAGGACGCACTACGGGGTGTGAGGTGCTCTGAATTCATTGCCTTGAATCTTCTCAAACACCCTGCAAAATAGGTGTTTTTGTGCCCATTTTGCTGAGTCGAAAACTGAGATTAAGAAGCTTGCTTTCAGCCACACAGTCAGTCAGGGACACAGCAAGATTCTAAGGCAGGAGAGCAGCTTCCTGATAGTCTTATCTCCCCAGTGGGGATCCCCAACCCCGTGGGCCAGAGGCGTGGCTTTTCCTTCTCTCAGTCCGAGAAGTGGACAGTGGGAGGTACACTTAAAATCACCCCATTGGCTCTGAGCAGGGTCATACCTAAGCGCTTCCCTCCTCTTTCCCCTAGGGTGCGATCTTTGCCCTGAGGCCTTTTCAGTCTTCTCGCAGATAGACCTGCAACGGCCGGATACCTCGGCTCTGCAGGGCAACCCTCTTCATGTGGTCCTGCCCAGGATGGATGGGGACCCACCGGGCAGCAGGGTCCTTTTCCATCAGTGAGTCCTTACCTGTGCCCTATACAGGGTTCCACTTTCCTCTGCCGCCTGCAGTCACCCTGGACTCCTAACCACCCTTTTATACCACTAAATGCTGTGCTGGCTCTGCAAAATGACCCCTGAAGGAGGCAGCATTGGAGCCCACAGAACCTAGCTACAAAGCGCACACCCACACCCACACACACACACTGTGAGAAGTTGAACAACACTAGGGGTATCAATTGGCACTCTGTGCTCAGAGCCTTGTACATGATACAGGGAAAGAAACAGGCAAAAGATAACACTTACCTGGGGTGGGGCTAATCAGGGAAGGCTTCCAGGACGAGGTGAAATTAGAATGGAGCCTGAGTTTTCTCCGTCTTATAGCAAAAAAGTGAGAGGAGATCGTGGTAAGCAGCGGTACAGAGCAGTGAAGATGCTTGAAACTGCATCTTCTGGTTAGAGAAGAGGGCAAGGGGGTGATGCCAGGCAGGGGGAGGTCAGGCTTGCATCTAGGGCTGCTGCTCCCATTCTCTGCATGGTTCTCCTTACCCCCTGCCTCGCTCCAGACACTAGGGGGCAGCACAGTGGGCACCAGTGGGGTGACTGCTTCAGGACTCCCATTCTCCGTGATCAGCCTTTGATGGAAGCAAGAGTGGATTCCAGGGTCATGAGGATCTTCCAAGACCCTTCCCTGGGCAAGGAGGACAACCCCAACTCCCCCAGCTTGGCCAATCAGACTCTCTGCCCTAGATTTAAAAAGAAACTGGGAGGGGTGCCTGGGTGGCTCAGTTGGTTAAGGGTCTGCCTTCAGCTCAGGTCATGATCCCAGGGTTCTGGGATCAGGCTCCGAGTTGGGCTCTCTGCTCAAGGGGAGCCTGCTTCTCCCTCTCCTCCCCCTTGCTTGTGCTCTCTCTCTCTCTCTCTCAAATAAATAAGTAAAATCTTTAAGAAGAAGAAGAAGGGAAAGAAAAAGGAGAAAAAGAAGAAAAGAAACTGGGCGATACAAGGTGGTCAGGGGATGGTCAGGCAGAGCCAAGGCCTACCGTTCAGCAGCTACAGGGTCCAGGAACTGCCTGGCTCCTGCCCTGCTCAAGGCAGGAGTCTTCCAGCGAAATTTCTTATTTTGCGTGAACCCACTAAGATTGGTTTCTGTTGTCTGCAATAAAAATAAGCTGGGGCCACCTGGGTGGCTCAGTCAGTTGAGCTCTGACTCCTGATTTAGGCTCAAGTCATGATCTCAGGGTCATGAGATCAAGCCCTGTGTCAGGCTACATGCTCTCTGCTTGAGATTCTCTCCCTCTGCCCCTCCCCCCGCTCGCTCTCTCTCTCAAACAAATAAATAAACCTTTTTTAAATAATAGCCTTCGTCAATACAGAAAAGAAGGTGGGCGACTTTCCCATTGAGCTAGGAAAATTAACCCTGTCTTCTCTCTTCATCTTCCCCATAACCACATAGGGATAGGTATAATTATTCCTATTTTACTGATAAGGAAACTGAAGCTGGGCTCCTGAAGCCAGACCTGCCATGCCCAGTGCACCCAGGTCGGAAGGAGTGGAGCTGGCAAGCTCACTCTGGTCTGTCCAGTTGCAAAGGCTGTTGTCTTTCTACTCTTCCATCTTCCTCGAATCTTCCCACACCTACTGCTCTAGGCCTGATGTTGATATCATCTTGGAGTCAAACCTATTTCCCTTTGGAGAAACCAACATGGCTTTTTCATTATTCTTATTTTCAGGGTAAAATGGACATAATTGATCATTACTGACATCTAGCACATTCACCATGCTGCGTGTCACTCTGAGTGACCATCACCACTCTCTAGCCAACTACCCAAAACATTGTCATCACCCCAAAAGGAAACCCATACTCATTAAGCAGTCACTTCCCACTTCCCCCTTCTCCCAATGCAACCTGGCAACCACTAACCTACATTCAGTCTCTATGGGTTGGCTGACTCTGGACATTTCAAATAAATGGAGTCAATAATACAATACATGGCTTTCTGTGCCTGGCTTCTTTCACTTAGAACAATATTTTGGAGGTCTATCCATGTTGTAGCGTGTGTCAGTCCTTTGTCCCTTTTCATGGCTGAATAATATTCCACTGTATGGACATACCACTTTCTGTTTATCCATTGAACCGCGATGGATGTGTGGATCGCTTCCACCTTCAGGCTATTGTGGATGATGTTGCTCTAAACATTCCCATACAGATTTTTGTTTCAACACCTGTTTCCAATTCTTTGGGATCTATACCAGGAGCAGAATTGCTGAGGCATATAGGAATTCTATGCTTCACTTAATAAGGAAATGACATCCTTTCATGTCCTTCTTTTCTTGAACATTTCCCTAGCCTCCCCGACATCAAGACACGGTGGCCAAGGACAAAGAAAGACAATGTTCAGAGACAAGAAAGAAATCCCTTATAAAATTTTAAAAAATGAACAACTATTTCTACGAGGGGCTGAAGGTTTACCATGGACAGGCACAAGGTTGACCACCTTGCACCAACTTTCTCCAGTACCCAGAATGACAGGACCCAAAGAAACTGTGTTCCCCCAACCACCCTGGGACGAAGGGGGCTGCTGGGAGGGTGCCCCGGCCTGGGCGAGTGGCAGCTATATTAATCTGGCTCCCGCCACCCCAGCAGAGCATAAGGGGAGAGGGTTGTGTGTAATTGCAAATTTGCATTTCAATTCCCAAATACAAATTCAACCCAAAGTTGTCATCAAAGGCAAGATGAAGATGAGGATCAAAGCGAACCCACACTCCCGGAAAAGAAGAGATTAAAGAAAGTGAATCGAACACAATCTTAAAGAGGTTTAAAAGGTGTTAATGCAGGCTAATGCACTGAATGAAGGTTAGAAACACAAGTGACTCCTCAATTAGCATTTTCAGCTGGAAGAAGAGGAGCTTTTTGCACCTTCCCTCATATCAAAGCCTGGATTTTTCCTCTTCTGAAAAGACAGCCTCGATTATTTTAAAAGGAAGAAGAGATTAAAAATAGATTGATGATAATTGCTTCACCCATAATAGTAACAATTTATTTCTCTGCTCCCCAAACTAAGCCTCATAATATATGACGTATTTGGCTGCCCCCAAGCAGTCTTTGAACCAACATGGTGGGGGTGGGGTTGAGTTTTGTAAAACCAACAATTAAGACCAAGGGTCCGACGTCCTGCCAGGTGCTCCTGTTCTCCTGACACGGTAGAGAGAAAAGGAAGCCTAGGTGGACCCAGAAAGTCCTGAGTTTGGATCTTTTGTCCAGTTTCTATTCTGAATATCGATATCATGTAATAAACAAGAACCAAGCCATCCGCCCTCCAACGTGGCTGGTGGTCAGGATTCTGCATGACGGTTTCCAGGAGGAAGTAGGGGTGGGTAAGGGCAGGGATGGTCTCCCCACAGTTGCTCCCAAGACAAATCAACTCTAGGGGGTAAAAGGTGGCGGCATGCACCAGGTGGGTGATTTTTCTGGGAGGGAGAGGCGAGGTATGGAAGCATGGTCAACTGGTCAACCAGGAGTACCGGGCGCTTAGGGGTGGAACCAGATGTCGGTAACAAGGGGTGGTGGGCCGGGCAGGTGGAGCCCTAGGGCTATGTCACACACACAGTCGAGTCAGGTGCCAGGACAACATCAAATCGACAGGGACACGAGGCCATGAAGGACACTGGCCCTCAGAAGACAGCCTAGAGGAAGTACAAGAGCAGGTGGCGGGGCCCCAGGCAGAATGCCAGTCCCTGTGGGGAGGGTCCGAGAAGCCAGAGAGGCCTGGTTCAGAGGAACACAGAAACCATGCAGGGTGTGCACATGGAAGTGACAAAAGTCCTTTTCTTCATCATCTTCCTCATCGTCGTCATCATCCTAGCATCTAACGCTAACCAAACAGGACTTCTATGCCAGGCAGTATTCTGAGCACTTTACAGATGTCTCATTTAATCCTCACAGCAATCCTCTGAGGCTATTGTGCGGTCATTCCCATCTCACAGAGGAGAAACTGAGGCTCAGAGACGCGAGGTACTGGCCCTCAGCCACCCAGTGAGGAGCCAGGGGTACATTCTAGGTCATCGCTTTTCATCACTCCAAGTCCCAGACGCAGGGCAGGGCAGGCCCCAGTGACCACGGAGGGGTCCTTCGAGACCCCCTGCTTCCAGCCAGGGACAGGTGGGGTACTGGCCAGGGAGCCAGAGCCAGCAAGTGGGGCAAAGTCTCCCTGCGGGTATAGAGGAATCAGGAAGTTCTTGAGTTATAGAAGCAGTGCCCTCTTTAGGCTCCTGGGTCTCTGCCCTCACACGCAGGAGCCCCCTGTGGGCGCCCAGGAGGGAGAGAGCGATGCAGGCCAGGAAGCATAAGGAGGCGGTGCTGACACTTTAGCCGACTTTGCTCCATACAGGCTTATTGGGCATAATGTCAGATGGTTCCACATTCACTCAACGAACAGTCATCAAATGCCAAGAAAACACACTCCCTACCCTCAAAAACTCTCAGCTGAGTAGTGGGGAGGAGACTCTGATGCAGGGAAGGACAAAAATTATAAAACAATGGGGTAAATAAGAGAGTAGTGAGATGCACGGGCTCTTGCCAAATCACTGAAAGAGAGCACCAATCCCAACAGGGGAGGGGGTATTCAGGGAAGGCTTCCTGAGGGAGGTAGTGCTGGGTAACGGTCATGCTGGGGCTCACTGTGGGACCCTGGGCACCCAGGCTGCAGATCTAAATAGTTGCCAATACCCTTTCCAGTTTGTTAAGCGGAAAGGAGAGCTTTCAAGACCTGGGCTGCCCAGGAAGGACCCTGGAAGGAAACCATTGTAACTCTCACAACACAGTGCCTTGATTAGGCCTCCTCCGGCATCAGAGATGTGGCAAACGTGCAAACTCTGGCTGGGGCACCTGCCTCCACGGATTTATTCATTTCACTCGATAAAATGTCTTAAGCCCCAGAAAGACCATGGAGAACAGAGGACACCAGCTCATGCCTTCACGGGGCTTAGAACCCAAGAGACCCGGGCTACCTCTGGTTTATTCCAGAAAAGCTTGGGGGAGACTCAGGAACTTTGGTGAAAGATCTTACCTAGGAAAGAGGAAACATTTCAGAAGCGGCTGAATCCATGGTGCTGAATGGCCTTGGCCTCGCCCTGGGAACGGCCGCCTTTGAAAGCCAGCCAAGCCAGCGGGCAAAGGATGTTCAGAGTGCCGATTTCTGGACACACCTGGACAGGACCCTGGGGAGAATCTACCGCGTTAGTTCTCAAAGGGTAATCCTGAGGACTCATTAGCAATGCAGATTACTAATGGGGTGGGGCCAGCGATCCGTGGACTCCTATTGGTTCTGCCTCACACCCTCCGCTTGGGAAGCACAGAGCTGGAGAAAAGCACCGTTCCAGCTGCACCCGGTCGGTATCTGTGCTGGGGCGAGTCCAGGAGCTGCGGAGGCCCCAGACATCCTCCCCTCCAGCCCCGGGCTGCAGGAGTCAAGAGTAATGGTGGAGGTAATGGTGGTGGTCCAGGAGAAGGTGGGGCGGTACTCAGAGGCTGCTGCTCGTCACGGTTTACTGAGCACTTACTAGATGCGCTTCGCATTCCTTCCGTACCCACGAGATCAGCATGGATGTTATGTTCATTCTACAGATGAGAAAACTGAGGCATGAAGAGATTATGTTTCTGAATGCCCAAGTTCACACAGCTAGCCAGGCGCAGAGCCTTTTTTTTTTTTTTTAAATCAGGTCTGCTTCCCTCTGGGGTCCCTAGTATCATCCAAGTTATCCGGTTAAGTGTGTGCAAAGCAAAAGCAATTGCTCGACGCAACAGCGTCAGTATTTCCCAAGGTTTCACGATGTGTGAGAGTCTAGGGGCAAGAGCCAGATGAGAAGACAATCCTCCTCTCCTTCCCTCCCCCAAGTGCCTTACAGCTTGAGCACCGAGTCCCACAAGCAGAGGCAGCCTCAAGGTAATCCACCCTTGTCATTTGCAGATTTACTCTTCTTGAATTTCGTTGTTTGCTGGCAACCCTAAATCCCAAAGTCTGTAATCAGTTGCAGTTTCGTGGAGTCACACACAGAAATCCGAGGCCCGGCACGGCTGGTGTGGGGGAAGGAGACCACCAAGAGGGCATAAGCAAGAGCCTGGCTGGGGGCCCCTCTCCGCTCCCGTTCCCTGTGTTCTTCTCACCAGGTGCAAAGACTATTAGAGAGTGATGGAGAGTTTGCTTCCTTTTGGAAAACGACCCCGGAAAAAAGCCAGGATATTCATGACTCTGCGGCTTTGCACAGATCCCAGGATGCACGCCTCCTGTCGTTAGGGTCCGGTGCGTGCCGCTAGTCTGTGCTTATGACGATAATGATAGATTTGGATTTACGCTTCTCTTCAAATGCCCCCAGGCATGGAAAGCTCTGGTGCACCTCCTCCAGCTCCCTAGCCTCCACTCCCTGCCCTAACTTCTCCGAGTCCTTGCTCACTCCACTTTGGTGGCCATCACATCACACACCATCCTATTGGCACGCTGGCCTCCCAGAGGAAGCCACAAGCCACTCAAAGGCAAGCCAGGTCCCACCTGTCTGTTTCCCCAACACCTAACACAGCACCTGCCGTCAAGGTGCCATGGGAAAGTGTTCATTGGGTGGATACCTGAATCAGTTAGTTAGTTAACTGATTGATTAATTCATGTCACCGCAGCTTTGTGGAAGTGTAAGGGTCGGTATTATTTCAGTTTGGCTCTGAAGGAAACTGAAGACCAGAGAGGGTCAGTGACTTGTCCAAGGTCACACAGTCATGGCATCCCGGGCCTCCAGTCCAGAGTTGTTAGGCAGAGCCTGATGCCTGGAAAGCCGCATAAACTCAACATGTTCTAATCCCCCCACCTCCGCCCCTTTGCATGTGCGGTTTGGCAACAGAGCTGGGACTCGTTCCTTCTTTACCAGTTACTCCTCACATGAGGGATTTGAGTTAGGAACCTGCTTCTTTGGGTATCAAGCCCACCTGCAAAGAGAGCCAGTGCTTAGTGCCTCTGTTTTATTATCACAGATTGGTGTCCAGTCATGGCCTAGGGCGTCGAGGACGGTAAGTGGCTGAAGGAAAACCAGAGAACACACGAGTATATTCTGCCACACCTCCAATGATCGGAGACTCCAGTTCATCTTCAGATAACACCAACCCTGAGGAAATTTGCCCCAACTTGTACTGCTTATGCCCCCCCTTCGAGGTCCTAAGGAAGCCCCTGAGACCTCAGAGAACCAGCCCAATTCTTCTGCCCACGTGGCCACCCCCCATTGGAAGACAACCACTTTCATTGCGACCATATTCCTGCAGAATGCATGTTCTTCCTGTTCTTATCGGTCGTATGCTGGCTTGCAGTGCTTCCGATGGTAGAGGGAAGACGTGTTTATGTTCTTTATTCATCTCCCAGGTGGGACACAGACCCTTACTTTATGTCAAGGCCACGTCTCCTCTCAGTTTCAGGCTCCCCGGGGTCAAGGTCTCTGCCTTCCCCTTAATGAAGTCCATATAGCATCCGGGTCTCCGGGGGGCCCAGCACTGCACTGGCACCAGGCCCAGGGCACAGGCAGGGGAGCAGAAGATCATCCCTGGGGTGGAGGGGGGGCAGGCCGCCTCTCCCTGTGCCATCCAGACTTTGCAAATCACCCAAATAACTCTCTATCTAGGAGCCACGTCTTTGCTGGGGGAAGGGAGGTTTAAATTGGTAGCTTCCGAGCATAACAAGCTCAAGACGAGACAAAGGCTGCACAACAGCCCCCGTGGGAACCAGTGGTTTTATGAGCCCGTCATATTTACTATTATCCAATGAGTCATCGGCGGCGTGTTTTCATTTTGAGGCTGCGGGACGAATGGGCTCTCATTGGAGCCACTCTTGATCCATTATTTATGCCCACTCTTTGTCCTCTCAATGGTACCTTTGCAGACGGGAGCCTTGGTCGACATCCACCAGCAGCGTTTGCTGGGCTGACGCGCATCCTTCATTTCAAGCAAAGCCTGAGGTGCTTAAAAATAGCCAACTAGGCAAACACTCTGATTATGACATTTCTAGCTGATATTTCCCTTGCCTTTCATTAGGGAGAAAGCTAGCATTAGGCAAACCCGCAAGTCCAATGGGTGGAAATTAAGAACACCGTGTTTATGACTTCTGCTCAGACCCGTTTCCCAGGAAGCTCCTGTGGGCATTGTAACAACTGGGATCCACAATCTGAATATGTCCGTGGTGCCTAAAGACCATTTTGCTGATGCCGTGGAAGGAGGAACAATCAGCTAATTATAAATCGTCCTTAAGGCTGCACTTCCACCGTAAGAGCAAATCACTTGTGAGTGTTCAGAATTGTGCCTAGACATTTGGTGCCATGAGAAAATCTAAGGCTTGTGAAATTTAAAGTGACTCATCAAATCCAAATTTGCTTTATGTTATTGGCCACTAATGACCCGTCATCTTGGCTAAACCAGGAAATGGTTTCCTTTCTAAGACGATGGGTCACCAGGAGGACAATTCCCTTGATGGCGAATTGTCCTCCTGCTGCTCGTGCCACTGCTCGGAGGGCTGCCTGACACCCTGGGGAAGGCAGGTCTGGAAGCCTCTCTTGGGGCAGCTGATGCAGGCAGGGGTGGGTGCGGGGTGGGGAGGGGAGATGGGTGGAGCTGGGTGGGAGGCTCCGGTAGCCAGGACACAGCCAGGAGGCAGGGCAGGGGAGGCTAAACGGAAACGTGGTCTAGGTCCACTGGAGCCCTCTGTGGGGCTGCATGTGGGGCACAGCCACCGAAAGACTAGAAGTGGTTGCTGTTGACTTGTGTAGCCGTGGCAGCAACACACGGTCCCTTAAGGACTATCCTTTCATCACCAGCGCCTGTTTCTGAGACCCACACCCCACGCAGACGCTGTCCTGGCTCCAGTCGCCCGGAGCTGCCTCCCCAGCACTGCCTCTAATTCTATGAGCTCTGCCCCATTGTCCCAGTAAATGCCCTTAGGCTGACACTAGCCCCAAGGGTCTCCGTGGCCAGGGCGCAAAGCACTCTAGCAGATGAGAGCGGGAAAATGAAAGCAGGAGCGGGAGACACAGCAAGACCCAAGGCCCTGTGGTCCAGGGAGAGGGGTTGAATCAGAGAGAGAGACACGGAGCCAGGGCTCAGGGCCTGAGAAGTCAGACGGAGCACTGGAAAGCCAGGGTGACGCCTGCCTGGGAGCCCAGACACCATTCTCTCGGGCGGCGGAAACGGTTGCTAATATGTTCGACTCATGGACAGCCAACTGTGGGGTCACTCCCAACCTTGCGTCTTAGCAGTGCCAGAAACAATATGACAGCTCAGGGCTCAAGCCACAGAGTGCTTATTCTAATTTTGAGTCATGGTGGGAGGTAATGTTAGAAAGGGAAACACGCTTCCGGCCTGGAATGGTCAGAGTGTCACTGTAAGAAAGCAGGGCGTGGGAGTAGAATTATGTACTTATTCATTGAACAAACATTTATTGAGCTCCTATTCCCTGCAAATATTGTCTGTGGGCACTGGGGAGACCAAGGTGACCAAGTCACAGGCCCGGCTTGTGTGCTCGAAGCAAGACGGTGCCTGAGATGTGTCAAGAGACTGGAACAGAGCTCAGAAGCAGAGAAAGCCTTTGAGCTGAGAGGAGGAGGGAAGACGGCAGAGAGGAGTTGGCATCAGAGCTGCTTCTTGAAGGAGCCAGAAGGTCTCACTGACAGCAGTTCCAGACACAGGGGCAGACCACAAAAAGGCAAGTGGTCTCATCTGGCTGTTGTGCTTTCAGTCCCAGGCGGGATGGGGAAGGTAGGCTGACATCAGATCGTGAAAGGCCAGGATGGGAAGTTTGAATTTTATCTGCTCGATGGGGAACCAGCAAGGACTTGGAGCCGGAGAGGAACAGGATCAAAGCAGCGACCTGCAGAGAATTTCTTGGTGACAATGCGCAGGGCCAGTGGGAGATGGGGAGAGGCTGAGCAGAGTTCAACTACTGCAAGCAGGACCACTCATTCAAGGCTAATGGTGGGAATACAAAGGAAGACAGAGCCGAAAAACCTTGAGGGTGGAAGGGTTGAGAGGTGTGGCGTTGGTACGCAGGTAAGTATGGAGAGAGGGCAAGCCGAGGGGGCCTGCAGGGTTTGGGCCCAGATGGCTGCTCAGTTCTGTTTAAGTAACAAGCATTTCCTGAGCACCTGCTCTGTGCACAGCATGGGTGAGGGGTGGAGAGGCAGCAGGGGTGGGGAGGAAGCATTAGTGTGGTGAAGGAAAAGATGGGAAGGCGCAGGTCCTGGAGGGCCTTGGATACCACGTTGGGGAGCTGGGGCTGTTTCTTTAAGACTAGGCCTTATCAAATGTGCTCCATGCGCACGAATTTCCCCCTTAGCATCAGTGAGGGGACACCGTGCCTCCTAATTGCCCCATGGCTGGTTTCCTCGAGTGGAGGCTGGGGGTAAGAGAAAGGAGTTCCAACCCCTAGGAAAATGCACAGCTGTTACTAGAAGCAGTTACTCCTTAAGCCCAGTGGTGCCAACCCAGCCCCCAGCGACGGTCTTCTTTGGGGTCCCTCCTGGCCTGGCTTCTCGGCTGCCTCAGACTCCTCTCCCAGCATTCTCCTCATCCCAAGACAGTTACGCCAGCCCGTATTTGTTTTGGAGCGAAATGTATACGCTACGGACCAGACACTCATAGGAGAGCACAGCACCTTGTCCCAGATGGGCCTCCCGAGAGGCCAGAACCCAGTCAAGGCTCAGCTGTGTCCCACCAGGACTGCCCCCCACCCCCCATCACCATCTCCAGCACCCAGGGCCAGAGCTGGGCCGACACATCCTGTAGGATACAGTCTTCATTTCCCGCCCCCTTTGGAGCAAAAGCTCAGACACATGCGTGCGGGCCCACACTCCACATACAGAAATAGTCATTTACAGGCAGGGGACAGACTTCCTCCCAATGTAGAGAGGAGGTTTGCCCTCTCTCTGCGGGGAACAGCTCTGTCGATATGCCCAAGCAGAGTAGAAACCTGCACTGAAGAGCGGCTCGAAGCATCCTGGGGGAGGGCTTTCAGGAGAAGCTCGGGGCCTGTGTCCTGGGCCTCCAGCGCCCCAGCCCTCCTGCACCCCCAGGCTGCTTCCAGGCTCCAGAACGGTACTTCTTCCCGCCGAGAAAAGTCCCCACGCAGTCCCCACTGGACACCTTGTGACAGACAGAGAAGATACAGAGGCCCGGAAAACATTGATAAGAAGGAAACAGTCCAGCACGGAAAGCGGAACTGGGATTTGAACTCTGGTCTGCCAGTCCTCTCACCCAGGGGGCGTGTGGCCTCCCCCTCCAGGTAGCGACGGGCACATGGTGAGCTGTGGAAGGCGGAAGCTGAGCTTGACCTTTGGGGAGAAGTGTCTAGTGTGGGAAGCTCAGTCACTAGGAAGAGAAAACGGGTAGAAATGTGCTTCTATCTTGTACGTGGGACTTGGCATTTCAAGTCTTTCAGATTCAGCATGTAGTCCATGCTGGGCCTTGCAGCAGCTGCACCTGGCGGCTCCCTTGACCTTGAACGGTTTGGCCCAAACGAAATGGCCAACCTCATCCAGGCCTGCCTACCGACACCAGTGTGAGAACCGCTATCAGACACTTACATCTGCTCCCTCGTCTCAAGTGTTTGCCTTTTGTTGGAGGGAAGTTAGGAGTGAGATCTGGAGGAGAAATGTGATTCCCCTGCCCGCTCTCAAAAACAAAGGAGAAGTTGTGAGATAGGCAATTACTTTTGCTTTTGATTTCTCTGCTTAGGATGAAAGCGGGAAGGGTGGAGTCTAGGGGAGAGAGGCGGGTGAGTCTCAGGATGGTTTGGTTTTGCACGTGCACGCACACACACACACACACACACACACACACACACAACCCCTCAGAACCAATTAAGTAAACTCTGGGGCGACTTGTCATAGATGAGTCATGGCATTGCAGGTGGGGAGCTCTTGAAAGGTTGTTAGCAAACTGATGAATTCTGTGATAGCTGTCCCATAATTCCCGGCACTAAGGTAAGCTCCTGGGATCCATACTTCCGCTGGAAGAAGATGGAGTTAAAACCATGACAATCTGTGAGCGCTGCCCTGTTTCCTGAGAACATTTGCACCACGAAGAAACTGTGGAGGCAAAAGCCTAGGGCTACTGGGGAGGGAGACCTCTGGAAAACACTTGGCTCAGGGGACTAAAGGGTGGGAGCCATCTCCAACTCAGCGCCATGCCTCCCACCACCCGCAGGACCGCCATGGTGGTCACAGGCGTCGGGAGTGATCTCTGAGCCTCTAGGGTGTGCAGGGCTCAGTCGTGTGCACTGGGAAAGGAAACTAAATTAGAAATATGATTCCTGGACTCAAGAAGCTCCTGCTTTGGTCAGGAGACACGGTCCCTACTTTAAGAAAACTCCCAGGGAAGACAGCGTACCCTCCGTTTGGGAAGCTCTCCAGTTTGTTGAAGGCATAGGTCCTCCTGAAGTTTCTGGTTGGTGGAGAAGACATGGACTAGGCCCTTGGGAAAGGCCAAGCAGATGGAGGGAAGGGAGAAAGACAGTGCTTGCCTTCAGGGGCCCTCTGGACTGATGGGGAGGATAGAGGCCTGCTCTGATCAGGGGGGGCGGTGGGAAGGGCCCTGGGTCTCATGGGGATGTACCATCCCTCTAACAGGGACGTGGGGCCCAGAAAGTGGTGCCCATGCATTGTGCTTCTGCCTTGCAGTACCTTTCTGGAATCATCTCTTATACAGATGACATATCTTGATGATTTCCTTAAAAATGTATACCCCAGCGCAGAACATCACCTTTTGCCTGCGTGTCGCCACCTGCCCCGGCACCTGATTCAGCCCAGCCCCATGAAGACCCCATCCATGGATCCACAGAGAAGCCAGTCCCTGGAGGGCCTCTTCCTCACACCCTGCACAGCTCTGTCATCCCAGGCAAGTGGCCCCGGAGGCTGGCAAGTCCAAGAGAGGATGGGTCACGATGGGCCACCATCAGTTTCTCTAGGTTCAAGAGGCACAGAGCAGACAGGGAGAGACTTAAGGGGACAGATGAAATCTGCTTCTGCTTCTCCCCTCTTCTCGCCGGTTACGCAGCTCCTACTTCCCAGGCCCGACCAGCCTTGAGGACCAGTGGTGACTTGAGTGAGAATCACCAAGTTTTCTAGATTTGAGCCCTACCCAGTTAGCTGCCTGGGCACCAGGTCCCGGTCCTGCCCTCCCCGTGGTCCCCATGGTTGCTACCATGACATGACAGAACTTTCTGTTTCTCCAGCTCATGGCTCCTTCCAGTGCCTCTGCTACTACCCCTCATAGGCGGATGTGACACTTCCCACCATCCACGGACATGCTGCTTCTAGAAGTAACCACAGCTGATTTCCAGGGCCCGTGTTTGGCTTCCCAGTTCACTTTCCCTAGGAACTTCGAACGCGGACCTCAAGGGTGGCTCAAAGGGCTGTGTGAGAAATGTGCTCACGGGCCAGTAGGGATACCGAACCGGGCACCCACCAGGGAGCCATGGGCTTTGACTGTCTCCTATTAAAGTTCAAGTTCCACTTCAGGGAACCTGGTAATCTCCTCCTCCCCTCCCCCCACCCCTGCAGGACACAGTGGAACTTCCCTCTTTTGTTTGAAAATCTCCGTTCTGGTATAGATAGAGCTGCTCTTATGTTCCAGCATCTCCGAAAGGTGGTTTCCAGGTTATACCCCCACAATGACCACACTACTTTACTTTATGAAGAACTACTGCCTTGGAAAAAAGTCAATAAACAATTTAATAAGTCAGACAATGTAGTCCAAGCATCACGAGTTCCGTTTACTGGGGGAAGAAAGTCACTCTGACTTGTTTAATAATCTGTGCGGATTTGAGGCTTACGAGAACATCTTAGCCATCTCTGCAAGCACAGCAATGCACCAGGGGCTCTCATGGGAAGCAGGCAGTTGCGTGCTGCCCTTTGAACCCACGTGCACAGGGACCATGGATTTGAGCCAGGATTTCTGAACATTTTCAGAAAGGTGGAGGGGTGCCTGGGTGGCTCAGGGGGTTAAGCGTCTGCCTTCAGCTCAGTTCATGATCTCAGGGTCCTGGGCTCAAGCCCCGCGTTGTCAGGCTCCCTGCTAGGCAGGGAGTCTGCTTCTCCTTCTCCCTCTGGCCCTTCCCCCTGCTCCTGCTTCCTCTCTCTCAAATAAATAAAATCTTTTTTTAAAAAGGTGGAATAGCAACACGACGGAACTTAGAGTCAGAGGAGCTGACGTCAGGCTGTCCGTTACTCACTGGGAGCTCCAAGGAGACATTTAACCCCTCAGTTCCTTCACTCACAGAAAGAGGGAAATGGAACCTGTCTTGTGGGTTATTGTAACGATCTTGGAAGAGACACAAAAGGACCTAGCCATGAATGTAGCCGTGTGCTTCTCCTCGTGATACCTTTTCAAGAAGGAGGAGGTGGGGTGGGGGGGGGAGAGGAGGGAGGGAGAGGAAGTGGCGCTAACAGACCAGAAATGTTGAGGAATCCCTGGAAGCCAGGCAGCAGGGGGGTCTGAATCAACAGAGAAGCAAACGCAGAGAAAAATCACAATCCAAGACGTGAGGAGCCCCACGAGAAACTGGGGTGCCCCAGTGCAAATGTGAATATACAAGCGAGAACCGCCAACTGTGTGCGGAATACCGACGCTAGACAAGAGAAGCCCCGACCTCACGAAGAAGGACCAAGTCCTGAGCAAACAGCATCACTAGAAGGCAGTTTTAAAGCAATCACTAATGAGAGTCAAGTTGATGACACACTCACACGGAATCTTACATCGCAACGAAAAGCAACAACTTGACAATGAGTTCGTATCACCAAATATGATTATAAAACCTGAAGTCATCATCAGGGGCTGAATAAAGGGACGAACACCGTGAACATCTGATTAGCGAGCTGAGGGGTGGGCTCCAAGAGGTGCCGCTGGCCCGGAGAGAGCGGCTGGAGCTGGAGCGGGGGAGCGGCGTGCCCGTAGGAAGCTGGGGCTCAGCCGCTGCCCTTGGAATCTGAAGGGAACCCGGGGAGAGGCGGCCTGGTGTCGGGACAATGGTTTTCCCATCATGACACGGATCATATTGGTGAGTGAATCAAGCCCTTTTCTGTGTGAATTATGCAAGAGCAGGCTTCAGCCTCGTGGAAGTCAAAAAAATTATATATTCAGAATCAATAAGGTCTGAATTCGCCAATTTGAGTGCACCGAGCTGTCAGAGGGTATACACACACACACACACACACACACACACACTCACTCCTGAGCTGGCTGCATAGAAGGGTGTCCTCTGGAGGTCACATAACCCAACACGCTCTTTGCACAGCCAAGGACACTGAGGCTCCGAGGGCCAGCGCTGGGCCCCGCGGCCCCCAGCCTCAGTCCTACAAAACCCCGAGGTGTCGCGGGTGGCCGGGTCTACAGGCTTGTGCATGCGTTCATCCCCTGGTATAGCCTCTACCACCGCCCCTCTCTCCCACGGGCTCGGGGCAAGCCCTAGGGGCCTCAGGCAGCCATCTGTCCCAGGAGGCAGCTCCGGGGAAGCCAGGAAGGTGCTCGAGAGCCGCCTTTACACTTGTCTGTGTGGCAGAGGGCCAAGGAAGCAGCGGCTCCGTGTCTGCGGTGCGTCAGCCTCTCGCACGGGGCCCTGACAGAGGCTCTGTGTGTCTGCCGGGGGCCAGTGGGGATCCAGCTGGCTCTGCTCACCCCCACCCCCGCCTCCCATGTTTTCAGTAAATACACTTTGTCTTCAGGTCTTAGCGCAGTGGTCTATCTGCCCCTCACTTAGGAAGAAATCACACTTCTAAAACCCCTCTTCCTCTGTGCCAGACTCTCGCCGGGACAATGGACGTCCTTGGCTCGGTTTAACTCTTACAGCCACTGTGTCATACAAGCATCTTTCCCGCTTTGACGGACGGGAGCACTGAGTTCAGAGAGGTTAAGTAACTGGTGGAGGGCCACACAGCCAGCAGGTGGGGAAGTCAGGATTAAACTCGGACCTCTCCGACTCCTTGCTCCTCCCGTCCCCATGCCACCTTCCTGGGAGCTTTAAGAATCACCTGAGGCTTCTGGGAAAGGACAGTGTAATTGGAGGGACAAGCTTGGACTTATGATCTCACTCCAGGTAGGAGGTAAGTAAGCGCCCAATGAATGGGGGCCTTGCCACAAGATTGCGAGCCACGTGCCCCGGGGAAGCTTCATGGAGGAGACATTCCTCCTAAAAGAATTTGAAGAGCCAGGGAGAAGGAAGGAAGACATTCCAGGCTCAGCAGGCAAGATTTTAAATTGCTTTAAAAAGTGCAAGACGGTAACTCCATCTGCCTTTAAAGGGGGTCAGGGGTAGAGAATAATTTATATCAGGGAAAGATTACATCATGGTCTGGATCCCTTTACTGACCGAGTTGGGTGGGGGCAGGGAGCCCCATGGAAAGACTGCTCACAGTAAAGATGACAGATCAGTCCCTCTGCTGGGTCTTGCTCGTGTTTCTGATTTACGGAAATGGGTCCCAGCCCTCCTCTAATAAAGACGGGGGAGCAGGACGAGGCACAGCGGTGACAGGGCAGAGAAAGCCAGGAGAGGGAGAAAGGCAAGGAGGGTCGCGAGAGCATGTGGAGTCAGGGAAGCCAGGGGGAGAAGGCGGTGGGGAGCATCTCCCAGGAGGGATGACCTGGGACGTTCAGAGCAGCCGCGAGTGTCGTGCAAGTTGAACTTCACCAGACTACTCAGTGTGTGAACACACGGCCCATGACCGAAAGCAGAACACGCATCAGTCTAACGTTGTGGCTGCCCTAGGGCTTCAGTGGCAGAAGGGACCAGCCACGGGCTTTCTGTGACTCGGGACCAATTTTTATTTCCAATCACAAAGGGTGACCCCCACACATGGCGGAGTCTGGGGACAGCTAAAGGGCTGACAAGAGGTGACAAAGGCCAAGAGGAGAGTGGAGACCACACGTATGAAAGAAGTGGATGGCTTTCCTTCACAGGAAGAAGGCTTATCATCATCAATCCACACCAGCTCTGTGCATCTCATTTTATTTAATAGGGCTGTGGCACCGTTCCTGTGGCCTGGCAGCCACTTGAGTCGCTTTTCCATAGCAGCTGAAGCGAGTACATGGAGTGCCGACTGTCTGCCAGCCCGTTCTGAGCACTGCACCAGCACGCAGTCAACTCTCCTCACCGCCACCTCGTTATATCGGTTCCTCTGCTTATCCCCGCCGTGCGGACGAAGAAACTGAGGCCACCGACTCCACCCCAGGCGGGCTGGAGAGTCTCACCTTATTCATTACGTTGCCCCCTTGCAAAACCGCAGCGTCAGCCCCTGCCTCTCCCGGAGGCTAGATGGAGGGTCTCACCTCCAGCAGCATGGCAGTAGAAAACCTACAGACCGGGGCGCCTGGGTAGCACAGCGGTTAAGCGTCTACCTTCGGCTCAGGGCATGATCCCGGTGCTGTGGGATCGAGCCCCACATCAGGCTCCTCTGCTATGAGCCTGCTTCTTCCTCTCCCACTCCCCCTGCTTGTGTTCCCTCTCTCGCTGGCTGTCTCTATCTCTGTCGAATAAATAAATAAAATCTTTAAAAAAAAAAAAAAGAAAAGAAAACCTACAGACCCTCATGATTCCGTAAAGATTTAAGTTTGTCTTAGGTCGCTCCAAAGGATAAACTCAGAATCAGTGAGTGGAAGCAACAAGGAAAGAGATGCCAGGTCAGTAGATGAAAGACTTTGCTAACATGCTGAACCGTCTGCACAAATATGGGGCCTCAGGAGGTAGTGAGCTCCCTGTCATCAGAGGGATGCAAGCAGAGAGTTCCCAGCAACTTGGTAGGGACACACACTCAGCAATGGGAGCTTTTAAGGCTCTCTCCAACTTGACATTCTATGACTCTGCGAAACTGTCCTGATCCAGAAGGAACTACTCGAAAGAGTCAGACGATTAGGGATTGTGAGGATCCGTGGGCTTCCAGGTGCCCTAAGTCTGTTGTATTGGCCATTCCTGAAATCCCCTTCCTCTCTCTTTGTGCACTCGGTTAACTCCTACTCGTCCTTCAGAGCCCAATGAGAATGTCAACTCCTCTGGGAAGCCTTCCATCCTCACTGCATTCCTACCAGGCACAAGAGTCACCGATGTCCTCCCCACTCTCTTGCTTCTTTCAATTATCAATCTTTCTGATGGCACATGAAGTCTCCCCACTAGACAGTGAGCACCCAAGTGCAGAAACCAAGCGCTATTTATGTCTCCATAGCTCTCAGCATGGGGAAGAAGGTCAGGGGGATCAATTCAACTCAACAAATATGTCATTACCATCAGCCTATTATGTTCCATTCTGATTATCTGTTTCGAGACAAGCCAGCTCCCTAGCATCGGCTCACTTCCCACCCCCCTCCCCGCCCACCCCCTCCAGGAACACCACACTGCATCCTGACCTTCGCGCGCTCTGTAAATGATTCATGGAGGAACAAGGTCAGGACTCCCTCTCAGCTTAGCTCTCCAGGGTCTACGAGACGCCATGTGGCCTGATCGCCAGGGGCCGCATTTCCAACAGCTGAGCTCTCTGGCCCCAGCCACGGAGCGTGCTTTACTTGTCTCACGCCTGTGCCTGCGGCCGACACTGGGGTGCAGAAGCCTTCAGACGAAGGTCTTGCTGGGAGGGCCGTGGCAGGCAGCCTTCGGCGGTCAGACCCTTCAGGGACCGCCTTAGCTCAAGGCTACACCGCTTCCCCCGGAGCAGCGCATTCCAATGACTGATCGCGGTGGAGAAATGTGCAGAAAAATATCACCATAACCACGCGAGACTACTTTCCTTAGAAAGACCTGCGTGCAAGGCTGACCCTTGGCTGGCATCTGGGAACTGGGCTTCGGGGGAGCTTCCCTGATAAGAATGGTTCCCTGTGCCTGATGTGTCTGAACAATATGATTTATGCTGAACACTTGCTTTCCCCCTGGGATTCTGGAAGTTTGCTATGAGGCAGGCGGCGGATGCCTCCGTGGCCAGGCCTCCCGCATCTCCCAACAAAAACCGGGGGCTCAGAGTCTCTACGGAGCTTCCCTGACTGGCAAACGCTTCACACGTGTTGTCACGATTTGTGGCTGGAGGGATTAAGCTTGTCCTCTGTGACGCCTGGACGCTCGAGCCTGGTTTTCCAGACTTCTTCTGTACACCTTTCCCTCCTGGGTTGGCTTTGCTTCCTTGGACGTAATAACCCATCGCTCTGAGCTCGACTACGTGCGGAGTCCTGGGAGCCCTTCCCGCGGAATCGCCAAACCTGGTGACCTTCGGCACAGGGGGTAAAGGGCCCCAGAGCTCCTCGAGGGTTAGGCGATGCTGCAGGCGGGCCTCTCCCTCTGCCCGCATCCGCTCCTTTCCCTTCCTTTCTGTGGCTGCTGACCCCAAGAGCACTCCCTGATCAACATTCTGAGCGCTAAACTCTGTCTCGGGGTTTGATTCCCCGGAAACCCAACCTGCAACAGATTACCTACAAATGAGCGTTTCGGGACCCCCAGGTCATTGGGCACTTCGTGGTGTGTTAATCTCATGGTCACAGCAGCCCTCCAAGGGTTTCACAGAGGAGGACGGGCACCGAGAGGACCCAGGTGACTTGCCCAAGGTCCCACCTCAAGTGCATGTTGCAGCAGGGAATGGACCCCGGTCAGAACGTCTCTAAGTCTGTGATCTGTCTCCCGAACCAGGCCACCTTTACCCTGTGGTTCTGGAGGTCCAGGATTCTTCCAGGCCTGACAACGACTGGCCATGCAGCCCCCCACGAAGATGTTCCAGGAGGCATCTGGGGGCCAGATCTGGCCAGCCCTGAGTGGGAGAGAATTCCAGAACCAGGAAAGCAGGCAGAATGTTTTCTCTCTCCCTGAAGGGTGCCAAGGAGCGGATGAGTAAACACAAGTCCTGTAAAGCTCACACCCACCTGCGCGCTCTGGCTGGACCCTCTGGCCTGCCGGGTCTCAGCCCCGGGCCCCGGAGTCCGGGCGGAGGACGGGAGTTATCCGGGGTTATCTCATTAGCCCCAAGGCATTACAGCATGAACCTGGCTGCAGCTGCTGGAACTGGCCCAAGGAGTGAGGCCGCTGAGAGCCACTGGCCTCCAGGCCGGAGGGGGGCCGCCGCTCCGCAGAGGCAGCCAGGCCAGCTGTCAGCGCCGGAGAAGATGGGGCTGCCGGAAGATGTGACAGACAGAGTCCCAGGGAGCTCGTGAACCCCATCTGTCCGTGGGCGGCCGGGGGGAGAGACACCCGCCCCAAGGGAGGCCCTGGCTGTGAAGCTGACCCACACAGAGCCCCACGGGGGCCGGGGGTGTCCAGCTGCTCCCCAGAAGTCCGAGGTCCTGAGGAGGCGTGTCACGTGCTGTGTTGCATGAGGGGGCTGGTGGGCCGCACTCCCCCGTCCCCCTGCACACGGTCAGCTCCACTTCCGTGTGCTGGAAGCTGCTGGGAGCCAGCGGGGCCTGAGTCTCTCTCTGTCCACGACAGTTAAATGAGAGAGAGAACCAGGATAATCTCTAAAGTGCATTCACGGCTCGTCTCCAGCACTCGATCAACCCAGAAGGAAACCAATCTGCGTGGAGAAGGTTCTGAGACTGGTGCTTCCCTCCTCCCAGAAAGGTCCCAAGAGGCAGTCCAGGGCGGCCCAGGGTGCCCACCACGTCTGAGCTCGCTGCACCCCGCTGTTCCAGCTCCCTCGGGCTCTAGCTGCAAATTGGTTCACGTGACGAACACACCCGGCCCGAATCACTCATAGGATGGCTTGAGAAAAAGCAATTAAATGCTTTCTTAATTGTAGGATGGCAAGAGGTTAATGAGTTACTATAAAAACCAGTCCCTGCCATCTGGTGGCTGTCACCAAAGCCCGCATGCAGGGAGCGATCCCAATTTGTAAGACAAGATGACGGGATCACTCCAAGTCAGGAGAAGGGGTGGGGGCTCTCAGTGCTGAAGCTGGGAGCCCAGAGCTCCAGAGCCCAGCACACATCCCGGCTGGCCTCCAGACGTCCCAGGGCTACAAGGGAGGTTCAAGACCAAATGGAGGAAAATCAGATGGGGAGCCAAAATCACACATGGGTTCCAACGCTGTTTTTCTCTGGGATTCAGCTCCAGGGAGAGATGGCCCTGACAGCCACTTTGCTCAGCACGAGCCAAGAGGAGAAAAGAGAAAAGTGACAGACTGAGAACTTGGCCAAGGCGGCGGGAGGGACAGACAGAGGCAGGGACTGCAGACCCTGCAAAGGCGAAGAGAAGCAAAGCAGCCTGGACAGACAGAGGGACAAAAGAGAAAGGATGAGAACTGAAATGCCAGGAGATGAAAAACGGCTGTGACATCAGCAGGCTATGAATGTGACAAGCAGATGAAAGGGCCGGTAATTTTCTAGAATCAGAGACAGGAAAGAACCTTTGAGGGGTTTGCTTTGTTCTGGGCCAATGTGTCCTCTGCGATATGCCACAGCTCCCAGGAATCATCAAGAGAAATGGCCCTCCTCCCTCCTCCCGCGGTGGGCGTGAAGGGGAGGCAGCGGACAGGGCCAGCCTCTGCTCTTCCCCGACCGCCACATGCGTGCACACGCACACACACACATGCATACACACATGCACACATGCACACGTGGTCGCATATTCACACATACATGCACGTGTTCACACGTGTGTGCGTACATATGCACACTCACGTATGCACGCGCGTTCACATGTACACATTCATACACATGCACTGTTCGCACATGCATCCACATAGGCACATTCATACATGTACACACATGAACACATGTCCGCACATACATGTTTGTGCGTGCATGCGTGTTCTCATATGCTCACGTGCATGCACATGCATACACACATGTTCGACAATATATGCACATATACATACACATTCACATGCAAACACACAGTCACACACGCACACGCATGTGCATACACACACCCAAGTTCCCAGCCGCCAAGTGCCAGTTCTCCCCATGCAGAGCCCGCCACGGGTTCCAGCTGTGTCTCCTCCCAGCTCCCAGACGTCCTCTTGGCGGTTCTCGGCCTGGCAGAGGCAGGTCTGATTTTCTGATACAGAGAAAGGAGCCCAGAAAGTCCACATATTCCCAGGGCTGCACAGCCTGTGGTTTCTGTGAGACTGAACTCGCCACCAGCCCTCTCGGTCATCTCGTAAGAACTGGCTGGAAACGCAAAGGCCACCCTTCACCCGCTCTCCTAGGGTCCGACTTCCCTTCTGGGCTGAGCCCTTGAGACGCCCAGTTCCCCGGGCTCTGGAAGCCGCCCCTCCCAGAGCAGGCTCGCCCTGGCCGCCGCAGCCCACCTGCACAGAGACGGCGGCCTCCTCTTCCCGCTGGTGCCCACCCCACCGTCCCTGCTTCCCACCTCTCAGGACCACGAAAGCTGGCTCCTGGAGGTCCACGTCTCCGCTCTTGGAAACAATCCATGGCCCAAAGTAAACCAAGACCCAGGGATCTGCAGCTAGAACATTCCAGAATCTCCGTTTTCCCCATTCTCTTGAGTCCTGGCTTTCACTCCTCCTCTCTCCCCACTCCAGTGCCACGTGGCCAATTCACTTTCGAGGAGACGCTGCACCTGCAGACCCGGAGTGTCCGGGAGCTGTCCCACAGAGGCACCCACCTTACGAGGGGCCACAGCTGCCCCCAACACCTCTAGGGAATTTAGGGAAGGGACTGCTGGTGTTCCGGGGTAAAATTTGGGTTTGAAATTCCTCCTCTACCCTCTGTGCCCAGTGAGCACGGGAGTTGACCATAATCGTTCCTTCTATGTCCAGCAATAAACCGGAATCCCAAGGCCCTATCTAGCCGGCCCCACCCTAGCCAGCTGGGCTCTGTAGGGACTCCGATCACCTCTAAGACTCCCAGCAGAGCTGTGCCAGGTCTTTGAAAAGCTTCCCTGGTTCTGGTGTAGGCAGCAGCCAGGGCCCAGCAGCTCCACGGCCGCCATGACAACGGCATCAACAGAGGTGTCCCTCCTGGCCTGGTTCTGGGCCGTGACTTTGCCCTTGGCTCTTTCTTTTGTGCCTGGGCCTTTGGGAGGTCTGTGTTCCTTTTCCTGGGCGATTCTGTGAGCCACTCAACAGCTTTTCTGCTTCAAAAGAAAAAGAGTGTGAGAGAGAGGCAGAGACTGACAGACGGAAATAGACAAGCAAAGACAGAGAAAGAATGAAAATACTCTAGTCCTTGGAACTAAGTCGGGAAGTCATGGCCACTGGGCTCTGTGTCCCTTCTGCTTCCACCAGACTGAGCCTTCTGTCCCCCAGCCCCATCCTTGAGGACCCGTGAGTTCAGACCCCAAGTCTCGTCCCCTCGCTTTAAACCTTACTTCTCGGCCTGGAACAGAGATTCAGCCCCTGCTTATTATTAGCCACCCACCTTCTGCCCGCTGCCCCGCACCCCTTCCAACACAGGGAAACATACACGCACGTGTGCACACACTGCACCCACAACGACGTTCGCTCGTGTTCTGTTCTGCATTTTCCAGAAGTCATTGCGAGGAGTCGTCGCAGTCCGTCCTCCAGCTCCCGGGCTGGCAGGTGTCCTCCTCGCTCCAGGCAGCAGGTGTGGGAAGGGAGAGCCATGGGGCCGCAAGCAGGGGCAGGGGGAGGAGGTCGAGGTGAGCAGCGTTCGGGGTCTGAGCTAGGACAAATCAAAAGCCACAGAAATGTACTCCATGATTTTAAACTGTGTAAAATTAACACCCAAAACATTGGACCCAAGGGTTTTTCCTTAACTCCTTAGTGCTGAGGGGTGATTTTCTCCCGGGTGTGGTACGCACGGCCAGAGAGCGCTGCCACCCCATTTCAGGCTCCCGAGTTCCTTCCAAGCCACAACCTACCTTTCTTCTTCAGAGCGAGCTGGGTGCTGCTTTGTTGAGATGTCACCCCGAACGAATGAATCAGAGGAAGGCGTTCAGTTGAGAGGACAGATCGTGACCGTTTCAGGGAATTGTCATAAGCTCAGCCCTGTGAGGAAACACTGAGAACAAACCACCAGAGGATCACCCGAAAGCAAAATACGGGCAAAAGCAAGATGCGGGCAAAAGCAAGATGCGGGGAACATTCCATGCACACTCGGAACGTCAGGGAACGTGGGGTCAAGGACAGATCGCCGCTCAGAGGTGATGTTGAGACGTGTGTGTCCCCCAGTCCAACTGCCGCAGGGACCTGCCTAAGGGAGCTGCTGCCACCTCCCTCCCGTTGGTCCTGAGCCTGTGACAGCTGCCCCGTGCACCTTACCTTTGGTCAGACGTGCAGCACCGTCTGCAGTCGACGTGGCTCCCTCCCTGTGACAGTCTGGGGTGACGGATGAGAACGTGAGGTGTGAGTCCATGCTCTGCGGCTTGCTCTCACAGGGCTTCAGTTAAATTGGGGTCAATAGTAGTGACTCTCACAGTGCTTCTGGAGAGAATTAGGTAAGTTGATTCATATAAAGGTCTATGGGTCCAAGGTCAACTGTAGAAATAACACCAGCAGGGGGCATGTCTATTGCAAAGAATTGGCTCACACGCTTGTGTGGCTGGCTGGGTGAGTCTGAAGTTCCCGGGGCGGCCGTCAGAAGGGCAGACTGGATGCTCTGACACGAATGGAAGCTGCAGCCCACAGGTGGAATTTCTTCTCCTTCAGGGGAAGGTCAGCCCTTCTTCGACTGATTAGGTGAGGCCCACCCAGATTGTCTAGGATAATCCTTCTCCCTTAAAGTCACTGCTTTGGGACTTTAATGACATCTACCTTCATAGCAACACCCAGATTAGTGTTAGGTTGAACAGCTGGAGGCTAGCGCCATGGCCCAGTGACATAAAACTGCCCGTCTCAGCAAGGTTAGCACACTGGCTGGCTCGTGGTAACGGATCACTCAGTAATATTCGGCTATTACCGTTCGAGGACTCTAAAGCATCTACTGATAAAGTTGGCACAATGAGTCCAGCTTCTCCCCTTTCTAGGCTCCATCTCACATCGCCCAAAACATCCTCTTCCTCATTCCCAAATTTCCTTCCAGACAACGCTGAGGACTCACCCCAGGGAACCAAAAGGAAGGTTATCCTCTTGGATTCGTCCCCTCAGCAAAGACTCCCTGGGAGCACCCTGAGCCAGCCCAGGACAGGGCCGTGCATCTAGATGAGGCATGGCTGGACTCAGCACCCCACCCTCCTCAAGGCCTCTTCTCTGGCCACGAGCTCCCCGCCGGCCCACTGTGGAAGCCAGGGCCTCCCCTATACCTGTCCTCCATGGACACCTCGCTAAGAAGGCAGAAATCCAGCCCGTGCTCTGATCTAGGCACCACTCAGAGAGGCAACTCTCCCCACACCCCTTGCAGGAGCCAAGAAGCTACTGGCATCCTGGTAGGACATTTGACCATAGACCATCTGCCCATCAGCAGGGGGGTGAGGCCCCCCAGGAGTCACGTGCCATTTACCACGGAATGTCCCGCTTCACCAGTCACAGGACACACATGTGAGTCAGTGAAGAGACCCTCTCAGCCCCTCTGAGCTATGGCCACCCCCGTTCTGGTCTGCAGGTCCTTCCAGGCACCCACTCTGGCAGCCTCTGCCCCCTCTTGCCCGTTCCCAGTCCCCTCACCCTAGTTCCTCCAGTCCCCAGACAAGTGATGCTCTGTCCAGCGGCCACACTGATCCCCTCCTTCCTCCCGGCCTTAGGCCACCTTGCTCAGTGGGATGGCAGCAGAGCCCAGTTACCTAGGACTGCCGTGTCCTGGGCCCACAGCTCTCCTGCCAGTCTACCAACTACATTTGCCCTTGCCAAATCTCTGATGCCCCAGGAGGACCCCATAAGCAGCACTTTCAAGTTATATGAGCTTGGCCAAGGAAATTAACCTCTCTGAGCTTGAATTCTTCCGAGGAAAAATAGATACGATCATAACAACCCATTTCAAGGGGTTGTCATGAGAAGCAAGTGAAATAATGGGTGCAAAGTGCCTGACACATGGTAATTAGTCCATCTCCCCCATGTCCAGCCTCCCTGGCCAGCTCTTCCTGCCCACCCTCCTTCTCCAAGCTTCTATTTATCAGGACATGAAACCCACACTTAACCCATCTGATTTCACCGCATCCCAGCTCCAGCCAAGTTCATCAACCTCAGTCCGCCATGGCATTGGGAGAAAAGGTCTGTTTGCCTTGACATCTGCTGGGGAAAAGGCTCCCTCTCATAAGTGGAACCTGGCATAACTCACAGGGTTTGTATCATTGAGTTACGATCAAAGGGAGAACGTGAAGAGTCTTATGACAAAGAACGGATTTCATGGGAGAATGAGAAGCAGGTGTAGCCTTCCCCCTCTCCCCCCACCAGCCCATGACCTCAGCAATGGGGGGGGGAGTGCAGAGGACCCCAGCCTGTACTAAACTCAAGCACAGAGGAAGCACTTCGTCACCTGTCAAATGCTGTATCAACATTAGTCATTGTTATAACTTAATTCCTCCCAGCTCCTCGGAAATACAGCCCCTCAGGGAGGTGGGCGAGGGGAGGACGGGGCTTGGTCTCTCCACCTGGCCTTGGACTAGTCTGCTTCTCCTCTGGAATATGAGCACTCCAGCGAAGGAACTTCCAGATGTGGGGCCCTTAGGACCCCCACCCTTCCGGCAGCAAGGCTGACCAGAGGTATCTAAGTCCAGGCAGGTTTTGAAATTTCAGCACCATTGAGATTCAGGGCTGGGTAATTCTTTGGCTACCAGTATATACTGTAGGACGCTCAACAGCATCCCTCGCCTACCACTGCTAGTAGCACCCACTCCCCAGTTGTAACAATCACAAGTGCCTCCAGACATTGCCAAATGTCCCCTTGGGAGCAGAAGCAACCCCGGTTGAGCTCCACTGGTCTTCTCAAGGCTTAATGAGCCCACCACGCCCTGGCAACCCACTGCTCCTCAGCCTTGGCCCTCACCTGACCCAGACGGTCCACAGAGCCCAAGTGCCTACCAAGCCCAGAGCCCCTTCCGAGTCAAGCAGCTAGAGGTCTTGGGACCCTAGGACTCTGGCCACCAGCAAATGGACAGGGTCTCCGTCCTGGACTAGCCCCCATAATGTCACCTAGTTGGCCCAGGGCACTCTAAGCACATCGTGACTCCCAGCCCCTGACCAAGTTTGCTTTGGGTACCAGGGATTGGAGCAGGATGTCATGGAAACAGGATGCTGGGAAGAAAACAGAGAAGCAAGTACACGGACCACGGTACAGGAGGCACTGGCTTCCCAGAACCAACTAGATGACCACTCATTCCATCAGCTCTGTAATTTCCTGTTTTCTGCAAAGACGAGATGCTACCTTTGAAATCATTTTTAAAGCCTTTATTTAAAATAATTTATCTACCGCTAAATAGTAACTATTGAAAGCTCTATTTCCAAACTGGGATTGTTATTTCTGGCATGAATTAGATGTGTTATTTTTCAAGAATGTATTTTTGTTACCAGACGGGGCCGTTTTTATTTCATTCAAGTAAAGTAGGCATGGGTAATAAAATAAATAAATAAAAACAGAAGGGAACTGAGCAACTAGCCTTATTTTTTTTTAATCCCACCACTTTTTTAGGAAGAAAATAAATCAACCCACTCACTGTCCCTTCAGTTGCTCCCACCAAAATAATCTTCCTGTAATTACAGCAATGCAAACATACATATAAACAATATACATTTTATATATGTAGTTACACACATTTTAACCAAACTGCAATTATGCTATATCTTTTCGCTGCTGGATTTTTTTATCCCATAACACTTAACCTTTATTGGTGACCCCCTTCCTCGTCCGTGGCTCCGGAGCCTCACCGCCTCGTTCAAATACCAGCTCTGACCTCTCACAGCTGTGTGATCTTGTGAAGGTTCATAACCTCTCTGTGCCTCTGCTGGTACATATGGATAATTACAACACTGTCTACTTTATAAAATGTCGAGAGGGTTAAGTGAGGTCACATAGAGCACTCAGAAAAGTGCTTACCATGATAAATGCTCAGAAAAACATTAGTACTTATTACACAGATCTAGCTTCTTTCTCAACAGTGGGGTAGAATTCCATTACATAAATACACCATGCTCTGCGATGGGAATCTTTTACTACTGTTTGTTCTCATAAGCCACAGTACAAAGGATGTCCTTGTACGTATATCTTTACTCGTCCGTGCTACGATTTTTGGAGGATGAATTCTCAGAGGAGAGAGAGCTGTATTATTCAACAAGCACATTCTAAGTGTATACGTCTCTTGACAAATTCCCCTCAAAAAGGTCACAGGGATTTACATTCCTACCAACACTGGGTGTGTGCTCATTTCTTCAGTCTCCCCAATTCTGAAGGTTACCAATCTTTTTAATCAGATAGGCAAAAATAAAAACAATGCCACATTGTTGCTTACATTGAAATTTCCTTAGTTATTAATGAGATAGAATATCTTTTTACATTTGCTTCCTCTTTAATGGGCCATTTGCAGTGTGTGTGTGTGTGTGTGTGTGTGTGTGTGTGTGTGTGTGTGTACCTTTCCGGTTTACCTGTTTTTGTTGTTTCTGATTGATCTGGGGAATACGTTCTATAGCATAGGTATTCACAGCTTTCCTGCTAGTATATGTACCAAATACCATATAATGAATTTATATTTTGGTTTTTTTATGGCTTCTTCCATAGTACAGGTTTGGGGGGGTCTTTATGTTTTGCTTTTTAATTTTTAGGTGGTCCAACTTGCCAAGCGTTTTTCCTTTTGGCTTCTGCGTTTGGCGCCAGATTTAGACAGCCCTTCCTCACCCCAAGATATAGAGATAGAGATGAAGTAGGGACATGACATGTGTCCCTCTACCTGGCCTTGAGGGATGGATGGATAGATAGATACATACATACATACTTACATAGACAGACTAATTTACATGTAATCTTACATAAACATAGTCTTACACTCTTTTAATTTCTTAATATTTTATATCTAATGCACAAACCTTTAATCCATCTGGAATTTGTTATTATACACGGCATGAGGTAGGGACCCGATTTTATCCTCTTGCAAATGGATAGCCATTTGTGCCACGGTTCAAAGTGTCTTTGACCTCCAAGTGGCTCACCTGAGGGATAAGAATCTCTGGACTTGAGTCTGTCTAGCCTGGGAAGAAAAGTGGGCCGGGAAGGAAGCAGATCCCCCCCCACTCTCTGCCCCCTCCCCTTACATTTGTCATATCCAGCAACAGCAAGCATCAATGAGCCTCGTCTGCTCAGAGAGCAGGGCAAGGCGGGCAGGCTGCCGAGGGGCCATGAACACTACATCACATGAACACAGCATCACGGGAATGGTCAGAGCCTGAGCGACAGTTACCCTGGGACCACAGTAACTTACGTGCCCAGAGAAATCATTTTCCTGGAAGATGCATTTTAGGCAGCACGGAGGCTCAGGTGACCCTTATATCATCTGGTCCCAGGTTTCTGCGGATTTACACATGCTGGCTTCCCACAATAGAAAGAAATCTAATTACCAGTGGAATAACTTACAGGTAAGGGGACCTCCAGTGTGCACTCGAACTGGCTGTAAATCGCCCAAGCTAGATCCCGAGGAAAGTGAACTGGTGCTCAACCAAGACACCTCACAGCGCAGAGAGTAAGCATCCTTCCTAACCCAGGTGTGGCCAGGCGAGCAGGTGGGCTTTAGAGGACCCAGGCTATAGAGAGCCCAGAAAATGGAAAGACCATCAGACTGGGCATCAGGATGCCTGGGTCTTCATTCTCCTACTGGCCACCAGTGTGCCGTTAGCCTCCTGCGTGACACCCTTCCTCAGTTTCCCTGTTCAAAACCACTGGTTACCATGTATGAATCCGCATCCCAGGCACATGCTGTGTGTTTTAGATACAAATCTCCAATTTTCATCACTGAAAAGGGAGAATGAGTATTTCCATTTTGCATATGTGGAATCAACATCAAAAAGTTTAAGGCAATCAGTTCAGAGTGACATTGCCAGAAAGCAGCAGAGCTAAACATCAGCGGCCCCCCTCCTGCCAAGCACAAAATGTGAGCCTTTTCCCCAGCATCCGTGTTTCCAGAACTGTGTACAGAAGCTAAAGGGTGCATGGAGGAAGGCTTTCTGGGCCTCCCACTGAGGAGGGAGGCTCCCGGGTCTTTTCTCTCCCTTGGCCTTGGCGTGGCCTTGGCCCTGGTGACTCCTGCACACAGAGTCTGCGGTGGCCTGGTCCACGCAGCTGCCCAGCACTCCACACCAGGGGCTCCTGCCTCACCGGAAACCACGTCCCCCTGCAGTGAGGAAAGGGGGGAAGAAGACGCGCGTGAACACGGGCAGGGCCAGGGGTGAGCGGGGCCCGCACGCCGTGTGTCTACACACGCAAGTTCTCACACAGCCAACTGTTACATCAACTACAATGTCCTATGCACCACCTGGACCAAAAGATCTTCGTAACAATGTAAACTGAAAAAATTCGTATGGTTGTAGCCTTTAAATACCTGAAGGTCTTCCCTTAAAGACAACTCAGTTTAACTATTATTGTGCACGTCTGAGTGTTCTGTTAATGGGCTGGTCATATTTGAACAAGTATTAAAATAAATGGAGACATAGCTCATTTATTACTTTATATTTATTTCCTAACATTTTTGCCTTCACTTCAAAGAAATCTCCAAGTACATCCATTTTCACAAAACCTGACTCTATTGACAATAATCATGTAATAATTGAAATATAAAACGTGACTGTATTCAAAGAGAATAAACCATGAATGTACTTTCATTTTTAAAGTTCCTTAAACTATGTGTAAAAATTGGGAAAATTTTTTAAAAATCATATTTTGATATGATTCAGTAAAAGTTATTTCTCTTCTAAAATATTAAAAATGGCTAGAAAAATTAAAAGGCAAAATATAAATCAAAATACATATAAAATATTTTAATCAAAGGTTCTTAAATAAAGCTGAAACTTTTACATTTAATTTCTTAAAAATTTGGATATTAAATATTTTTATAAAAATAAAACAGTTTGCGACTGTTAAGAGTAATACGAATTGTTCGCTCTAGTAAAATACGCTCAGCATCCATTCGCAAGTGTTGGGAGCACGGCGTTCGTTCTTATCTCCAGAACCAGGGATGCGAGTATGAAGGGAAGCAAGAGAATGAGTGCTCGGCACTGCAGAGAAACAAGAATTTGTTCTACAAGAATCGACTGCATTCCAGCTGAGAGGAAGGATTTGACAAGGTAATTAATTTGCCTTTTCTCTTACGCAAGCCCTTCCCCAGCCCCGATCCGCCCTGCTCTCGAGGAGCCGTCCGCCTCCAACATTTCTAGAAGTGTCGGGCACACAACCTTCACAGTATCGGATCCAGTTATCCCGAGCATAGACAGAGATGTGCAGGAAGGTGTCCCCGGGGTCTGGATGGTGATTGTGACAGAGCCGGTCTTTAGGGTTACGATTGTGCTGGGCCCACCCTGAGCTCCAGATCCCAAGTGTCAGAGGCAAGTGTACTTGTGTGTGTGTGTATGTGAGTGTGTGCATGCGTGTATGTGAGTGTGTGAGTGTGTGCGTGTGTGTGAGTGTGTGTGCATGTGTGAGAGTGTGTGTGCATGTGTGTGTGAGAGAGTGTGTGTGTGTGCGTGTGTGAGAGAGTGTGTGTGCATGTGTGTGTATGTGTGTGTGAGAGAGAGTGTGTGCGTGTGCGTGTGTGTGTGAGAGAGAGAGTGTGCGTGTGTGTGTGTGTGTGTGTGAGATATTCGAGCCCTCCAAAGTATAAATCTCAGAGCAAAGGTTATTCCACGTACAGTCTCAATGTGGTGCAGGAAACAGAAGTTTGGAGGAGTCCGAGGCCCCCCAAGAGCACCCCCCGGCAGACTCCGAGGACTCAGCACACGGTCCTACTCATGGCTACGATTCATTACAGCAAAAAGATACAGAGCAAAGTCAGCAAAGAGAAAGGCGCATGGGGCCAAGTCTAGAGGAAACCAGGCACACGCTTCCAGGGTCCTCTCCCCCTTTGGAGTCACACAGGACAAGCTTAATTCCCCAGCAGGGAGTTGTGACAGCACGTGTGAAATGCTGTCTCCTGGGGAAGCTCATTAGGTGCCTGCCTGTGGCTTTTACTGGGAGAATGCGGAACGGTGTCCTGGTCACATAGGCGCCCTCTGCCTGCCACATACCAAAATTCCAGCCTCCCAGAAGGCAAGCAGGTGTTGAGTGTGAGTCACACTGTTTGGACAGGCACCGGGAGCCGCCCTTACTAGGGAATGGTGGGGACCTTGCCCACACCCACGTTGCTGGATGTCAGCGAAGGGCCAGTCTTGCAAGCAGGGCTTTCTGAGGAGAGCGGTCTCAGCAGCTAAAACTGGTCTCTATAGAAAGTAGCTGGGCTATGGAAGGCGGAGGAAGGGGAGCCCTTTTCATGCTACCCACCGTCGAATTTCATTGAAGGTGAAAGCTGGAACTGCCTGGGTAGAATAGGAGTCAGTGACCAGCTGACCGCCTTACGCGGATTAATCCGAGGGGTTGCGTGCAGTCTGAGTGGGCTCATTTCCCGTTGCATAGACGCACCGTAGCCAATTACCCCGTCTCCTAAAAGATGTTAACGAGACGACAGCATTTTATAAACCTCATATTCAAGCAAATCCAAACAATATACTGTTCAGGAAGGTCCTAGATGGTTAAACTATTTTTAAATGCAAAGGAAGTCAGGACAATTTTTACCGGAGGAGAGGAGGGGAGGAAGGCAGGGACTGGAGGCTCCCCTGGAGAGAAGCGGTCTATCAGCAATGCTCCTAAGATGGGGCTGGGTTCACAGGCTCATTGTATATATTTATGGTTCATAACTCCACATGAAGGAAGTTATGAAGCATCTGTTCTTTTACCTGGACCGAAAGATACGCAAACTAAAACACTTTAATTGTTTAACATTTGTCTCCCATCTGGGCCATGGGAAGGTACCCTTTCTGGCTATGAACACATGTGAGATGGGCTTCTCAGTGCTGGTTATCCCCAAAGCTAAAATACATTATCATTTCATTGACGTAGAAACCCGTGGTCATCTTAACTCAAAGGACACCAAGCTTACTATTCTTTTATTAGTGCCTGGTCCTGAGCCATCCCACCTTTCTCACTGAGGGTCTCATTTTTGTGAATCAATTAGATCCTGGGAATCAATTCGCTGTTTGTTACCCTGCATTTCATTGTGTATTTCAATTTGTAGGTGAATAATATTGTTTTGTTCTTAGTATACTTATTTATAGTTACATTCTATTTATGACAAGTGACCGTAAGGGAGGAAAACGTTTTCCCTTCTTCCCTTCTGCGTTCTTTGGCTGGTCTGATAACTGAATTGACATGAGGCAGATTAATAGGTGTACGTATGGGAGCCCCACAAAGACAGGAGACCCTCTCAGACAGTCAGTAACTGAGGCTTATACACCATCTAAGCTAAGCAGAAGGGGGTAGGGCTCTGGGGCTCGAAGGGGAGGACGACAAGTTACAGGAAAATGAGAAAAGCATAGCTCTCTTCCCGGTACAGGCCCTGCATCTAAAGTCTTTCGGGCCATGTAGGGGCAGGTAAAGGCTCTCCCTGACTCCGACGGGCCTTGGGCGTCTTTAGCTCGAAATAGTCCATAGGCCCGAATGGCACATTCTGGGGCAGCCTGCCCGGAATCCCATTGCAATGCTGGTTTTCTATTTATGGTACAGATGCAATGTTTCCTTTTAAAATAAGTTTATACGTGGGACGCCTGGGTGGCTCAGTCGGTGGAGTGTCTGCCTTCGGCTCAGGTCCTGATCCCCGGGTCCTGGGATGGAGCTCCGTGACCTAGGGGCTCTGTGCTCACCAGGGAGTCTTCTTCTCCCTCTGCCTCTGCCCCTGTGCTTGCTCATGTCTCTCTCGCTCTCTTTCCCTCACACGCACACGCTTGCTCGCTCGCTCGCGTGCTCTTGCTCTGTCTCAAATAAAGAAATAAAATCTTTAAAAAATAAAATAAGTGTCGACTTATCTAAGCTAGAATCGGAGAGAGGTTAAGCACAAATGTTAATCAAACGACAGCACAAATGGCGTAGGGATGTGGCCAAAGTCATCTGAGAAGTGAGTAAAAGCCTCAGCTCAGAAAGCACTGTCCAGCATCCAAACATCCACCAGCCAGGTTCACTTGGTGAGGCTCTGTGGGAGGCCACGGAGTGATGGGGGTGGGGGGTGCGACATGATCTTTCTCCCTGGGGAGTTTCCACCCGGAAAAGCGGCACACGCTGTTGGAGCAGATCGGGAAACAGTCACTGCTGAGCTCTCAATGCCAGTGCCCGCAGGGGGCACAGAGAAAACTGAAATACAGGACGGGCCCAGCTTGTAAGGCAAGTGTGACATTTCGAGTGGCACTGCCTTTTCAAAGCCCTTCCTAGACATTAGGCTACAACCAAGCCCAGCATTTCCAAGGGCCACGTACAGATCCAGGGGGTCCCAGTTGGCACCACTGGTTTACTGCACTGTATGTGCTTTCCTGAGGCAGGGTAACAGGTATCAGGTTTAAAAAATGATAAACCAAGAGCACAGGGCAGTAGGTGACGGGGCACTGTGTGCATCAGGACTTGCCAAGAAAGACCCTACCGAGAATACTCGTCCTATCTGCCTAGGGGAACGAAGCCCCAGTTTACTAGATCTGGACTGATGGTGTTGGCATAGCACCAGTGGGGCTATGGATGGGCCCTGCTAGAACAGCCCTCGTAAGCGTGACCCAGGAGTCGCCGCAGACAGCAATCCTCTGATGTCACAGCTGCTCCCCCCACTTTCACTCCCCCCAACGCCGACCGGCAATAGAAACGGACAAGGAAAAGCATTAAATCAAGACACTGTTGGGGACCAGGCAGAGCAGGGTGGCAGATGCCCTCTAGGGCATCCCCCCAGTCACCCAGGCCCAAGGAGATGAACACCAGGAAGGCCAGACCCTGAATGTTTATTTGGAGGCATAGAGTATTATTAGAGCCATCTCACTATTTAAGGAAATTATAGACATAGTAGGAAGAGTGAAGAAGGTCGCAATGAGAGACTTGTTCACTGAGTCCCGACTACGTGGCCCATCCAGCCCTAAGTACAGATAGGAGAGGTTACCTCAACCTTCAAGCGGCTCAGGGAGATGGAGGGGGACAGGCACATAACAGGTGACAATGCAGTAGAATGGGGCGATCGTGCTCTGTCCTAACACCATGCTCCAGGAAGGACAGAGCCCAGATAAGGGGTGGCTCACCCTGTAGATGACCTTAGGAAAAGTCTTTGTAAGTCTTAATGACTTCTGTTGCCCAGAACAGAGCCTAGCATAGAGTGGGTGCCCATCAGATATTTGCTGTAGTGCTGAATGGATAAGAAGCCAGTGACTGGCTGCATGATGGTCCCCAAAGATAGCCGTGTCCTCAAGCCTGGACCCTGTGACTATCACAGCTTTGCAGACTTGATGAAGTTCGGACTTGAGATGCAGAGATGATCCTGGACAATCCAGCTGCGCCCTAAATGCGATCCCAAGTCTCTTGTAAGACAGAGATTTGACGCACAGAGAGGAAGAGGCAATGTGACCACAGATGCGGAGAGACGGGCCACGGAGGCAAAGGAGTGACGCGACCACACGCCAAGAGGACCATCAGTCACCACCAGAAACTGGAAGAGACAGGAAAACTGTTCTCCCTGGAGGCTCCCAAGGAAGCACAGCCCTGCTGATGCCTTAGTTTGGGCCCCTAAGACTCAGTTCAGGTTTCTGGGCTCCGGAACTGTAAGAAAACAAGACTCTGTTGTTTTTTAAGCCACCGACTTTGTGTGTTGTAGGAGCCTCGGGTAATTAACACGGCCACCGCTCTGGGAAGAAATGATACAGCAGAGGGAGCGACAAAAGCTGTCTGGGAGATGCCACATAGTTTGGAGAGCCCAGGGATCCCGAGCTGAGGCCCCCTTGGATGCAAACGGCTTTGAGAAAGAGGAGTCGGGCTTGGTCGTGCGGGATGGATCGAAGATACAGAGGCCAGAGGCCGGGAACCCTGCCAAGAGGTTCTCGAGGCAGCCCGGGCATGCAAAGGGGGATGAGAGCCAGGCCTCGGGGATTAGCAGTGGGAACGAGAGAAGGGGCCGGTGCAAAGAAATTTCAAAGGCAAAATTGATGGAGCTTCGTGAAAGATTGAATATAGCAGATGAAGGAGAAATTTCTTCCAGCTGTTAGAGCTGAGACGGGCAGAGAGGGAGAGACTGGAGGAAAGGGGAGACATTTCTAAATGCTGCTAATGATAGCCAGTTGGCCGCAGAACCATCCCAGTGCCGTGATTTGAGCTGCTCGAAGCGCGCTCTCCATGGCTGGCCACCAGTGGCTGGAGGAAAATGCGATTGCCAGGAGGAAGAGTTCCTTCCAGCCTCCCTTCTGTTCTCCCCTCCGCTAAAGCCTCCCACGGCCTTGATTTTCAGAGTGGGGGTGGGCAGGAGAATGGGGTGGAGCAGACGGAGGGAAGAGAAGAGAAATGGGGGGAGAGGAGAGGAGACAACAGAGCACGGGTCAAGCACGCACAGACGTCTTCCAGCTGCCATCTCGCCAGGGGCCTGACCAGGATCCCACCCAGCCCATCGGAGTGAGATTGCAACCTTCACAGTTCCAGCCACCCTGCATCTCACTTGCGGCTACTTCCTTCCCCAAGGACCCCGGGGGCAAACAAACTTTCTCACCAGCAAAGCAAGCGGATTCTGATGCGTCTGGAGACTGCAGAGCACGGAGAAGTCAGTGGCCTGAGCAGGTCCTGGTCGTGAGGCAAACAGCTCATTGAGAATGTACTCTCCAACCCAGGACTGCCCGGAGCCTGGAGCAGGGCCCAGGAAAGACAGTGGTTGATCCCAGAAGCACATCGCAAGAGCTGTTGGCTATGGCTCGGGAGAGCATGAGTAATAAGCGAGCATTGCCCCGAGCATTCGGTCCCCACGTTCACCCCCTGGTCGCCCAGCGCCCCCTGGGGAATCCTGCAGATGGGTCAACTCACTGCACTGAGCAATTCTCCCTCCGAGAAAGCCACGGCTCTCACTCACGTCCCCCTTGGTACAGAAACTGCCAGGCCTCGGTGTCTGTCTTGGCTTGGGGGTGGGAAGCAGAGAACACCAAAATTCCTGCATTTACTTATTAGTTATTTATTGAGCCTGTCCTGTGTGTCAGGCACCTGTTAGATGCTTTGAGTCCTCAGTGAATAAGACAGGTCCAGGCCTGGTCCCCACGATGCTTATAAATATTACCAAAAATAGCTTTTAAAAAAGCCTGAGCAGAAGCTTGAATCAGAACCAAATCTCCACATTTTCCAAAAGCATTGACTGGCGAACGTGCAAATGTTCTCTGGACCAAAGCAAGGTCTCATTCCATTTGAGTCTGTCTACTTTTGGGGACTCCAACATCCTGCTGAGCAACAGGAAGGACATGGCCTGTCTCTTCGGACAAAGTCCCCAGAGAAGTGCTCCGTGATCACCGAGAAATCAATTTAATCATACCGCTTTCCAGCAGTTACCTGGCTCCTCCTGCAAGCCCCTTCCCATGTTCATCCACTCACTTGACAATGATTTATTGAGTGCCCAGCGTGTGCCAGGTGTGGACGAACGGTCCACAGCCCAGCAGGTGCACGCCATTCATCCGCTCTTCCTGTCAGCCTTGGCCAGTGGGCAGGGATCCACGGCAGCCCTGGTCAGACAGGCAGAAAGCTGAGCATCAGCCCGCACAAGGAACTGACCCCAAAACCAAGGGCTGGCAAGGGGCGGAGCCAGACAAAATGCCCAACACCCTCGTTCCTATTCTAACACCTTCCCTCTAGGCTCCGCCCAGTTCTGTCACTGAGAACCGTCTGCCCACAGAGCCATGGCCAGGCCTTTGGCATTATCCAGCCTATTCACATCCGTCACTTTACCTGAGCCCCCTGGCAACCCCGGACGGTAAGCTTTTTCACCCCCATTTTACAGACGAGGAAATGGAGGCACGAGAAATGTCGGAATGTCTCCCAACTCACACAGCTGGTAAGTTGCCACATGGAGGCAGGAGCCCAAATCTTGAGACTTCCGTGTCTTCTTTTCTCTTCACACTGAACTGTTCCTCTTTGTTCCTGGTCTCTTGTCCTCCCACCCTCCCCCCGCAAAAAAATCACAACCCAACCAAAAAAAAAAAATTAAGTTAAATTAAAAACAGACATGTCTTCTCCTCTCTAGAATCTGGCAGCAGGCAGCAGCCAAGCCTCCCGAGAACGCTTAGTGATTTCCAGGGGAAATCTGACCATCGCTAACGTCCAAAGATACTGTTTTCAATTAGGGAGCTGAGAGCTTTGGCTTCAGAGGCAAGGGAACAGTGGAGAATGCTCCGGCAGAGAAGGACTGACCTCTCTCAGAACCCCCTCTGTTCCCGGCTAATATGTCAAGAGCTTCTTAAATGGAACGTTATGTGTCTGGGATTTGACTGTCAGACTCATCCTTTTGGGGTAGGGTTTAGGGTTGTTGTTTTTTTTTAATCTAAAGTTGATTGCCTCTCTCATTATCAAAGCCACCATCCATCTGGTCCCACTTTCTTAAGGGCTGCAGCAAGGAATAGAGCTGGAAATGTGTTTTTACTTGAGGTTTGAGGATTCCCTCCTCCTGCCTTGCCGGGGGTTGTTCAAGGTTTAATGTTGTCACGGCAGTACGATCTTCCAGTAGTGGGTGGCCCGGCTGTGCCATTTGAAACTAATTTACAGCTTCATCTGGGACTATCGTCACTTTAAATTAATTAACCAAAAGCATCAAAAATTATTTGAGGGAGGGAGGATGCAAGGAAGGAGGTGGGGGGAGTGTTTTCAACAGTAAGAAAGGACGCCTCAAGCTTTGCTCGATACCGCCTTTGGGTCCAAAGGGCAATCTTTCCTATCTTTCCCACCCACCTTTTGAATCAAAGCACACACGTGCGCCATAAAAAATTCAGTGCGCTGTTTTCTGAAAGGTTTCTTTGGGAAGATAAGAACTCTGTGTTGGTTTCCACAAAGCCAAGCCAAAGCTGTTACTAGGGGGAAAAGGTGCATAGTGCAGGGTGATGGCAACTTCCTCCTGCAGCACGCAATGAGCTAGAGGGAGCCTTGGTGCAGGAACTGGTGGGGGTGGGGGGTGGTCTTTGGGGGGAGGGGGAAGGGGGGTTACCGCACTCCCATCGTCGGAAGCAGTTTCTTCCCAGGCTGTAGGAGATCATTTATTCCTCGCACATTCCGTAAGTATGTGATAACCCCTTCTATGGAGCACGCACCGTGGGGGAAAGAAGAGCCTCTAAGAGGCTTACAGCCCTCATCGAAATGACACCCAGCATTGTACCACTCTTGGAGGTCTCACACGTTCTCACTTCACCCTTGCCACAACCCCGGGAAGCACGCAGCATTATCAGTCCGTTAGACAAGGCTCAGAGAGGTCAAGAGCCTTGCCCCTGACCACACAGCTAAGAAGTGACAGAGCAAGTGCCCAGACCAAGGTCTGTCCCTGAAACCCATAGTTGGGGATTATAAACACAAAAGCAACGGGACAGAAGGGATAGTAAATCTTTGGGGACCTCCACATGAATAGGATTGGGAGTCAGCAGGCATCTTATTTTTCTGCAATGAACGGATCCTCCTCCCGCCCCCCACCGCCGTCATCTTGAGACTCGAGTCAGTGACGTGGCCCAGAGACCTAGCTTTTCGACTAGCTCTAGGGCGTTCTGTGCCCTCACTCATCGCCGCGTAAATCTGTCGGTGACAAAAACCAAGCACATCATCTCTGGCTCGACGAGCCGTTCTAAAGCTGAAACACGCAGATTATAATCTATCTGTTCTTATGTGCCAGCAAGTATCTGAAAGTAATTTGAGAGCCATTAACTGATGCTTGCATAATGTCTGGCTCGTACTAAATACTCCAAAAACACTGGCTATGATGTTACTCCCCAAATCCTCCCCCACCCCCTCAGAGCCGGAATCTCGGAGTTGGAAGGGAGAGACACAAAGGTCCTTGAGCCAACCCAAACTACGGATATCTGTGATGGAATTAGGTCCTCCATAGCAAGAGCTAACGCGGAACGCTTAGCATGTGGTAAGTTCTATTATACTACTTTAAGTACATTAATTCTTAGCACAACCCTGGGAAGTCTTTGCTTACCCTGACAGATGCAGAATCTGAAATAAGAATGAATGAAACATCTTCTTCTCCAACCAAGATTTGAGCCCAGGCAGCTTGCCTCCCAGCTAGGACACTAAGCCAGGATGCCATTTAACCTGTCCAAGTCTTCCTTACCATCCTGAACAACCAGTCGTCCAGCCTTAGCTCGGCCATCCCAGTGCAGAATGCTCACATCCTCCGGAGACAGCCTCCTGTTGCATTTGAGGGCAACTGGTTTTGGTAGAAAGTTCATCTCAACGTTGAGCTGAAATTCCACTTCCTGCCATTTCTACTCATTGCCCCCGATAATGCCTGGAGACTTCCAGAACAACTAAACTCTTTTCCCCAAACTTCGGCAGGCTCAGAGGACCTCCTGAAGTGCAGATCTGTTTCTACAGCTCTCGGGTGGGGTCTGAGGTCCCGCGTTTCTCGTAAGCCCCTGTGATGCTGACGCTCCCGGTCCACGGAACACACTTTGTGGGTTGAGGTTCTAGATCAAAAGAAGGGTCAAATCCAGCCTGCCACCTGTTTCCAGGAACATTTTATGGGAACCTATCCACGGCCCATCGGTTTATACACCATCCACAGCAACTTCTGTGCGACAGCAGAGCTGAGTAATTGTGATAGAAACCGCCAGGCCTAAAAGCCTAAAATAGTCGGCCCTTCACATGAAAGGTTTGCCAACCCCTGCTTTAGATGACTGCCCTTTCGTTTTCCAAAAGCACCATGTCCTCTGAGTATTCTCACCTCAGGCCTCACCACCTTCCCCATCGGGCTGAAACTCAAGTCCCCGCAGCATCCTGGGGTCTGACTCCCGAACACGCTCAGGTTTGCCAGAAGCCCTCGTAAAGGAGGGCCATTCCCTCCTGATTCTGAGGCTCTATTCTCTGCACGGGAGGGTCAGCACATGAATCTCTGCCCAGTGTCTCTGCTCCCCCATCCTTACCCCCCACCCTCACCCCCCCACCTTCCCCACCCCGCAGTGTCTCTGCCCCCCATCCTCACCCCCACCCCCACCTTCCCTATCCTGCATCCTCACCTCCTCCCCAGCGCTCTCGCTGTCTCCTCCACTCCTCCCATTCTCCACTGCCCCACAGACTCTCCTTGCGCTTTCTGCTTAATAATTGATATCGACTGCTGCAGAATGCTAATTGTCAGGAGCAGAAGGAATCCCACACCCAGGCTGCAGCTAACCTGCTTCCCCCTCCGGAGGCCGTGGGGAGCAGTTCCACCCTGTAAGCGGGCATCTCTGGCCATCTGGAGATGGCATCCCACAGCCAGACGGCAGCAACCCAGGCCTGGGAGATGCCCGGGGGCCTGTTCCTATCTCCAGGACCCCTGCTTCTGTCATCTCAAGGCCTGTGCTCGCTCAGGGACATCTTTCGTGGCTGGCTGTGGCTCCGTGAGGGAGCCTTAGACTTGGCTCTTCTCTTAGGTGAGGCAAGAACCTCTTCACTGAGATGATTCAATTCCGGATACGCCTCAGACCTGCTGTTTTAAAAATGCCTTTCCTTATCTCAGCAAGTCCAGTAGGGCTTTCTGTGATGATGGAAACAGGCTGTGCAGGCCAATAGGGTAGCCATTAGCCGCACAAGGCTACTGAGCATTTGAAATGTGGCTACCGTAACAGGGGAGCTATATTTTTCATTTTAATTCAATAGCCACACACGACTAGAGGCTACTGTATCAAACAGTAAACAGCCTCGCTCGTGTGTGAAACTTACTAGAACTTGATCTTCCCACTCTTCAGGACCTAGTCAAAACGTCCCTTGGGAGAAGTCACATTCAGGGCTATTTGAAGTCACTGGTTCCTCAGTATGCATCCAGTCACTGAGAATAGGGATTAATTTGGGGATGCCAGAGAAGGGGGTTCTGGAAGCTGGGACCCAGGGACGGATGAGAAAGGGCAAGATCAAGCCAGTCGGAGACCAACACAAACAAACAAAATAACAATTTTGCTAACCCGGGACCCAGAGGCGACCCAAGTCAGTATGGAAGAAAGTCCTATCCGTGTCTACTGAAAGACCTGACACTTGATAAATGGCAGGAAGGGAGGAAGAAAAGGAAAGAAGGGATCGTGGAGAGGAAACGGATTCATCCTGTCCTGACCCTCAAGGAATTTGTAAGCGAGTTTAAGAAACACAATTGCAACAGCTGAAACAACTGGACAGCAATGAGGTGCTGTGGTACGGCAGCGCTCCCGTATAAAAGAGAGATTCCAGGACTGGGACGTCAGTGGGAGCTGAAGAAATCCGGGAAGAAGTGGGAGTCGGCGCCGGCCAGGTACTGAGCAGGTTTCGTTTTGATTACAGAGAAAGAGGAAGCTCTCTGGGCAGAAGGAAGTCTTGACAGACGTGCAAAGGTGGGGACCAGGAGGCAGGCTGGCTAAGCAGGCAACGGACCCCATCCGCTGATGGGGGTGACAGGCCAGCGGGGAAGGGAGAACTAAAGTGGGACAGCCACCTTGCACTTGGGGATCAGGAGAGTGGCAAGGCGAGAGTTTAGACTTCAGTACTTTCCTCGTTGTCTCAGAAGGTGAGAAGTTGAACAGGGTTCCTGCAGAGGCGTTCTGGAGAAGCAATGCCCAAGGTCAAGGCTCAGGAGGGGCCAGGGGCTGAGCCTGGCACAGACGAGCACCCAGCGTGTGGGACACAGCCTCCTCCAACTGGTTAAGGGTTCTCAGAACTGCACTGTGGTCCGAGCACTCCCTGTCTGATGCTTCTCCTTCCCTCCCTCCTTTCCCCGGTGTCAGACTCCTGCCTGCTCCTTGCCCTTTATCCTTCACCAGAGATCCCCCCAATAACTGTTGTGCACACCTAATTCTATCTCAAGCTCTGCTTTTTGTAGGACCTGCAATAACACAGTAGGAGACAGAGAATTATTCTATTATGTCCTTGAAGGCTGGGGCAGGCCCCTGACCGAAGCAGTCCCTGACGGTGTCTCTGGAGCATAGCGAGTACTCCGGACGCCTGTCCGGTATGACTATGCTTCAGCCACAAGGAAGGAAGGGGTCAGGCCACCAGCCGCAGGGGCATGGGAAAGGCAAGTTTTCTAGTTTGCCTGGGCAAATCCTGACGATGGCCCCCAGCGGCCTCCCCCACCCCATTCTAACCCCCAGCTTCTGGCCGTGACCACCAGAGTTATGAGCTGTGTGAATGCTCCCACAGCCATGTGCCCTGAAGACAGTGAGCCAAGCCTGCTCACATCTGAGACCCCTCCACTCCACTTTTCTCAAATATGGGCACCAAATGTTTCAAACTTTTGATCCCACAGTGATAACAGAAGTGTGAGGGATTGTTGGGGGGGGGGCACAGAGATGCACTGAGTCCCTGGTAATGTGTTCCCGGTGGAGGAAGGAATGGGGAGTAGAGAGGGTGTCTGTCACTCCAGTCCCTCTCCTGTCACCGGCCTCACTGTTAAGGTAGGTCAAAGGCCATCAGAGGAAACAGTCACTGGGTCCACTCATTCCGTTGCTTAAATCGGACTTCTCAGCCTCTGAAGCACCAAGGGCATTTGGGGCCGGACAATGCTGTGTTGGGGTCGCGGGGAGGGGGGTCCCATGCGTTGTAGGATCTGGTCTCTACCCATCAGATGCTAGCAGCCCTTCCCACCCTCGGTGGTGACAACCAAACGTGTCTCCAGATATTGCCCAAGTCCCGTGGGGATCAAAAGCCTCCTAGCTGCGAACCAGTGATTTAAATCATAGGAGTAATCCCATTTTGGACAGAAGAAAATAAATTCGAGTCTTGTGGGTTGTTTCTCTCCCATCCGTCTCCCTACAGCAATACAGTTCTCAGGTCCTACCGGGGCTCTGGCTACACTGAAACTCCCAAGATGGCTTTTCCAGACCTGATCCTGAGGGCCCCTGGCCCCTCCCCAGACTCCAGAACCTTCTCTGTGTGTCCGGTCCCATCTCATCAAATCCCATCGGCCAGGCAGCCAGGCCAAGCCCAGCAAACAGCCAGCCACGTGGCTTGGGAGTCTTCAGATCGTCTTACTTACGTATGCCAGTGGTTTCTGGTGCGGATCAATAACGTAGCTCTGCTTTCCCTCACTGCATTTAAAAGGAACTAATCCAAGCAGGGATTACATTTGCTGCCCATCACCGAACATCTCTTGATTTATTTATTCATTCAACAAATAGTTATTGAGTTCCTTCTAGACAGCAGGCACTGTGTTAGGAGCTAGGGATATAATCGTGAATCAGACAGACACCACCCTGCCCTTCCCAGTGGGGGAAGGTGCGGGCTCCGAAGTCAGGCTGCTGCGGTTGGAACCCTGGATCCACCATCTACTAGCGACATGACTTGGTCAGTTTTGACCTCTGTACGGCTCCATTCCTCATCTGAAAGGTGGAGATGGTGGCGGCTCCCGCCTCACGGGGAGGTGGGAGTGAGATGATGGAGAGCGTACAGGATGCTTAGCGCAGTGCCTGGCACGTGTTACAATAACCAAGAGCTCAGCTGGCAGTGGGGGTTGTCATTGTTATTATTCAAGATGTTGCATTCACGACTTTATAGCCTGGTGGGAGAGACGGACACAATGAACATGCAATTATATAAAGTGTGATAAGTGACCCGAGAACAAGATGCACAGAAGTCATTTGGGCGCAGGTGTGGGAGGACAGGGCTCAGAGATGCTTCTGCCAAGAAGCAGTGCTGCCCGAAACCTGAAGCTGAAGTTGAAATTAGCCAGAAATAAATGAGGTGGTGGGGAGAATGTTGCAGGCAGAGGGAAGGGCATGTGTTAAGGCTCAGAGACCGGAGCATGGGACTGGGGGACCTGACGGTGTTCGGTGTGGCCAGAGCGGAAGCTGACTTGCCGCCAAAGCAATGGAAAGCCACAGAGAGTTTTCAGCAAAGGAGGGGTGTGATCAGATCTGGTTTAGAATGCTCTCTCTGAGAAACGACCAGAGGGATGCACCCAGAGGTCACAGTGGCCTGGCCTAAGGAGTGACAACAGGAACGGGAAGAGGCGGACGGGCTCCGAGTCCACAGAGCAGCAGACTCGGTAAATGACGCATAAATATCTGAAGAAAAAGCGAGTGAATGGGGTACAACAATCCAGGCTTTGGGGGATCATTTAGGCTCCTGGCAAATTCCTGTAGCGTCCAGCCCAGGGGCAGCTTCGGGAAGCTGATTCAAAACAAAATAGAAAATAGAAAATGCCTTCCTCCCGACATCGAGAGAGAGAGAGAGAGAGAGAGAAACGGGGGATGAAAACCAGGCAGTCCGAGAAGAACACCACAGTGTGCTGGGCTCCAGGGGCTGCCGTGTGTGGTGAGACCAAGGAAATCACGTCCAGAGTCTGGAAGGCCGGGAGCTTGGAGGGACCAGATCAAAGGCCCTGACGTCATGCCGCAGGCACTGCAGCCTGGCTGCTGACAAATGAGCTCACGCAGGTAAAGCGCCTGGTATGTAAGTTGTTCTGCACGTGTTCAAGGTCTCCATGAGGGTGGAGCAGGAGCGCGCTGCCCATCGCACAGAACACCAGCTTGGAGTTTAAAACAGGTAGTCTGGGGCAACCACGAGAAAGAGCAAACTTTTTTAAATATGAATTTTTAATCAGACAACTAATTCTTATAAAAAATTAAAACATTACAGATAAGCTAAAGTCCCCGAGCTCAGTGCCAGACCCTTCCCCCCCTCCCCCGGAGGCGAGCATTCCCCAGGTCCCTGAGAATGCCTCCTCGCCTTTTTCTATCTATTTACACGCACACAAGGTGCCCAAGGAAAGCCATTATATTGTTTTGTGGGGAGACTTGTTTGCTTGCTTATTGTTGTGGCTGTGAATAGCCCTGTTCTCCACCTGCAATTTGCTTTTGAAATTCACATCATGTCTAGAGATCTGCCCATGTGGGTCCACAGGGCTCTGGCTCACCTTTCCTGCCTGTAGCCCAGGTGTTATGCTCCCCCCCCCACCCCGGGGAACCCGGCCACTCCCCCACCTACACTTTATACAACAGGCAGAAAATCCAAAACACCTTCCCCTTTCAGGATCGTAGGGGCCAAAAAAGCAGAAGTATCTTCCAAAAGTTCAGGATAAGGTCCAGAATGGTTGAGTCTACAGGGCCCCCAAAGCTTAGATGGAGCTGGGGGACATCTCCAACCTCAACAGTGAGGGCCCCATTTGGGCAACAGTTCAAATGTAAGATCGAAAAGAGTTGCAGTGGGTGAGAAGCTGGGCAGAGAAATCGCTTCTAGCTTCGTCCATGTCTGGCTTAACCCAAACGACACGCGTGCTGAGGTGGTGAAAGGAGGTTCTCCTACCTTCCCCTGGGGTGGACGTCCAACCCTACACTGTAGCCCAAACTGATTTCTGAGCTGGAGCAGAGAGAGCTCCTTCTAATATTGTCGGCAGACGGGAAGAAGGAGGTAAGAGGAGCTCCTTGTTTCTGCAAATGCCTTCGTTGGCCATGGCGGCCTGTTTCCTGACCCATAAGCGCACATGCCCGCCCTTCTGGAGAGACAAGGGTCTCGTTTGATGGTTGTGGTTTCTATATTGGGTCCCTTAGGTCACACCTGAATTTGGATGACTCAGAGCAGGCTAGATTCTATCAGACATGTCAGGTCAGAGGGTAAAACCAAAGCAAGGCCAAGGATGCTGGGGAGTGGCTGCAGGGGCCCTTGACTGGCCCGATCTGTAGGTTGGGTGAGCGGTCACCCCTGGTGATGCCCGAAGTTCCACACTACAGTTCCAGTGCTTGCTCAAGGCCTTCTACTTCATCCTCTTTTCGAGACAAAACTACCCTCCAAGCCCACAAGTCTGAAATTCTACCACCGGGTAGGAATAGGCCACATAGCACCCAACCCCCACACGGAGGAGCTGGACATGACCAGGGTTACTGCAGGGGTGGGGCGGAGACCCACAGAGGAGACCCAAGGGGATGCTGAGTCTGGGCTACCTCTTTGTCTCCAGGTCAAGTCCTGGCTTTGATCCTTACAGGGTGTCACAAGCGAGTGACCTGGCCTCTCAGCGGCACCCTTTCCCAGTCACATAAATGGAAGCCACACGGGGCCCTGTCTACCTCCCAGGGCTCCTGGCAGCTCACATGAGCTCTGGGTGTGCTGTCCAGATGGGCATGGGGTAGGGGAGCCAGGAAGGGACTCTACACCAAGCCTCAGTTTTGTTATCCATAAGCTGGATAACAACAGCCCCTACCTCATTAATGGACTGTTAGGAACATTGACGTAGATACTGCTGGAAGCACCCAATGAAAGGGAGGTGCTAATAATCATCATTGAAATAATAATTATGGGGGTTCCTGGGCGGTTCAGTTGGTTAAGTGTCTGCCTTCGGCTCAGGTCATGATCTCAGCGTCCTGGGATGAAGCCCTGTGTTGGGGGGGGGGGTCCCTGCTCAGCAGGGAGCTTGCTTCTCCCTCTGCCCCTCCCCCCACTCATTCTCTCTCTCAAATAAATAAATAAAATCTTTTTAAAAAAGAAATAATAATTATGTATAATGAAGCTTCTAAACAGTAGTCTGGGATATGCCCCTCGGGCTCGGAGAGGACTTAGCCTCCAGCAGATGGAAGCTCCGGTAACCACCAAAGATTCCAGGTTCTTGAATCAGCTTTTCTGATACGAGCTGCACCCATGCCACTGCTGCCTCTCCAAGCTTCCACCTACCAGCTTTCTCAGTCCTCCCAAAGTCTGCCGCCCTTGTGTGACCTGGGTGCTGCCACCGCCACGCCCCAGCCATCCCTTAGTTCTCTGCGCCCTGGGCCTCAGCAGTTGCGCTGGGAACAGTGGCGCTGAGAGTGTGAGGGACAGGCGGGCTCATCTTACAGGTCATAGGGCAGGTTCCTGCCCAGCATTTGCTCCAACGATGGGGGCGGGGGCAGTGCAAGGTCTGGAGGTAGCCCAGCGGCTTGCAGCTGGGGCCTTCCAGAGAAAACTCAGGATGGTGGGCCAAGCAAGAGGGTAGAACCTTTGTGGCCCCTCCTTGGTTGTTTTGAATTCTGCTGGTCCTGAGCCAGCGGCCACTGCCCCTCCACGCTGCCCCTCCTCCTCCGTGAGGCCTCCTACCATAAGGATGTCTGAATTTTGCATGGCCCCCCACTAAAGCCTTCTCTACCTCCTTTCATCAGACTGGAATACCCCCCCACTCCACCACCCCGGGCAAGACTCAGCAGTCAGTGGTCCCAATCTCCTGAAAGAACTGGCCTGGGCTCAACAGTGTGGCCAGGGGGGTTGTGCCAAGTCACCCCCGGACTTTCAGAGGGTCAGAGCTCAAAGGTCCAGCCCTAATCCCATCCCTTGGCGCAACAGATGAGGAAACTGAGTCTCTATCGGGAAGCGATGCGCCCAAAGTCGCAAGCTAGGAAGGGAACCAGGGGCCTCTCTTGACTTTAGCACCCCCCCCCCGCAAAATAAATAAACCCCACCTGGAGCCCCGCGTCCTACTTTTCAGCAAAACATAAACCCCATTGCAATTCTTTCCTAAATGCAGTCCTTTGCGGCTGTGGCCTTTAATGAGAATCATCTGGGCAGATTCCGTGTGAAACTCGGGCTGGCTCGCGAGGACTTGGGGGGCAGCTCGGGTTAGAGGGAGGCGGCGCCTGGCAGAGCCCTGCGGCCCCACCGCACAGACCCGCGGAGAGCCAGGAACACGCCCCCGCAGGTGTGTGTGTGTGGGGGAATCTCCAGGCCGCAAGCCCCCCGCTGCCCCCCACTTCCTGCCGGGGCGCCCTAGGCTCGGCTCCTGCTGTGAAAGCACGCGCTCGCGGGTCCTCGCCGCTCTCGAAATTCTGGGAATGTCCTTTGAAGTCTGGAAGGCCTTTCATTCGGCCGCCTTCCCTTGGCATTCGGCGAGCGGGTCCCGGGCGGTCGAGAGAGCCCCACCCCTTGCCCTGCGGCCCGCGCCGAGCCTTTGCTCGGGTGCGCAGCGCCACCTGCGGACCGCTCGCGCGTCCCTTCCAGCGGAGGGGTCGGTCCCTCCGCCCGCAGGAGGGGCTGAACACGGCGACAGCGGCAGGGCCAAAGAGCCCGGGGTTCAGCCTCGAGAAACTGTGGGTTAGAGGCCGGCCGCAGCAACGTGAACGTGGGTCACCCGTGGGTGCCGCCGGTCCACAGATGGGGGACCCCCCCTTCCTGTGCTGCTGTGAGGATCACAAGAAGTTGAGGTAAAGTCCTTGGCAGTGCCTCGCCTCCCCTCCCCCAGTCTCTCCGTACCCCTCTTGGATGCTGGGCCTCCCTCCCCCTCGTCAGCCACCGCTGCGCCTCTCCCGGCGCCGTCCCCACCCCTTTATTTGTGCAACCAGTCTAGTCGCTGGTAAGCCTCAGAGACTCCCTCCACCAGGATCCTGAATGCTATTTCTTCTTTCTAAGGTGACAGTCAGCCAACACGACAGACAGGCACAAGCACCGATCTGGGACTCGGGAGACTAGGGGACTCCAGCCAGCTTAGCCAACAGTCCTATGACCTTGACCTTGGATGCATCATTTGCCCCTCTCAGGGCCATTTCCTCAACTTTGAAAAAGGAGAGAAACTGTTTAGATCTTCACTTCTTGACTCAAGTTCTCTTTCCAAAATCTGGACACAATGAGACGTGCTCATCTTGTCCTCCCCCACCCTATAATGGCCCATCCCACTCCCTGCCCCTCCTGGGTTGAATTAGGAAAGAGCACCACCCCAAACTCATCAGCCACCTACAGACCTGGGGAGGGGGCAGCATAGACTCTGCTCCTACAGCTAGAGTCTTCAGAGACAGCCTCCTCTCCATGCCTTCTCTCCAGCCTCCTGCCTCTCTGCCTCCCGCTAGAGCAAAGTTCCCCCGCGCCCACACACACACACACACACACACACACACACACACACACGCCCCCGGCTGCCAGAATGGCCACCCAAAACATGGTTCTGACCAAGTCACTTCCTTGCTTAACACTCTCCAGTGGCTCCCCAGAGCCTTTAGGCTGCAGACCAGGGTCCATACCCTAGCCGAGTGCACAAGGGCAGTCTGACCCTGCTGACATTTCCAACATCATGTCCTGTCCTTTCCCCTCCTAGACTTGAGAGCCCCGTATATGAACCTGCTTGTAATTACACACACACCATGGTGACTCACACTTCACTTACAGGGTCCCTTTTGCCCAGGAGGCCCCTCCTTCCCCTCACCCACAGACACGCTGTCATGGGACTTCTGCTCTGCTCAGGTGCCTCTCCCCTCCCCAGCCAGGCTGGCTGTCCTCTGGGCTGCAAAGCCCTCCATGCGTACGTCTATGGCCTCCCCTAACCACAATATATTCAAGTGTAAGTCAGTGTTCTTGTTGTTCCAATTAGGTGTCTGTCTTCCCCTCTAAATTGTGAACTCCTCGAGGGCTGTCTTATTCATCTCCAAATAACCCAGATGGCTCCTGGGACCTCCCAGCCCACTTAGCTCTAGTTCAGATGAGCTTAGTGGCAGACACGGCTCGCTGCTTCCCCAATAGCCATTTCCAAGTCTCCCTTAATGATGGAACCCAGATTTGGTTCAGGGCGGCAATATGCCCAGTTAAAATAGTCTCCTTCCCAGACTCTCTTGCTGCTAAGTGTGGCCATGTGACCAACACCTGGCAGAAGTCACTGGGTGGGGCTTCTGAGAAAGCTTTTCAAAAGAGGACAGATCATGCATCCGGCCTTTTTTCCCCTCCTCTTTTTCCTTTCCTGGAACATAGGCAAAATGTCTGCAGAAGCAGCAGTCATTATGCAGTCATGAGTTAGAGCAGCAAGATGGAAGCCACCTCGGTGCCCTGTCTCAGCCTTGAGACATGACACCAGCTGCCTGCTTGTTCATACCACTCTTTGGTGATGGTGCCTGGGGGTGTGTTGGGGGGATCTCTTACTTGCAGTCAAATGCAGTCACAACTGATACAAACACAATTTCCTCACCCCAGAGTTCAGAGTCCTCCCCTCCAAGATGTCTGCCAGTTCCCAGCGGGCTCACATGCTCATGGTTACCACGGGCGTTAAGATCCTGCTCATTGTTCTTGTTCATCTTGGGGCCCCACCTGACAAGTCACCAGCCTTCCATTTTTAACAAGTTCACAGTAGGAAGCAGGTTCACTGAAAGTATTTTAGAGTAAAGACGCAGACACTCTGCATTGCAACATCTCCCATTTACTCAGGCTGAAGAATGTAAGCCTCATTCCTAGCAGTCCACCAGCTACTCCAGCCCCCTGGGGAGTAGATTCTGACCACATCAGTCCATGTGGTCCCCAGCCTCCCACCCTCTGGCCTCCTCTCTCTTCCTTCCCTCTCCTCTGATCTTCCCTCCCCAGCCCTCCAACGAGCAAAACCCAAATTCTTTTCATGTTCTCACTCACAGCAACTTAACCATCACTTCTCTGGCTTGGGCTTCTGAGAGCACCCTCACTTTCTGTCCCAGTGGCTTGCCAAGCTATTATTCCAAAGCTATTATTTCTCTCTAGGAGGAATTCTGTTACTAGAGGTTAAGATCATTAACTTCTCACTCTCTCTGCATTTATCTTTCCCCAGTGTTCCACACAGCGTAGGGCCTCCATGAAGGAAGATGGGTCAAATTGACAGAGCTGGGAGAGAACCCTGAGATCCCCACATCCCCATACTCACCTCTTTTAAGAGGTGCCATGGCCTCTGATTCGAAGGAATAATTCTGCAAGAAATGTCAGGCCAAGTCAGAAGAAAGATCGGTGCTAAGGCCACACTATGTGTGAGTCACCTGTGGTCTCTGGGCTCAAGTTTCCCATGAAGAGCTGTGACTGAAGTTAGGAGGACTCTTAATCTCATCTTCAAAAAACAAAGAATGATATGAGATCCCTTTGTAAATTGGAGATACCTTCGTGTTCCTTAGACTCTGCCTATTTTTCTTGATCAGTCTTGGCAAACGTTGACTTTTCAAAACAGTAACTTTGGGGTTTTTATTACCTCTACCAAACGTTCTTTTTCTTTGCTTGTCTTTATTATCACTTTCCTTTACTTTCTGCATTTATTCTAATTTCTGAAGTTTGATGCATGGCTCATGAATTTTTAGGCTTTCTTTGTTTCTAATATAAGTATTAAAGGCTATAAACTTCTCTCTATATATGGTGTTGACTGTGTCATCATGTTTTGATGTGTAATAGTTCTGTTAGCATTCAGTTCTAAATCTTTTATAATTTCTATTATGATTTCTTTAATCCATGAGTTGTTGAGAAGTATTTCTTTTTTTAACTTCCAAAATAATGGGGAGGGTTGTAGTTTCTTATAAACAAGGTTGTTGATGTCTAACTTAATTGCACTGGGATTACATAATGTAGTCTGTATGACAATAATCTTTTTGAAATGTTTGAGGGTTACTTCATGGCCTTTCTCATGATCAACTTTCATAAATGTTCTATGTGTTCTTGAAAAGAATGTGTGTTTTCTATTTGTGTGCAAAAGTCCTTGCATTTTTATGAAGTCAAACTTTGTATTGTTCAAATATTCTGTATCTTTGTTAATTTTGTATCTCCTAGAAAAATGAGTTAATAAGAAGGAAATGTTAAATATCTACTTAGAATATGAATTTGTTGATTTCTCCTTATAGTTCTGTCAACGTTTGCTTTATATATATCAAGGGTATTTTTTTTTTAGGTTCATGTCACTTAGACTTGTTACACCTTTCTGGTAAAGAATGTTCTATCATTATACTGTGGTACTCTGCTTTTATAGTTATGCTTTCTTCTTTAAATAGTATTTTGTCTGAAATTCATATCCCCACACCATTTCTTTTCCTTGGCTTAGTATTTGTCTGGCATAAATTTTTCCATGCTTTTACATTCAGCTTTTGTGTGTTTTTATGTCTCTTGTAAACAGCATACAAACTGAATTTTGCTTATTTAAAAATAATCAACTCTGAAAACCTTGGTATTTTACCAAGAGATTTTTAGCTACTTTATATTTATTGTGATTACTAGCATATTTCTGTTTTTGTTGTCTTACTTTGTATTGTACATCTGTCCCACTTTTTCTCTACTATTTAATTTTTCTTTACTTGTCATTTGGGGGGATTGATTATTTTTCTCATTCAGTTTTTTACCTTTTTTACTTCCATAGTTACTCTAGAAAATTTTAATGTGCATATTTAACAATGTCTGAAGTTATTCTGTATCCTTACCTTTCTCCTTAACAATCCATGGACTCTAAAATATTTATCTCTGATCACTCCTCCATACTTGCAAGTTATTGGGATCTATGTTTTATTCTATTTTCTTTCTTCAACCAGAAAATAGGCATTACTTTATAAAGTGAACATTTATTTATATATACACACATGTTCAGCACTTTCTTGGCTCTTAATTCCTTTTTGTGTGCCATAGCTGGGATCTGGGATCACATCTGAGAATACATTCCTTCTGTGAGAATATGATTTTTTGTCTAAAAAGTCCATTATAAGATAGTTTGGCTGAGTATATAATTTTAGGCTAACAGTATTTTCTCGCTGCACATTTTTCTACTGCCTTCTGGTTTCTATTCTGCTCATAGTGTAATTACTTTGTGAGTAATCTACTTTCTGGCTGCTTTTGTAATGTGTTCTCTGCCTTTGGTGTTCTGAATTTTCACTATGATATGTCTAGGGGTGAATTTCATATGCTGCTTAAAATCCAGAGTGTCTTAGTTCTGATGTTTTGCATCTTTCAACGATTCTGGAAATTTCTCAGGCACAATCTCCCTGTCTTCTCATCCTGAAACTCTGATTAGAGACTGCTCTATCCTCCATGTTGCTTCACTTTTCTCTCATATTTTCCATTGCTTTTTCTCTCTGATCTACATTCTAATTACTCCACATTTATCTTCTAGTTCCTGAATCTCTCTTCAGCTGCTTCTAATCTCTGTATCCCCTATCTACTGAGATTTTCCATTTCAATTGCTATAGTTATTATTCCTAGAAGTTTTATTTGGTTCTTTCACAATTCTTCTTGGTCTTTTTAATACTCTCTTTTTAATTTATTTTCAAAGTATCTCTTTACTTATTTTCTGTTTTGTTAAAGATTTTTTTTTTTTATTAGAGTGGGGAGGGGAGGAGGAGGAGGGGGAGGAATCCCAAGCAGTATCCCCATTGAGCACAGAACCTGATGTGGGCTCAATCCTGTGACCCTAAGATCACAACCGGAGCCAAAATCAAGAGTCAGACACTCAACCTACTGAGACACCCAGGCAGCCCTACTTATTTTCAAGTATCTCTTTAATTTCTGTAAGTGTGTTAAACATACTTATTTAATAATCTGTATTCTTCATTCCAATATGAAAGTCTTTTCAGGTCTAATTCTACTGTCTGTTTTTTTTCTGCTGATTCTTCTTTACAGTGCCTTCTTCATGTCTATTTTGTGATTTTTGATTATGAGCACAAATTCCTTAGAATTTTATCTTTGAGAATTCTTTGAGTCTTGGGATGAAGTTGTGTTTCTCCAGATAATTTACACCTGCTTCTGCCAATGTCTGGGGTACTACAAACCTTAAACTACTCTATTTAAAGTTTTTTGAGACTACATAAGCAGAATGAATTTGAGCTGGAGATCTGTATTAGGGCCAGCTGGTAATTAGGATTTCTCAAAGGATCTTTTTTCTCTCCACTCAGTGCCCAGTCTTGTCAAACAAAGGCAAGTTTTCTTTTTGTCCTCCCACCTGCTTAGTGGGTTTATTACCCACTTACCTCTCCACTAAGGATACAGCCCTTTTGAGTCCCTGCCCTAGATGAGGGTGTCTATTAGTCTTGCCAACCTGGGTGGGTCCAAGATATTATCTCCCCACATCACAGCTGGCTGTAAAAAAAAAAGCTCAGAATCATCAGTTCTTGGTGGAAATCTTCAGGGGGAGCTGGCTTCTGTGCTAGCTTATCTACTTGGCTTCCCTGTTGTTGTTCTTGTTTTGTTATTCTTCCTCCTCTTCCTCCTTTCCTTCTCCTTTTGTTTTTGAATATTCCTTATTTTTTGGTCAGCTCAGCTCTTCATTTAAAACCTTTGGTTTTCCAAAATAATTAATCCCAGTTTTGTTTTTGTTTTTTGTGTTTTGTTTTGTTTTGTTTTCTCCTAGAATCTAATTTAGGATGTTCACTTTACCAAACCTTGCAAAACAAAGTCTAAAGATATTTTTGGAATGTAACAGGTGTCCCTAAGTGGATCTGTGATTCATACTATCTTCAGTAACTAAGTCCCACAGGTACTGCAGTGATTTCATTGTCTTGCTTTCATGCCCCCTTCACCTTTACCAACATCAGACCCTGTGGATGACTGACAAGTGACTTGTATCTTGTCTGTGTGGAGCACAAAAGAGTACTAACATTTCAGAATAATGAAAGTTCTTCGGGTCATCTTCTAATGGAGATAATAATGACCACTAACTTCTAGTGGGCACTCACTACATGCCAGTCATTAGGCTAAATGCTTTTTGTGCATTCTCCCATTTCATTCACACAACAACCCTATGAAGTAACACAATTATTATCATATCCATTTAAAATACAAAGAAGCTGAAGTCCAAGTGGTTAAAAAAATCACTCAAGGTCACCACCAGCCAGGCAGGGCTGAAGTTGACCTCCAGGTTGTGTCTAACTCAGAACCAGAGTCTCAACCACTGTGCTATACTGTATGCTCCTTGGCTCCTTGGCAATGCTCCTTGGCCATGATGACCAACAGTCACAGAAAGCATGAAAATGATACAGGGAGGAAGGGTGGCTGAAGGGACCCCAAAACCTATCTATCTCAGAGCACTTTCGGCCTTCAGAAGCCTTAACACTAGAGGTTCATCCTTTCAGGTGAAGGTATTATGTCTTTAAACTTTACTTCTAGGAATGGCAGCACCCAATGGCTGATAATGGGGGATGGAAGTAAAACTATCATGTATGTAGCATCTGTTATGTGCCAGACCCTAGCCAGTGCTTCCACATTAACCCTATAAAATGGGTATCCTCACCACATTTTGCAGATGGAGCAACTGAAGCCCTGAGAAGTTATATGACTTACCCTGAGTGGGCTTGGGGTTCAAACTCAGAACTATGTGATTTCAAAGCCATGGTCGGCCTTCTTCATTAATACTCAAGATGGTAAGGCAGTGGAGTAAGGCATTGTTACTGATGTTGAGTGGAGGAGAGAGAATCAGAAGACCAAGCAACTCAATCAGAGGAGGTCAGCTAAGGTCCCCAAAGCACAGATTGATGGAAAAAAGAAAGATACATTTGCAAAGACTGGCCTAACCTGCTCAGCCCTGCCATCCCTGGCACTAAGACAATTGGCACCAGACCCCCAGAATGGGATTTTGGAGCTGGATCCCTTGACAGCCCTATAGCAATAAGGACCCAGTGTTGGGGATAAATGGGGTGTTGATAACCCCTGGAAAACAGCTATATTACAATCTCTAAGACTCGCCATGCTGGACAGTAAGGTGCTGGGTTACGTGGTAGCCCTGGCACTTGAACAGTATGGGGACAATGGTAATTATATAAATTGTACTAGTTGTATGGTTTTGGTTAACTGCTTTGGAAGATTTAAGAGACAATGACCTACAAAACTCTAGTGAAGGATACCAAAGAAGGACTAAATAAATGGAGAGATATTCCATTTTCATGGATAGGAAGATTCAATACTGTCAAGAGGTCACTTCTTTCCACTTAATCTAAAGATTCAATGCAATCCTTTTTTTTTTTAAGATTTTATTTATTTATTCGACAGAGAGACAGCCAGCAAGAGAGGGAACACAAGCAGGGGGAGTGGGAGAGGAAGAAGCAGGCTCACAGCAGAGGAGCCTGATGTGGGGCTCGATCCCATAACTCCAGGATCACGCCCTGAGCCGAAGGCAGACACTTAACCGCTGTGCCACCCAGGCGCCCCGATTCAATGCAATCCTAATCAAAATCCCATCAACTTATTTTGTTGATGTCAACAAACTGATTCTAAAGTTTATATGGAGAGGAAAAACACCCAGAAGGGCCAACTCAATATGGAAGGATAAAAACAAAGGTAGAGGACTGGTGTTATCTGAGTTTAAAACATAATATAAAGCTACCGTAATCAAGACAATGTGGTACTGGTGAAAGAACAGACAAATAGACCAATGCAATAGAGCAGAGGGCCCAGAAGTAGACCCACATAAATATAGTCAATTGATCTTTGGCAAAGACAATACAATGGAGCAAAGATCGTCTTTTCAACAAATGGCGCTGGAACAACTGGACACCACATGCAGAGAACTGAATCTAGATACAGACCTTAAACCTTTCACAAAAATTAACTTTAAATGGGTGATAGGCCAAAATGCACAATGAAAAACTATAAAACTTCTAGAAGATAACAGTGGAGGAACTTAGATGACCTTGGGTGTGGTGATGACTTTTTAGGTACAACACCAGAAGCAAAATCCATGAAAGACTTGACACGCTGGAGTTCATTAAAATTAAAATTTCTTATTCTGCAAAAGACACTGTCAAGAAGAGGAGCAGACAAGCCTTAGACTGGCAGAAAATAAGTTCAAAAGACGTATCTCATAAAGAAATGTTTTCCAAAGTATACAAAGAACTCTCAAAATTCAACACCAAGTAAATGAACTACCTAATTAGAAAATGGGCCAAAGACCTTACAGACACCTCACCAGAAAATACATGCAGATGGCAAACAGCATATGAAAAGGTTCAGCACATCCTAGGCCGTCAGGGACATGCAAATTAAAAAACAACAAGATACCACTACCCACCTGTTAGAACGTCCAAACTCTGGAACACCTGACAACACCAAATGCTGGTGAGGATATGGAACAAGAACTCTCATTCATGGCTGGTAGGAATCCAAAATGGCGTATCTACTTTGGAAGACGGTCTGACGATTTCATATAAAACGAAACATAGTTTTACCATATAATCTATTAATCTTGGTATTTACCTAAAGGACTTGAAAACTTATTCAGCTTTGTTCATTATTGCCAAAAGTTGGAAGCAGCCAAGATGTCCTTCGGTAAGTGAACAGATACATAAACTGAGGTACATGCAGACAATGGAACATTAGCGCTGAAAACAAATGAGCTGTCAAGCCATGAAAAGACATGGAGGGAGCTTAGATGCATATTACTAAGTGAAGAAGCCAATCTGAAAACATAACATATGATTCCAACTCTATGGCATTCTGGAAAAGGCAACACTACGGAAACAGTAAACAAATCAGTGGTTACCAGGGGTTAGGGCAAATGGCAGGATGAATAGTAGAGCACAGAGGATTTTTAGGGCAGTGAAACTGTTCTGTATGACACTGTAAAGGTAGGTACATGTCATTACACTTTGGCTAGAACCCCTAGAATGTTCACCATTGAGTGAACCCAAATGCGAACTCTGGACTTTGGGTGATAGTGATATGTCAGCGTAGGTTCACTGAGTATAACAAATGTACCGCTCTGGGGCTGTACGTTGAAAGTGGGGGAGGCATTGTATGTAAGGGGAGTGAGGTGTGTAGAGGGTATCTGAGAACTTTCTGTACTCTCTACACAATTTTTCTGTGACTCTAAAACGGCTCTAACAATTAAAATCTATTTTGAAAAAAGGAACAGAAAGGGAAAAAACTAACAGGCCGCGATCAGATGTGACCAACTCAGGGTTCACTGTGAAAGCCAGAGGGCCTCTGTGGACTCTCATCTCTTTTACCCCCAGCGATTCCTGGGCCAAAACTCAGGCCCCAGATCGAATTGTAAAGATAGCAGCGTTATAAGGGGGATACATCTTCCACGTCAAAGTCAAAGCCTTCAGAGGAAGAGTGGGACCCTGAGATATGGAACAGGGAACCTGAGTGGACAAGCCTGAGAATTTTTGAATCTCCTGGTGCTCTGGGTCCTCAGGGCAAGAAGAAGCTCCCTCCTCTTTGCTAGAGAAGAGCGGCCTGGAGACCATGTATAAGAGGGGCACCTCCCCAAAAGGTTCTTGACCTTCTCAAGATCTTTCCGCACTATTGCTTGCTGCTTCAGGCCAATCAGCAGGGTCAGGATGGAGCACAGCACGAGCAGAGAAACACTGGCCTCTGCTCTGGAACAAAAGAGATTCCACATGGAAGGAACGGCAGGTCCTGGCTGGTGAACACCGGCAAGAACCATGGGAATATTTGTGCAAGTAGATCTGGGAGTGTGGCCTCACTACAGTTGACTGAAGATAAGGTGGGATATCTTTTATACTTATTGACATGGGAGCATGTCCTAACTCAGGACCACTGGAGCCAGCCTAAGACACTGCTGGTAACTTCTTCACGGTGGGGCTCGGGGATGGCCTGTGGCCCAGGAGGTGGAGATGCTGGAATGTGCGGCAGAATTCTCAGGAAGGTGGGAGTGTTAGAATGGATGTATCATGCTAAAGCACAGAACTCACTCTGCTTCCTCCAAGCAGCCAGAGCCCACCTCCCATTATAAGGCAATAAAACTGCACTGGGAAGGGGGGCCCCCAGGGTCTCTGAGAAGCTCAGTAGTGGTGCTGGCTGAAAGTAGAAGGTGCTGCCATGGAACTGGGATCCCCAGAATCCTAGTGGGGACCATGGGATTCCAGAGAGGCTGATGCTAAGGAGAGCAGTTCACCAGCAGCACCAAGGTGGACAGAACGACTGTAACGGGCAGCAAGGGCCATCAGACTACCCTGACCTGCAGGGAGCTTGGTGATGCTGATAGATCACGCTATGGGGAGGTGCATGATAGACAGACAGCTGGCTCGAGTGTTATTTGACTTGAAGAACAAAGAACGAAAACCACTCAGAGCTAGCGAGCAGAAGCTGCCACAAGCTGCCATCCTAGAACGCAATGGTTCTGCAGTTTTCAGATCTAAGTCAGTTCACAGACCTGGGCCCTAGGGATTGCAGAGAGGAGGCCAGATCTCCTTGAGAAGGGACCCCGTCACGCCATCGCAAGTGTATATGATAAACCATTTCCCGATCCCTTCCCAGAGTCATGCGGCCAGTTACCATGGTAACCGTGCACTGGGAAAGGAAACACCCAGACTTTTCAAGGAACTTTGGACACAGGTCTGAGCTGACACTGATTCCAGGGGAGGTGAAATGCCAGCTAGAGTGGGGACTTACAGACGGCAGGCACCACGGGGTGCTGGTGGGAGTGGATGCTTTCAGATCACATCCTTGTTCTCCTCTGCAAAGTGGTGACTGTGACAGCTTCGGCCTCAGAACTGAAAGAACCAAATGATGTGCTCATGAGAAAAGACCACATAATCATCCTGGCCGGCAGGTGATAAATGCCTTTTCTTCTATAGCTTAACAATATGAAAGCTAGTCCCTAAATCAACCATGGAAGAGCTAGAAAAATTAAAATTTAAAAATGTTATTAAAAAATTAAAAATAGGGGCGCCTGGGTGGCTCAGTCATTAAGTGTCTGCCTTCAGCTCAGGTCATGATCCCAGGGTTCTGGGATGGAGCCCTGCATCAGGCTCCCTGTCGAGCAGGGAGCCTGCTTCTCCCTCTCCCTCTGCCTGCTGCTCCCCCTACTTGTGCTCGCTCTCTCTGTGTCAAATAAATAATAAACTATTTTTTAAAAAATAAATTAAATTAAATTAAAAATTAAAATTACAGTCCTGTTCCCCAACTGGTGTTGGACACCACCACCACCCCCCAAAGTTCCCTAGAAGGGGCCATGCCTTCTGGGCCTTTCCCAGTATCTCCCAATTCTGGGCAGGCTCTACACGAAATGATCTCCCACCTAACATGTGGTTTTGCCACACACACCCCGACGAGGAATCAGGAGGTGGGGCCCTAATCTTGGTTCTTCCCCAGGCAGCTATGTGACATCGGGAGCATCGCTCAGCCCATTCAGGTTCCCAAGCTTCATCTCCAGGACTCCGAGATTTCCCAGGACCAAATCCCAGTGAACACATCGCTGGAGCCTCAGCAGTTCAAAGAAACTAAACCTCGTTAGAACTGTCTCTGCACAAAGCCCTTCAGAAGGACTGTATTTATCTAACACAGATGACTACCTCGTTTCCCCTGGCAGGTGCCCTCCCACGGGCCCAGGTACGCCCAGCGCCGCTCGGAGGGACCCAGGGGGACTTCAGCCTTGGGACAATCCCTGAAAAATCTACCCCCGCCCCACGCCCAGGCACACGGCTCTTCTGCGCTTTCAGCTGTCTTAATTCTTCATCTGAAACGTGCCCTTCGTGGCCTTGCTGTGATGCCCTTTGCACCTGCAAGGTGGGGGGCGGGGCAGGAAACAGATGGAGGCCCCAGGCAGGTGGGGCTCCTGGTCCCGGCCAAGGGCTGCATCTAATCAGGCACAGGCCAGAGCCTAGTTAGCCGGGGAATGCGTACCTTGGGCAGATGTCGCTGCCTGGAGGAGGCTTTTACAGTGGCCACTCTCTCCTCGCATACTTTTGGCAAAGCCCTCACCATTTCTTCATATTAATAATGAAAACGGAAAAACCCTCAATGAATGTGCAGTGAAATGAATCTGCAATTAATTTCAAATAAGCTTAAAATCCCATCGAAATGCCCTCCCTTGGTATTTTTATGGGAAATGGTTTGCGCTAGATAGGCGCTCTGTAAAGATCCTGAAACACACGATAGACGAAATCCTCCTAGGCATGCTAAAGGATAATTTGGTTTTTCTCAAAGCTACATTAAAAAAAATAAATAAGGGATAGAAATAAGCCAGCTTTTCAAAAAATCTTAACCACTAACCTATAAACTATCTCAAGAAGCAATCTCCCCACTCAGGAAATTTAGCGTATGTTTCTCCAAGCTTAACCCTTTCGCTTCTTCACATCCTTACGCATCTCTCACTTAAGCCAAATCACTCCAAGTCCCTTATCACAAGGGGCCTGAGAAGGTCTTTTCTTGTGGATCTAAAATCAGCCATGACCCTAAGGCCAGCGGCTCCCCCATGCACCGGGTTGGTCTGGCTGCAGGTCAGCCCCACCAGCTAGGAGGGCAGCGGTTCCAGGGCTGTGGGGAGCCTTCCTTCCCAGGCCGCTGGGACGGTTTCCAGATCCAGTTCCCAGCCCCCCGCCCCCTTGTCTGATCCCAAGCCAAACCTCGGCTCCAATAATAACAAAGAGGCCCAGAAGATGAAAAGCTGAAGTCCTTTCTCTTCCAGCTGAAACCAGGTGTGATGTCGGCGGGGAGAGGTGCCAAGCTCGGCCAGATGAAGGCACGCTAAAGCAATAACCCGAAAACGAGCCCCAAGTGGGGCCAGATGCCCAGACCTTTCACTTATTTTGCTATAAATGAGTTTCCTGGGGCAAAATAATTTCTTCCTTCAAAGAAAATCACAGTCAAAGGCCAAAGAAGAGAAGGCTGGGGAGGAGGGAGGAAGTAAAAAGGGAAGGCGGGATAGGGACACGGGCAGGAGACTCTTGGTGGGTTTTCTAGGGCTTCCCAGAGAGCCCAACCAGACCCAGAGGAAGCCCTGGCGTGTGAGCTCCCACTCTGATGTTTACAATGGGGAGCAGCCCTAGAAGCTTTGTCCGGCCTTTGGGCTGATGCTGTGTTCCTCAGCAGGGAGACAAGCCACTGGGGTTTGCTGGCCTACAGAGGGCTGGACCTCCTGGCAGCTCCCCAGGGGGAAGGCCTCCGAATCCCCGGAGTGAAAACCGGGGGGTGGGTGCAGGCTGCAGGCTGCCTTGGAAGGCTGCTCCTGCCTCCTTCTCCCTTAGTGGTCACTCAGATGCAGGGATTTAAGAAGGCAGCCTTCAGCCCTGCCTGCCAGGAAACCTTTGATCCCCTGTTATGATCTCAGGGTCACATATATTTGGAGCTTCTGGACTCAATCTCAAAATGAAAGCCAGATGCCCTGCCAAGCTGCTTCTGCCTGGTGTTGAGTAGATGGCATTAGAGGCTAAGCCAGAGCTGGTGGCCATGTGCCCAGAAAGGGCTGTTTTCTGCAATGACCAGAAATGGAGACCTGGAAGATGGCAAAGCCTCTTTCTTCTTTGCCTTTGGTAACGTCCTTCAGGTAGAGAAAGGCAGTCTGGCGGGTTACTACCACACGTCCCAAGGCCTCAGCTGCCTCTTAGATCTTGGGCCACCACCCAGAACCCGGCACATTCAGCACCACACCAAGGACCCCATCCCTCTGGGCAGTTTTTCCTTCGATTGCTACCAGGAGAAGTCTGAATTCTCACTCCATCACATCCAGCCTACCAAGATGCAGGGAGGGCTGAGGGTTCATTTGTTCAACCTGTATTTATTGGGCAACCTAGGACTGTTGCAAACATTGGGGATACAGCTGAGAAGGAAGAGCTCTTCTCTCGAGGACCTGCTGGTCGGAGTCCCAGAGCAGCATCTACAGTCTTCAGGAACCATCCAACAGAACAGCCCCCTCCACCCAGGGGCCCTGAGGCCCAGAGAGCAGCCAGGCCTGCCCAGTGCTGCCCAAAGTGGTTCTCCTGCCCTCTAGTCCGGTGTCCCTTCTGCCACCCCACACACTCACCCCTGAATCTCACAAGGCTTTCTCGATCATTTGCTGGGTACCCAACCTGGAGGACCCAAAGATCCCAAGATGGGGCAGGAGATATGCTTCAGAGTATGAAGCCCAGAGCTGCCATTTACTGTGTGACCCTGGATGAATCATTGAACTCCCACGAACCTCCTTTGTCCAGTGTGTTCTGATAACAGCTAGTTCACACTACTGAAATTGTTATGAGAATTCAGGAGAATGTTGGTCCGGCCCCCATTGCCCAATAGAGCCCTGTAAATGCTGGCTGCGATTACTAGGTCTTGGCAACTGCCCAGCCTTTGAGGGGTACAGTCTAGCTGAAAAGATAAGACTGGGGCAAAATGGTTGGAATTCTGGCACCCCAGATATGTGACGTGCAGATTGGTGCAGAGGAGAGGGGAAGAGCATCCCATCTTTGACTTTCTGAAGGTGATGGGGCTTGGCTTGGGCACTGATGAACGGGTGGGATTTGGGTAAGTCCGAGCAGGCCGAGACTTTCAGACTGGAAGGGGCCTCCGTGACCATGTAGTCTTCCATTCATTCTTTCATGTGTTCATTTGACAAACACTAATTCAGCACCTGTTGTGTGCCAGGCCCTGCTCTACACATGGGAGAGACAGGCAATGGGGAAGACAAGTGAGGTCCCTGCCTCCATGGAGTATATTCTAGAAGAGGAGACAGTCAGCAAGTTAGTTTAAGGAGCTGGTTAATACGACAGAGAGACTTGGAAAGGGAAGGAACTTTCTTTAGACAGGGAGGCCAAGGAAGCATCCCTGCTGCCCTGATTTTTCTGATGGATGCAATGACAGCTCTTGCTCAGGGTCAGCCATGGAGAGGAACAGAAAGCAAGGAATCAGGCTGTCTCCTGGGGCGTTGGAAGCAGTTGGAATACGATTCTGCCTTTTATGAGATGGGGAAGATGTGCAGTGAAATCGTGGGTTCTGTGTGGAGCACGCCGTGGCGGATATGCCTCTTACACATTCCATAAGCAGTGGAACAGGCAGTCCAGAGCTCAAGAGAGAAATGGGCCTCCAGGTTGAAAAATAAGACCCATTGGAATGGAGATGAAAAGCCACGGGACGGGGAGCACTTACCCGGGAGAGGAGAGAGAAAGATCAGAGGACCCAGGATCAAGCTCTGAGGCCCTTGCATAGAGGTCCGTTGAGCAGAGAGTGAGAAGAATCAAGACTCCGAGGCAGGACGAAAATCAGAAAAAGGGGCGCCTGGGTGGCTCAGTCTGTTAAGCGTCCAACTCTTGGTTTCAGCTTGGGTCGTGATCCCAGGGTCCTGGGATCGAGCACCGTGTTGGGTTCTGTGCTCAGTGGGGAGTCTGCTGGAGAGTCTCTCTCTTCTCCCTCTGCCCCTCCCCCTGCTCGTGCACTTGCTCTCTCTCTCTCTCTCTAAAATAGATAAAGAAATCTTAAAAAAAAACAATCTGACTCATGCTCCCCTCCAGCGCAGGTCTGCTTGTGACCTACCTTTCTCTGAGTAGGTGGACTAACTCAAGGTCTGGATAATGGGGTGTAGGCTGCATCTCTTGCCCCTCCAGGCAAGCATGGCCATGGAGGCATTTGGGGTTTGAACAACACCTGTAACAGAGGGGCCCAGAAGTCCCTAGCTCTGTGAGTGCTGAGAGGCAGACAAGGGACATTCCTTCAATGGGCACAAATTGCCACGGGAGCAGTGTGGCCCAGGTGCATGCCCCCACTGTGGCAGGAGCAGTGGCTCCCGTGGCAGGCCAGCTCTGGTGCAGTGTTCTAGGAGGTGTTTCTGCCTGACTGGATGTTGGGGGGTGACAGCCTCCAGCTGCCTCTCCAACCCTTCCAACGCTTTTATAAACACAGGACTCTCTTTCTTAAATCTCTTTCTGCCTCGGCTCCCTCAGGGGGATTCCACTGTCTGCAGCTGAATGAGAAGTAACGGGAAGAAAGCGTGTATTCGATAAGGAAGGGGATAGTCCGCCGTTTCAAACACTGCAGAGAGTTTAAGATAAGAATAGGAAAGCGTTTGGATTTTTCAGCACAAAAGTGACCTTGATGGGAGCAGTTTCAGTAGGAAGTGGAAGAGAGAGCAGGAGGTGAACGGGATGAGATGGCCAGTGGAGAGAAACTCTTTGAGAAGTTTGTCTGACATAATGCAATGGCTGGGAGGACATGCAGGCTCAAGGATGCATTTTTTTTTTAAGATTTTATTTATTTATTTGACAGAGACAGAGACAGAGACAGCGAGAGAGGGAACACAAGCAGGGGGAGCGGGGGAGGAAGAGTCAGGCTCCCAGCAGGGAGCCCAATGTGGGGCTCGATCCCAGGACTCTGGGATCAAGCCCTGAGCCAAGGCAGACGCTTAACGACTGAGCCACCCAGGCGCCCCTCAAGGAGGCATTTTTTTTAAGCGGAGAGACTTGACAGCATTTCAACTGTTGAAGGGACACTGTAGAAAGAGGGGGAGTTTAATCATATAAGGAAAGGAGAGGCTAAGTGAGGGAGACAAGTCCTTGAAGGTAAAGAAATGGGATCTAGAGTGGGTGGAAGGTCTGGCCTTCCAAGGAATGAAAGAAACTTTCTCCTTTATAACAGAGCTGGCCTTCCAAGGAATGAAAGAAACTTCCTCCATTATAACAACCTCTTGGATTCACAACATATGATGCAGACCAAGGTTGTGTGTGTTGGGGGAGGGGGGGAGCTATGAGGGATAAAAATGAGAGGAAGCCAAACTGTATGAAGCCTTGAATGCCAACTCAAGGAATTTAGACCTCCTCCTGCAAACACTGGGTTTTGGGGGTCAAATGCTTCTAGCCAAGAGGATCATGCAAGAGCAAATATCTGAAGGACACCCAAGTCAAGTCCACAGAAAGGAAGACCCTTCCTTACCTAGTGAAGTGCCCATTGCTGGACCGACATCAGAATGGGGCGCAGAGTTTTGGACTGAAGAAAGAGCAGTATGATGGATAGCACACTGGCTTTGCCTCAGATGGACCTACGTTAGAATCCTACCACTTCATAGCTGTGAGATGTAAGGGGAATTATTCAACTTTTCTGAGCCTTCTCTGTAAAGCGGGAAAAAGAGTTGTTCCCCTTGGAATGGATGTCGTAAAGACCAGATGAGATCACGTACTCACCTTGTACGTAGTAAGTATTCAGTGAATAGTAGCTACTGAGCCAGAATTTCTGGAAGAGGGGCCTGGGCTCCACAGTTTGGGTAAGCTTTTGGAGGTGATTCAAGGGTTGGCCCCTGGGGCCTGCAAAAAAGCTTGTGTGGACTTTTCCCATGACCTCACAGGTAGTAGGCACTCAATTTGTCGAATGATTAGTTAGACAGATAGGCAGGCAGACAGATGGGGGTGGTGGGGGACAGAGAAGAAGGAAAAGAAGAAGAAAAACAGTGTCTTAATCCGTTCAGGCTGCTGTATCACAGACGGGATGGCTTATAAACAACAGAACTTTTTCTTACAGTTCTGGAGGCTGGGAAGTCCAAGATCAAGGTGCCAACCTGGTAGGATGAGGCCCTCTTCCTGGTTCATAGCCGACACCTTTCTGCTGTGTCCTCACATGGTGAAGGGGCTGGGGGTCTCTCTGGAGCCTGTTTTATAAGGGCACTAATCCCATTGCTGAGGGCTCGGCCTTCATGACCTAGTCACCTCTCAGAGGCCCACCTCCTAATACCATCATCTTGGGGGGGTTGGTTAGGATTTCAACATATAAATATGGGGGGTAGGACACAAACATGTAGACCTAGATAGATAGATAGAATGAACATAAGTAGATAGAAAACAGACCGACAGATCAACAGAAGTAGCTGTAAGAAATTACAGTCTCACTCTGGAGCATTAAAATTTAAAATGGTCTTTGGGAGACCTTGCCACTCTCCTGTAAGTAACAAGGTCATGGCGCATGAGTCACTTTCCTCTTTGGAGGAAAAAAACCCAGGGGAAGGCCCCATAATCACACAAAATCCAACACGAGCCAGAGCCAAATGAGCCACAGACTAACTGCATACATGCTTGTCCTTTCCCAACAGGACAGTCGGGGTTTTCAGCAGCAGCCTCGCAGAGCTGAGCCCTTGGAAACAAACATTTTATCTGGAAGCAGGACAAGTCTATTGGATCTATCACACGGAATCCACTTCAAGATCAGATTTCACCCCTCCATCCCAAGATACGCCAGGGCTCAGGGTTGCACAGACCCCCAGAGATTCCCTATGAGGGTCCCAAACCCCACCAAAGCCAATGCTGACTCGGGAAGAATCGCTTCAAAATCAGCCCCTTGCCAGGTTTTCACGAATCCCTTATCATTCCCCTAATTTATTAGTGTCTGAAAACCAACGCTTTGGAACAGTCCTAATTTCACTTTTTCCTGCCCAGTTGGCAGGAAGTTGAAACAAGCCAAAATGTGAAGGGGGGAAGCGGGGAGGAAAGAGAGCCCAGGACAAAACCTAGCCTGCCTGACATTTTCTTTCAGGAGAATCATTTGTTATGCTATTAAAGCTCCCACCCTCATCATTCTTAGAGAATGTCAGCTTGAATATTCAACTTTTCATCAACCTTGATCTCCAGGTGATGGCTCTTCCTCCCTGCAGAGCAGGAATTTTGAAAGGTTAGAAGCCAACAGTCTCAAAATCACAGCCTCTTGAGCGCTTGGCAGCCAGACTGCTCCCCCTTCTGCTCCACTCTTTGGGCAATTGGTGTGGGTGGCCCCCTGACAGCTGAGCCTCACTCCGGGAGGGCCCTGGTGGCTTTTGGGGACCTTCCCTCCCGTTCTTCAATGAACATGACATTTGGAGCCTGAAGCTGGCATATGAATAAAGTCTGCATACGGAACTGGACTCTGCGTCACCTGAAATTCACAGACTCCCATGTGGACCAGAAATTGTTGCTGAGGTCACTTTCTGCTGATGGCATCGGGGGCCAAAGCATCTTCAGATGGGTGGAGAACACCTTTCGGATGAGCTCAGAGAAACCAGCTGGAGCCCTAGTGAGGCCTGGCATAAAGCTTCGAAAAAATTTTTTGTTTGCTGTTTGGGTGTGACGGCCCAGTGTGGTAGAAATTCCACCTGGGGTTGGAATCCTAGCCTGCCCATGTGACCTTGGGCAAGCTTGTGACCTTGGGCATGCTGCTCGACTGGCTCGGGAGCTCCGAGTTCTCAGCTGTCAGCTGGGTGGAGAGGGATGCCTGCTTCATCAGGGCACGTGTGGAAAGTACAAAACAGACCGTGGAGGATGCCTCGTCTGGCCCTGGACGCGGGGTTGGCCGTTCAGCCCAAGTTCACTCCTCGCACCCAGCCTGGCTTTCTGCTTAGGACCCTAGAGGGGTCAGAACGGCTTCTTCTCGGAGGACGCTCACTGCTCAGAAGACTCAGGAGAGTTGTTCTGCCAAAGATTTGTCCCTGTATAAATTCAACAAGCCAAGACTCTTTGATGCTCAACAGAGAAAACTCTGTGTCCTCACCTCTGGTCAAAGCAAGTTCAATACCGCCGCTTCCTTTATGTCAGGAGAGACAAAGGCCCTGGAATTGAAGGCTTTGAGGGCGAAAAGGTAACACTCAACACCTGCAAAAAAGAACACGTGCATTAATCTCTTAAAACATGAGGGATTTTTTTCTACACAGGAAATGAACACGTTTATTTTCCTCCCTGAAAAGAGCTCCACTCAGGCCGCTCAGAACTTGTTAGCACCCAATGAAATGGGGGGCCTTTATTTTGAAGACACATTAATATTTGTCTCTTAAGAAAGTGTTTCAGGATGTTTGAAAATCTTTTCTTTAGACCGTGCAGGAAATCTCTTATATGCTACAGCATGGGATTCCCCAGCACCCTCCCCCCAAGGCCCTTCTCCCCCATTAGACTGTCCTCTGCCTCAACTTCCTCCATTATGGATCCAGTCCTCTGGGTTAAGCATTATCTTTCATTTGGCTCCTGGGGAGTGAAGGAGGTCGATAGCTGCTAGGGACAATACAGCAGGAATAAATCTATACTCATAAATTTAAAATGCAATAAATAGAACTGTATTTATTTTCCCCACCCAACTAATTCCAGACCCCTGAGTCTTGAAGCCTTCCATAGTTTCCCCCAGTCCTCCAGCTTCCTGCCCCTCTCTCTGGAGTCTTGCTGACGTTCCGGCAGCTTATTCTAGTAGGGTTTGGGTAACAAGCAGACCCCACCTGGTAGGTGTCTACATTTGCCTGATGCTATCCGTAGGTGATAGGCTTCACATCCTCCCTAAGATAAGCCATAGAACCATGAACATCTCAGTACAAGTGTGCCAGTGAGGCTCTCTGGCATTTGAGAGCAGACAGGTAAGTCCTAAGGTACGAGCATGCCCAGTCTTGCTCCGTGCTTCCAGATCGCTCCATAAGACCACTGGACCCACCATAACAATGGTTTTGGTTCCCCGTGGCCTCCCCGACATTGGTCATTCTCTGGTTTTCCAGTTTTTGTCACCTGATGGGTGTTATGTGTATCTTACTTCTGCTTTAGTTTTTCCTTTCTGCGGTGATGGGTGACGTTCAGCATTTCTTCATGTCCTTATGACACTCGGGTTCCCTTTTCTGTGAGCTGCCTGTCCCTGCCCTTTGCCCATTCTTCTGAATTGTTCTCGATTTCTTTATTGTTGATTTTCAAGCGCTCCATGGACATTCTGAATGTTACGTTATTGCTATTTTCTCCAACTTTTTATTTTGAAAAATCTCAAACTAACAAAAAAGTGACATGACTATCATAATAGATTTACCCATTGTTCATGGTGTTCCCCTTCCGCTTTCTTTTTTTCTTTGGTACAGGTATAAATATAAATATATAAACATAGATTTTGATGAAACATTTGAAAGTCAGTTGGTGACATTCACACACTTCACCACTAAGTATTCCAATGTAACTCTAAGAACAAGGACATTCTGTTATGTAAACCACAATGCAATTCCTCCACTCAACAAATATAGCATTTCTATATCACTAATGTCTAATTTAGGGTTCATAGTCAATGTTTCCCATTATCCTCATCTGCTTTGACATTGTAAAAAATACCTCCCAATCTATCAATTATTTATTAACCCCATCGTGAAGACCATTTAACAAAATCTTTAATTTTGATATCATCAAATGCATTCATTTTTCTCCCTCAGGGGAGAGGTTTTGAGGGTCTCATTTAAGAGGTTTTGGGCTGGGGCGCCTGGGTGGCACAGCGGTTAGGCGTCTGCCTTCAGCTCAGGGCATGATCCCGGCGTTATGGGATCGAGCCCCACATCAGGCTCCTCCGCTGTGAGCCTGCTTCTTCCTCTCCCACTCCCCCTGCTTGTGTTCCCTCTCTCGCTGGCTGTCTCTATCTCTGTCAAATAAATAAATAAAATCTTTAAAAAAAAAAAGAGGTTTTGGGCTACCCCCAAATTGCAAATATATCTTTCAACAATTCCTTAGCTTTATAGCTTCCCCTTTCAAATTTAGCTTTTCAATCTCAGTGGGGTTCACTTTTGTATAGGGTAAGAAGTCGGGATTCAACTTTCTTTTCACAGAGTGAGCAAGATTTTCCAAAGCTATTTATTAAACAGTCTGTTCTTCCCCGGGTTGTTTGTCACACTCTGTTCTATATCTGGTTCCCACCAGCGTGGGTCTGCTCTCACACTCCCTCTTTTTTCCGTGTGTCTATTTGCCCATTCCTGCTCAGGGGCCACTGGTGGTTTTGCAGCTGGGTAGGGAGCAACCTCAAAGGTCCCTCCAGTGAGACTAAGAATCCAATTGACATGAGACAGATTAACAGGAGAAAATCACATTGAATGAGCGTCGGCGTGGAGAATCCACACAGACATGGAAATTCCAGACAGACAAAATGAGGTACATATGTCATTCTGAACCGAGGAGAAGGGGCTAGTGGTGTGCACTTGACAAAGTCATAGAAGAGCGGATGTTTGGTAATTAGATGTTTGCCCTGCCATACAGATGGGTCACTCGGATAACATTTTTGCTGGTAATAACCTTATTTGGGAAAGACCCCCAATTTAGATTCTTCTGTGCGGTTAAGGGAGGGACAGAGTTTCTCTTCTGCCTGCAGGGTCTCAAGTGCCTTTAGCTCAAAATAATCCACATGACTGCCACAGTGGCGCATTTGGGGGGGGAGGGTGCTGTCCTGAACCCCTTCAACACGTTTACATATCTTTCCAATAAATCAAGTTCTCTCTTTTTCTTCTTATGACTCAAACTTGACAGCTATTTGGAGACTTATTCTACATATCAATTTTAGACCATATTTCTTAGTTCCTCAAACATTCTTGCCCACAGCCAACCACCGCAGTAACTTTAATACAGAGCTGCCTTGACACTAAGTAGCAAAGTTACAAATGAAGGTTCTAGTCCTGAAAACTCATTTCATATCCTACCCCCAAAATGCCAAATTTTAGCTTGGAAATAAACCAATAAAAGCAACTCTTTGTGAAGTGGTTGTGAATTCCCATTCACATCTTCAGAAATACAAGAGAAAACACTTTTTCTAATTTCTCAAAGCTGAAATGGATTTCTTGTTGGAACTTCTATTCTACTGAAATAGCAGCAACTTAATTTCATTCCATTTGGGGACACTTCCCACTTCCTCTGGGCTGGCATCTGACAGAGAACCAAGTCTCCAAAGGGAGGGGAGATCTATTGATATCAATATCAATATCACTGAGCAGGCAGACATCATTAGATGTCCACTGTCCCACCTAGTGCTCAGTTGATGGGGTCCAAAGGTCTCTCTCTAGTCCGGTTACCCCTCAGGCTCCTGGCAATCATCCCAGCGCTGCATGAAGGGGATTAAGAAAGACTCTGAGAGGGGCGCCTGGGTGGCACAGCGGTTAAGCGTCTGCCTTCAGCTCAGGGCGTGATCCCGGCGTTATGGGATCGAGCCCCACATCAGGCTCCTCCGCTATGAGCCTGCTTCTTCCTCTCCCACTCCCCTTGCTTGTGTTCCCTCTCTCGCTGGCTGTCTCTCTCTCTGTTGAATAAATAAAATCTTAAAAAAGAAAAAAAAAAGAAAGCATGCAATTCAGTGGTTTTTAGTATAGTCACAAAGTTATGCAATCAGCACCACTAATCCCAGAACATTTTTGTCACCCCAAAAGAGTGCCCGTACCCATTAGCAGTTAGCAAGTGGATTTGTTACAGGGAATTAACAACAAAGGGCCAGGCGTCCAAGGACTGAGAAGTCAGAAAAGGATCACCGATGTCATACAAACATGTAACCACAGAAAACAGCTACCACTCCTAGGACTAGGGGAGCAAAGGGAAGAAGTCCCGATTACCAGAACCCAGGACTCTGGAGGTGGGTTCGCTCAGAAGCGGGTAGCAGCCTGCCAGTGTTGGGACCTCAGGATGTCACAGGAGGAGTCACAGAGCTGGGACTGGGATCTCTGAAGAGGGGGCATGCCCTAAACGCTGTCACACTGCAGGAGCTCAGAGGGAAGCCTCAGCTTGCTCTGCCGGGCGGGAGGGGCTGGTTGTGGGGGCCTCAAGAGGTGCTGGAGGCTGGAACCAAGTCCAGCACCAGGGTAACGCTTCAGGAACAGCAAGCGCTCGGGAGGAGTGGGTCCCTTCTCCATCTTCTGCCTTCCTGTCTCAGGACCCAACACGGCGGAGCCAGCAATGGGGACATCCAGGTGCAAAGTTGCAGCCTGAGACACGATGGCTTTCTAACATGGGGCCTCAGGCTCTCTGTGCTTCCCCGCAGCCCAGACGGAGGCAGGCCAGTTCTTACCTGGAGGCTGGAGGACGAGGATGAGGAAGTCTTGCTCTTCTTCCCCATTCTGTTTTCTTCCAAATAATCTGTCCCTATTGTAAGTACTTTTGTAATTTGTCCTCTGCCCGGTCCTAGGGTCTGTTAGCACGACCCCTAGAGTGTGTGTTGGTGCCTAATGGACAGACTGGTACGATCTGCCCCTTGTAGCCCCATCACATGCAGTGCAACCCTGAGAGCGAACCAGGCCCCAGGTTCAGATGACGGGGCCCCTGGCCCATCATCATCCTCAGCCACACGCAGAGCTGCACCAGTTTTAAAGCTGGAAGTACCTTTCTCAACTAAGTAAAGACAGCAGCACCCGTCTCAGCAGACAGAAGGGCACGAATCAAGCTGGCATGATGGGGGCCGTCAACCACAGAAGGTCCGACGTGCCCCCGGCTCAGACATTATCACGCTCGAGTGAGGGGCCAATTGTGTGGGTGCCTCTATGCCCCCAGTGCTCCTCATCTCTCCACCCTGTGACCTGACTGCTTGGCCTCCTTCTGTGCACTGTGCACAAGGAAACACAGATTTACCGCAATCTTGTCTGCATTTCCCTTTAATCCAAATCCACTGCTGACACTGGTCCCACACAGGAGCGTGCTCGCGCAATCGTCCATTGCCCGGAGGGCTCAAGTTTTGAAATGCAAAAAGTCGAGGGGAGGGGCGCCTGGGTGGCACAGCGGTTGAGCGTCTGCCTTCGGCTCAGGGCGTGATCCTGGCGTTATGGGATCGAGCCCCACATCGGGCTCCTCCGCTGGGAGCCTGCTTCTTCCTCTCCTACTCCCCCTGCTTGTGTTTCCTCTCTCGCTGGCTTGTCTCTATCTCTGTCGAATAAATAAATAAAATCTTTAAAAAAAAAAAAGTCGAGGGGGAAGATTATTCTTTTCTTTGCATTTTTGCTATCATCTCCTCTCCAGAAAGCCTCCGCACAGAATGGCCTTGTTGCTTCGAGGCAGAAGCGGGAAAGAGGCATGTCGTAGTTGTTTTTTTAAAAAGCAAAAACAAAACACGTTTGATTTTGTCATCTTAAGTATCTTCGGCTCACAAAACAGAGATAAGCATCTACAAAGTGAGCACCCATGCGCCCCCCACCCAGGGCAAGAAATACCACGTTGTCAGCCCCCCAGAAGTCCCCACGTACCCCGTCTATGTCGCCAACATCAACCTGCCCGCACATGTCACCACCCTGCCAACCATGGGGTTTGGATTGTGCCAGCCTGGCTAATTCGAAACTGGGCTTCCCGGGACCCCCGAGGTCCTGCAGAGGAACTCAGAGTTTGTCTCCCTTCCCCACCTTCTAGTTACTTTTCTCGTGCAAGACCTGGAAGGTAGAAGGGAAACAGCAGCCATGAGTTCCTGAAGATCATCATGGTTCCATGCGGTGGCAGACAGATGCAAAGGTCCCTGCAGATCCCAGCTTGTCCTCACTCTTCCTGCCTGCTGAACCAGCGGCGACCCTCCCCTTCACAGCTGGACATCAGACAGGGCAGCTCTGCGGAGGCAATAGCCTCCTTCACACTTCTCCCCTCCACCAAGCCTCGCCCCGCAGCCAGGCATGCCTGGTTTCTGGCTTCTTCTGCAAAGTCGGTGAGCCCACCCCATGTCCCACAGGGTTTCAGCGGGTTGCTTAGTAGCTTTTCTTTCTCCTTCAGCTCGTCTTTCTGAGCCTCTGCTCCCCCATCCTTTCCCCCAGCAGCACAAGGTCTAACTCCCCTAGGAAATCCTGCAAGCCACACCAGCCACAGTGTTGCACCTCCCCGCTGAAAGGCAGACTGCCGTGGTTATCACTTTCTTGCTTCTCCTTCTAGTGCCATCAACCAGCGCGCATCCCGCAACTCCGGACTTCAATTTTGCCTGTTTGCTTGTTTAACAATATATGAGTGCAATCGCTCAACGTTCTATGCTGTGTCCAGCTTTATTTACTCAGCAAACGTCTGCAAGTTTCATCCGCACTGTTGTGAGAAGCTGTCGCTTATTCATTTTCTTTGCCGTGAGAATTTCTTTGTATGAATTGCTTAACATCTCAGTTATTCCTTCTGTTGTCGGTGAACATGTGTGTTGTTTATTTGGGCTGTTATAACTGATGCCGCCTTACACGAGTCTCGCGCCTGGCTCCTGTGCGCCCCTGTATCGTGTTTGTTGCGTGTGTATTTAGGGGCAGAACGACGGAGTCAGGGAGCGTGGGTGCCTTCAGGCTTAGTCAATAAAATCTAATTGTTTCTCAAGGTGGTTTTACCAGTTTACATTCTCACCAAAATCGCAATTAGTTTTATCAGTCTTTTCATTTTGGCCATTCTAGTGGCTGCAGAAGGGAAGCTCATTTGGGTTTTAAATTGCATTTCCCTGATAATGACGTTGAGCACATCTGCATATCTTCGTTAACGGTTTTCTAAGCATCTGTTCCAGTCTCCTGCTCCATTTTGGATTAGGTGTTTGTTTTATTTTTTTCTCATTGATTTGTAAAAAAAATGTGTATATATTTTGAATATAAGAAGCCATTTTACATGTATGGCTTGGGGCATCGTTGACGTGTGTGTATCTGCTTTTTATGGTTCTTTACAATTTCAAAATTTAAAAATCAGTGAGTCAATTTTTGGTTTTTAAAAGCCTACTTGGAGTTAGATTGATTAGTAGATTCATTGTTCCAACCTAGAGAGAATTGACGTCTTAACAACATTGAGTCTTTGAATCCTTGAACATGGTATTATTTGTCTATTTGTTTGAATTTTTAATTTCTCTCAACAGTGTTCTTCCATCTTCAGTGTACAAGTCTTCTGTTATATTTAATCTTAAGTATGTTATGTTTTTGACATTTTATTAAATGAATCATTTTATTTCATCTTCCTATAGTTCCCTGCTAGCATACAAATTGCAATGAATTTTTGTGTATGATACTTGTGTCCTACAGCTGCTAAATTCACTTTCTAGTTATAGTAGCTCTTTGGCAAAGTCCCTGGAATTTCCTGTGCAAACCATCATGGCACCTGCAAAAAGAGGCAGTTTACTTCTCACTTTTCAACCTGTATATCTTTTATTTCTTTTTCTTGCCTTATTTCATTGTCTAGGACCGCCAGTATAAGGTCGAATTGTGGCAATGAGAGTTGCGTCCTTAACCTTGCTCCCAGTCTTAGGAGCAAAGCATTCACTATTTCACTATGAAGGATAAGCTGCAATTTGTTCATAGATGCCCCAAAGCAGTTTCAAGATGTTTCCTTCTTTCCCAGTTGCTAAGAGATTTTATTAGGAATGGATATTAAATTTTTCAAATGCACTTTCTACATCAATTGAAATTATGACATTGTTCTTCTCCTTTATTCTGTTAATAGGATGAACTACATTCGTTCTCAAATGTTATACCAACTTTACAATACTAGGGGAAACCCCAGGTGGTCATAGTATAGTATCCTTTTCATATACTGCTGGATTCAGTTGGCTAAAATTTGGTCAAGAACTTCTGTGTCAGGGCACCTGCGTGGCTCAGTTGTTAAGCGTCTGCCTTTGGCTCAGGGTGTGATCCCTGGGTCCTGGGATCGAGGCCCGCATCGGGCTCCCTGCTCCGCTGGAAGCCTGCTTCTTCCTCTCCCATTCCCCCTGCCTGTGTTCCCTCTCTCGCTGGCTGTCTCTCAGTCAAATAAATAAATAAATAAAATCTTAAAAAAAAAAAAAAGAACTTCTGTGTCAAAGGTTTATGAGGCATATTGGTCTGTAATTTTATATTATTTTTGGAATATCTTGCACAGATTTTGATATTAGGGTTTTGCTGACTTCACGAAATTAGTTTGATAGTGGTTCCACCTTTATTTTCTAAGGTAAGATTTGTACTATTTTATTTCATTCTTGAGGTTTTTATAGAATTTACCAATAAAGATATTAGCAGCTGGTGTTAGCTACACTGGAATTAAAGTTTTAAAAAAAATAAAAATAATTTTAAAAAAAGATATTACAGGCTGGAGGCTTTTGGGGGGAAGTGTCCTTTTTAACAACAAATTGAATTTATCTGATAGGTATAATAGAGAGCTATTCTGAGACAGTTCTTATAAGTATTATTTTTATTTTATTTTTTTTTTTAAGATTTTTTATTTACTTATGTGACAGAGAGACAGCCAGCGAGAGAGGGAACACAGCAGGGGAGTGGGAGAGGAAGAAGCAGACTCCCAGCGGAAGAGCCTGATGTGGGACTCTATCCCAGAACGCCGGGATCACGCCCTGAGCCGAAGGCAGACGCTTAACGACTGCGCTACCCAGGCGCCCCATAAGTATTATTTTTAAAGTCATGTGTCGATCTTATCTATAGTATTGAATTTGTTAGTATAAGGTTATTTATAACATTCCCTTACAAATTTTTAATGTCTATAGTAATAGACATTGGGATCGAGCCCCACATCAGGCTCCTCCGCTGGGAGCCTGCTTCTTCCTCTCCCACTCCCCCTGCTTGTGTTCCCTCTCTCACTGGCTGTCTCTCTCTCTGTCAAATAAATAAATAAAATCTTTTTTTAAAAAAAAAGGAATTTAGCAATTTTGTTCATCTTTTTCAAGGAAACAACTTTTGAACTTGTTAAATTTTTGTATTACTTGATCTTTTCTACATTGATTTGTGCTCTTATCTTCATTTTTTTTTCCTTCTACTTATTTGGGTTTACTTTGCTCTATCCTTTTCTGCTTTCCCCTAGCTTTTAAAATGGTACACTTGGGCATTTTGTTTGGACCTTTCATCTTTTTTTACTATAAGCATTTAAAGCTTTATATTTCCCTCTAAACACTGGTTTAGCTAAATCCACAGATTTAAATGTTCTATTTTACTATCAGGCAGTCTGAAACAGTTCTAAATTTCCTTGGTATTTTTTTTCTCTGACCATGTGTTATATAGAACTGTATTGTTTAATTTCCAATCTGGGAGTTTTTTCTACATGTCTTATCACTGCTGATTTCTCATTTAATTCCATTTTGGTCAGAGAACACACTCTAACATCCCAAATTCTGAATGCATCCCTCTGGGTTTCTGTTCTCCCCCAGTAGTCTTCACAATCACATTGGCTAACTATATTCTTCCAGTAGATTTTTTAAAATAATATTTTGTCTGGTATTTCTTACTATGCCAGGTGGGAGGGTTAATCCGAATTACCTAGTCCGCTACGACCAGACGTCACTATATTTGCTTTTACAAACGCAGATCATTCAGACAGAATCAATCATTTAGCATAAAAGCTATGCCATAAATGCTCTCGGTGGAATTTTTCTGCATGAGATAGACTGGCTGACTTCTTGAAACATGAGTCAAATGAAGTCTGGCCAAAGGTACTTCTCCCTCTCTTAGGACAGCCTTCAGAATCAAGCTGAGGCATTCTCTTTACAAGAATTTCTAAGAGGCGCTCCAAATTGGGGTCCTCTGTCTCAACCATTTTTCATTGCTTTCTTGGTTTACAAGAATGTCTTGGACATTTATTAAGTAGTAGTTTCTGAGGAAAGAGAAACTTCATTTTTTTTTATTCCTTGATCCCTGTTTTATCAACTTGTAAGACTCACTTTGGACTGCCTTCCTCTTGAACAATCAAATACAATATTTTCTGGAAAATTCTACAATGCTCTAGCTAGTCTTACCGTTTTTGTCAAACCCCAGTGTCATTGTTAGGGGGGCAAGCTTATTCCCCAGTCGTGTCTCGTTCCACATGGAGGATGTAACACTTTGTAACACTTTGGCCTCAGTCAGATTGGTGAGGAAGACGAAAGAAAGTGGACACATGAAGTCGAGCCTCTTCTGCCCTTTCTCTTGGGAACAGGTTGTTCCGAGGAAGCACATCTTCTGCTATGTTCCTCCAAGAGCAAAATTTTGCAAGCTAATGCTTCTGGGTGGGTACGTCCATCAAAATCTGAGGTTCGGGATTAGAAAGCCTAAATAGCAGACTCACCATTAATAAAGGATCTACGTTGATGTTTATCTGCCTTATTCTCTTGTCTGTTTTCTCAGTATGTTCTGAAACTAGGGTAGGGTGGGAGGGTGCTACTTACTAGGTTCTCTTGAGCCCAGTAGATATACCCATTCTCTCCCGGAAGTAAACCATCCATCCTTTGTCTAAAAAGAAAATATTCTCATGTTCTCAAGCATTCCAGAGAGACTGTGGCTCTTCCGAGGGGTGCATGACACAATGCGTCCTGGGCAAGTTTGTCCACCTCATGGATCAGTTCATCGTGGGTTTTTGTCACCATTGATTGTGGAACAACTTCGTAGGATGCTCGAATCCAGGAAAGAATTTCAACAAAAGGAGTCTTAGTTGTGATAAGAAAGGTCAAAAATGAAGAAGGGGGCAGTGGAAAGGTGGGTACATTGAGAGCATCTCTAATGAAAGAACAAGGTCTTGAGTCCCCAGTGAGGCACGACAGGCCAGAACCGAGTTCAAATTCCACCTTTGTGACTTTGAGCAGACACTCGGCCTCTCTGAGTCCCCGGTCTGTCTGGGGTGGTGAAAACAGAGACAGATGATGCCCGTCTCAAAAAGGCTATTAAATGAAGGTGACTTTGGGAAGTCTGAAATGTAGTGAATACACAGTAATGGTAAGTTTCTTTTTTCTTCCAGGAAAACCAACTGCCCCACATTTTCTTGATGGCCTTAGGAAGTCGTGGGGGAAGATTCTCGATGATACCGAGAACTGGAGAAATAGGAAAGTTAACAAAAACAAACAACTAACACAGAACGACAGAGTTTCGAGAAGGAATGACTCGGGCAAGCATCTCACGTAGGTACAACTTCCCGCTCTGCCAGAGGGCTCCCCTAACTGTAATTTGATTTGAACCTGGCAATCGCTCTGGGAAACCGATGGGGCAAATACAGCCAGGTCCCTGGGAAGAGTGAGGAAATGAACGGTAAGCAATTAGATGGGATGGCTCACGACATTTAAGTGTCCACCGTCGTACTTTTCTTCTGTGGTACCTTCTAGGTGTCTGGGTTGCTCTGATTCCGCCCACGTGCGTATATGGCACTTGTCAGTGTGCAAGTCCCACATGGATTTTCTCACCTAGTTCTCACGATGAGGATTTCTGGACGCTTCACAGAGGAAGAGCCCAACGCCTCAGAGAGGTCAAGCAGCCCTCTAGAGATCACACGCTCATGCAGAGGCTAAACTCGGCCCTTCTGACATGTCCGGGGCTCACGGGCTCCTGGATTTTAACCACACGGAGGACATCAAGGGCCATGGCAGTGGGGTGGGAGTGCCGTGCATGCGTGCGTGGCCCGGCCCTCGTGGTCACAGCGACTGGCATAGCCAGCACTCTGCCCTGGGTCATTTCATGTGATCTGCAGCCGTGCTGTGATTTATCGATGGCTTTTAGTCCCCCCTAGGACGGCATGAAAATAATCAGATGAATAATGAGCTTGGGAAGACGTGTGAGCCAGCTCCCACAGAAGGGAATTCCACGCGGGGATCCTGCGTGGGGCTGCACAAGACGATGGATGTTTCTGTGGAAGGCTGGCCCTCATTTGCTCTTCTGGTCGCCCGTTGCTCCTCTCTGCAGACACAGAGAGGCTTGAGAGGGAATAGTTCTGGCATCTCCCTATTCTGGGAGTGGAGACGAGATGAGCATTGATGGGCGCGGGGATGACAGCACAAAACCTCATTCTGGCAAGAGGAGGCTACATTTAACCCCAAGGAAGCTGTCAGGCAGGCCGTCCCCCGAGGTGTCCGAGTGCCTACGTAGCCGCAGGTATGATCACGAGCCACGGCGCTTTCCTGGTGGTGCAGCCGAGTCCTTCACATACCTACTGCTGAATCACAGACCGTCCCAAAACTTCAGATTTAAACAGTGATTTTCTAGCTGACAATTCTATGGGCCAGCTTTGAGGTGGCTCAGAAGAGAAAGCGTATTTCTACTCCATGGGGTGCTGGATGCGGTGGCCCGACAGGGGTTGGAGGATCCAATGTGACCCCATTCATGCGTCTGGGGCCATGGTGCTGGCTCTCAGGGGGGTGCCTCTGTTCCCCTCCACATAGCCTCCCTCTAGCACGATGGCCTGGACTTGTTTATACAGCAGCTGCATTCCAAGCACCAAAAAAAGTGAATAGGCAAGTCCACATTGGCTTGGACTCGGAAGTCCCAGAAGGTCACTTGATCAAAGCAAGACAAGACATGGAGCCAGCTCCAATTCCTGGGGGAAGAGATGGTCTGCATCTCTGCATGAAGGGGCAACAAGGTCTCTGCAAAGGGGTGAGGACATGAGGGGCGGAATTCACTGGGAGCCACCAGGAGGCAGCCTCTAAGATGGAGTCTAGTGAGTGAACAGGATACTGATCTGGTGGGATCCACACCAGTGGGAGGCACAGGAAGGAAGCAGAAGGGAGCCAAGTGAGAAGCTGCAATCAAGTCCACAGGAAGCCGTGAAGCTAGAATGGCCCAACACTGCTGTCCCCAGGCCATCCGAGATGCCAGCATTTCATACCCTCACATCAAAGGTTGTGGGCACCATGGAAAGGGGCATGACCCAGGGCAAGGCAGTTTCTAAAGGGGCTGACCCCTAAAGGCTGCCTCCCCATGGGCTCCCTGCAGCTGGGAGCAGGCCCTGCAATGAAGGGGGGTCTGGGCAGCCATCATGGTGTCCACCATGTTCTACCATGCTTGCCTTCCCTAAGAATCTAGCTCTCTCCCAAGCTCCCATCTCCTTGAGCTTTCCACACCATCACCACCCCGAAGACAAAGCAAGATGCCTTGGATTCTCCTTGACACCTGGTGTCAAGGTCCTGGTCTACCTCTTCAACCTCCCCCTCCCTCCCTGCCCAGCCTCTCCTTCCCGTCCCACCTGGTATAGCTCCTAACCTGGGAGACCTGGTTTCCTCCCTTCCGCCCCTTCCCCTGCAGAACTAGTCTTGCCCTGAGACTCCTCTGCTCAAAGCCCTGCCTTGATCCCCGTTGCCTCAAGACCAGACCCCCTGGCTTCTGGAAGTGGCTCCAGGGGCTTCTGCCTTCACTCTCCTCCCTGACTGTGGGAGGCTGCTTACACTCTCTCGCCTCAGGGTCACTGCATGAGTTGTCCCACCTGTCTTGTGCTCCTTTCTTACTCACTTTTCCCATTCCATTCTGCTCAGTCTTCTGCTAATCCTTTGCCCCTGGCAGCCTCCCAGAGCTCCCAAGCCCACCTAATGTGGACAAATGGCCTTCCTCCGGTTCCTTTGGCCCCACCATTCCCCTATCCCAGCATGCTGCACACAGATGCAGGGACACGTCCTCTCCCACTAGACAGAGAGCTCCACAGGGATGCCCGAGCTCCCTGCATCCCAAGCATGTTGCAGTGGCCCAGTCACGTCTTCTCTGGACTATGAAGGGGCAAGAAGAAGAAGAGAAAAGGGGTCTGCACCGAGGTCCTGAGTTAGACAATCCTCAGGAGATGAATGCCCTCAAGGGAGGAAAGAGCTGCTCTGGAGAATGGGCCTGGCCTACAGCCTGCGCCCGGCCCCAGTGGGAAGAGGCTGGCAGCCATATTTGCTCATCATGGCCATCTCTAGTTGGCTCTTAGCAAGCCCAGGGGAAAAGGCATTTCTCTCTGTCCTGATTTCTGCATGTCCATTCAGGAAAGGACTCAGAGTGGCCTTCCTTGAGTGTTCACACCATGACTAATCCTTGGGGCCCCCAAATTCTGATAGGTTGAGCCCAGTCAGATGACCGCCCCTAGCTGGGGAGGGGGTGGACAGAGTGCCCTCGTCAGATGCAAGTTTGGTCCAGGTGACGGGGGCCTGGAGGACACCCGCAGGAGCTGACAGGCTGTGGAGGGCACCACTTCCTTTAAGGACAATATCCAGATCTCCACTCCCTCCTTCCTGGGCTTTTCTACCCTGGCAGAGTCTTTGACATTTCCATCCATGGGATAAAAAGCACAGCCTGTCTTCTTCCCACCCCAGAATAACACTGCCAACACAAGGCAAGAAAGCTGCCCATCATTTCTTGGGCTTACACTGTGAGCCAAACCCTGTCCAACGCTTTTTATGAAGATTGTTATCCTCATTTCCCAAGTCAGGTAACTGAGGCTCAGAGAATTTAAGCGGCTTGTCCAAAGTATTAGTATACGGCAAATCTGGGATTTGAAACCAAGTTCTGGTTCCTGTGAACACCTGGGTCTCTGCCCGAGAGCCAGACAGGGCAGTCCGGGAGCACCAGCGCTCCTGCCTCCCAAAGCAGCCCCCACCGCAGAAGGATGGGGCTCTGTGAATAGAACACCAAGTTCCTATTTCTAACTTCTGTGATTCACACTGCCTTGTACAAATACAGGACTAAGAGGGGACTGGCGGGCTATCTTATTTAACTACCTCCATGTGTGTTTAATTTTATTTTATGGGCCCTCAGGGCTCTGGTTTTAAGATCCATCCATGTTTCTAAGTGAACATCTGGTCTGTTGCTTTTCCATGCTTCTCGGCGTGCCTCCACCCCGGCTCCCTGCCCACGGCTACAGAGGTGGACTTCCAGATCCCAGCTCGCTCCGCAAACAACACTGTCAGCACCCACGGCCATGGCTCTGTTTTTTTAAAGGTGAGAAAAAGAAAAGGGCCAAGGAGTGGGGAGAGGCTGGCAGCCAAATCCATCCATCGTGGGCATCTCTAGTTAGCTCTTAGCAAGTCTGGGTTGGGGGGGGGAGGGAGAGGGCATCTCTCTCCTAATCTCTGCATATCCGTTCAGGAAGGACTCAGAGTGGCCTTGCTTGGGTGTTCACACCCATGATTAGTCCCCAGGGCTGGGGCTTCCTGAGTTGGGTCACGGGACCTCCCCTGCTTTGGGATGGGTGGAGCTGTTCTTCACCTCCCTACAGAGGACAGATGGGATGGGGAAGGGACACTTCGTTCTTCCAAGAAAAAAGGAATTTTGGCAAAGGAAAACAGCAGGAGTCCTCACAGGGACTCAGGATCACTCCCAGGCTGGGACACCAGGTGCCGATCGATCATAGGGGCAGAGCCCTCTGTGGGGGCAGGCGCTGTGGGACTCCCTCTAAGGAGCTGGGGGGGTGAGTGCACATGGGTGGCCCGATGCTGCCGCTCCCTGCAGTGTGCTTCCACACAGGGGCTCGGGAGCCCCCGAATGCCTCTCTGCTCCCTGTGAAGTGCTGAGCAGGGAGCAGCAGGGCCCCCTCACTTCCTACACACCCCCTCTCCACCCCAGTCCAGCGCAGAGGGAGAAGGTGGGACCTCGCGGACCAGCCTCCGCCCATTCGCGCAGAAGCAGGTGCAGGGGCTCTGCGAATCTCCCGCCACGCTAGGCAGCTTGGCTCTCCACTCTGCTGAGCACCGAGTCCGATCCTCGCTGGTGGCTTAAGCTCTCAGAAAGTGGAGGAACGACACCCTGCTTCCATGGACTTATTTCTGATCCACAAAGCTACCCACGACCACCGAGGACCAGAATCCGGTGCATCGACAGCCCAGCTTCCTCTCCTTCTGTGTGGCCGCTCTGGGGGTATCCTCCAGGGCCTCCCAGGGCTCCCCACGGGGACTGAGCCGTCACTGCCCAAGTGCACACGTGCATGGTAGCTCAGGCTCTAGAAGCTTCCTTCCCCCCCCCCTTGCCTCGCTTCCCCGCTCCCCTGCCTGCCTTTCCCAGGATTGCTTTCCAAAAAAAACCACTTTCGCTCAAATCCTTCCCTCGGGGTCTCTGCCTGGAGGGACTCCAACTAAGGTAATGTGATAACCAAGAAAGTAGATCTGGAAAGAAACCTAGACGCAAAGTAGCAGAGCGGATAATCCTACAGGCTTCGGAGTCAGACAGTCTCTGTTTGAATCTGCCTCTACAAGTGTATAAACATTTAATATTAAAATGAGTGTTATTTGAGGAAGTGGATTTCAGAACAGAGCTGGAAACTCGAGGAACAGGAAGGTATGGGAGGCTTTTACAAATTTTGAGAAAACACAAATAATCCATTCCTCAGAGGCAACTCCAGAAAGGCTCTGGTTTCCCAGGATGTTGGGGTGGGGGGGTGGGGGGCAGGTGTTTAAAAGGACAAAGAGTCGAAGGAGCCGCCATGGCAAAGCAGAGAGAAGAGGCTCCCACCCCGAGCCCGAGCGGCTGGCACTGGAAGGCCAAACCCCAGAATGCGCTGTGACTTGCTAACAGCCCAGGGATGATAGAGAGGCTGTAGTTCATGTCTGTCCCAAAGGAACTGGAGAAGGGGGAAGGGGGAAGGGACAAGCCCATGCCTGTGGCAGAGTGGGCTCCGCATGGGTGACGGGGAGAAAGCAGACCTGCTAAACTCACCTTTCACTCCTGTCTTTCCTATCAAGGCAACCGTTTTAAAAACCGTTTTAAAAACTCTGTGAAGACAGAGTTAAGAGAAATCAACGCTCAGTAAAGCGCCTGCAGGCGTGGGGGCTCGGTAGGGTCACAGGCGTGGGGGCTCGGTAGGGTCACAGGCTGGTAGATGCTGTAAGGGAGGCTGGCTTGGGCTCTGCGGCCCACCAGCAATCAGGTGCTGAGGGCAGGTGGGCACGTGGTAACTAGGAGGGGGCCGCAGCGCTCTGTCCTTAGTCCCCGCATGCTCTGCAAGAAGCGTAAGGAAGATTCCAAGGGCAGTGCTTGTCACATCAACGGCTCTAAACCAGCATTCTCTCCCCAGGACTTGTAAGGTCTGGAGGCCATATATGGTTGTCACAACTGAGCTGTGTGGGGGGGAGGGAGGTGCATTGACATCTAGTGAACAGAGGCCAGGGAGGCTTGACTCCCCACAAGGCACAGGACAGCCCCCTAACAACAAAGAATTCTCTGTCCCAACACGCCAGTAGTGCCAAGATGGAGAGAGCTGGCTCTGGACGGGTGGTTGTTGAATGAATGAGTGAGCCGTTGAGTGCCCACCGCGGGCACTGGCACTGCACAGATGACCAGGACGCAGGCTCTCTGCTCGAGAGCTTAGCCTCCGGTACAGGAGATAGAGGCCAGTGGCTGCTCACCGTGTGAAATGTGCGTTCACGGAGGGGCTATGAGAACAGAGATACAAGAACCACCAACCCCACCAGAGCCAAGACACCACGTGAGCTGGGCTTTGAAAGAGGAATAGAAGTGTGTCCAGGACACAAGGCGGAGCTGAAGGTTGGACGGAGGCCGTGAACACGCCTCTCTGCTGGGGACACCACAAGCAAGCCAGTGGGACTGGGGTGCTCTTGGGGAGGAATGGGTGGAGGCAGGGCAGGGGACACCAAATGCCATGGTAAGGCCCCTAGATGGAGTCATGCAGGTGCAGGGTTCAAGAAAGCTGTGAAGCAGATGACATCACGAGTAGATTGATCTTTTTAAAGTAAGAATATATGTATTGTCTCTTCAATTAAAACAAAAACTTCTTCCCTTATGTAAAGAATTACTGTAGCATTAATCTTATTCATAAATGCACTATGATGACCAAAACACGGTGGAATATACTAGAATCTTCTAGAACACACCAAAACATTGCCCCATCCATCCCCATCAACCCTTCCCTTTGCCCTGTATATGTGCCAGATTTTTTTAAGTGTACAATTCAATAATTTTTAGTGAATTTATAGGAGTGTGTGACATGACCATAATCCTGTATTAGAACATTTCTATCACCTCAAAGAGTCCCACGTGTGCATTAGTAGTCAATCCCCATTGCCACCCCCAGTCCCAGGCAACCACTACTCTGCTTTCTGTTGCTGTATTTTCACCATTCTCGACACTTCCTATAATGGAATCATATAATCTGTGGTCTTTCGCCTCTGACTTCTTCCATTCAGCGTTGTGTTTTGAGGTTCATCGTGTGGGAACACGGATCGGCAGTCTGTTCCTTTTTATTGCTGAATGATATTCCAGTCAGATGTCTATGTAAAAGATGATGCCGATTGAGTGAAAGACGGGGAGGAGGAGGAAGAACTGAGAAGCCGGGGACCCACTAGCAGACCGCTGTGGTTGTTCAGGTCGTAGACAAAGGAGGTCTGAGCCGCAGGGTGGCAGTGGGCCTGGAGAGAGGGAGGGACTGGAGGCCACAGGGACTGGAGGCCGGGTGGGCAAGGGGAGAAGTCTGGAGGCTGAGAAAGGGGCCGAGTGAGCTGATAGCACTCCAGGCAGATTCACAGCTGGCTGAGATGCTGGGGTGTGCAAGGACCAATCAGCCCTGAGGACCCTCCGGGGACCCACTGAGAAGCTGGATCCTTAGGCCAGTGGGATGAAGACGCGGAGAACATGTCTGTCAACTGTGCTGATGACTCAAAGCCATGAGGGACAGCAAACGTGGGATGCCCCAATTCAAAAAATCTTGGCAGGCTCAAATGATGAGCCATGTCAGAATCTGGGCAGGTCTTCGGTGAGACCTAAAAACGCTGGTGGACTGTGGTTTTCTAGATCCTTGTCTGTCTTCCTGGGATGCTGGGAGCTTTGCAAGCACAGGATGGGGTCTGAAGGGGCAAAGGGGGGATCCTGAGAAACTGACCCCAGGAGCTTGCTCTTCTCAGCTTCCTACGGGACCAGGAGCCCCTTTGCTCCAGCAAGAGGGTCTGTGGCTGCCTGAAAGTCCCCAGGTCCCCGAGGTCCCCAAGTGTCAGGCGACTGCTTTCCTCCGTCCGACAAGCCTGGCGTGCCACTCCATGGGGTGTTGGGAAGATAGAGACCTCAAGTCTCTTCTTGCTGCTCTTTACTTGTGTGTTTCTCCCAATAAAGTCTGTCCCTTAACCCTTCCTGTGTTGTGTGCGGGAATTTATCCCAAGCCCCGGTACACAACAGGTGGCCAGCAAAGCCGCAATAGCGTGACAAGAGTGATTTCTTCATTTTGTATCATCCGTGCCGGCAGAGTGCTGGCCCGTGCTAAGAGTTTGATAGACAGCTGAGGGGCACGTGAGCGCACGCACCACCTGCCTTAAACGGAGTCGGTTCCCCTTTCCAAGGAGCAAGCAGGGATCCTAGCGCTACCATCTAGTCACTGAGCCCTAATTCTTGAAAACCGGAAATTCCGATGACGTGTACTGTCATTTTTTAACTACAGAAGGAGCATCTGCTCTCCAAGGCAGATTTAGAAACTATAAACCATATTAACTTTTTGATTAATTTCTTTCTCCCTCAATATAGAATGTATGTTCAGAATATTCCTCCATTCATGCCTGTACGTAGCGTGCCTACACACAGCCCACAGATCTTTACTACATAATTGGGTCAACAGCATCTTCAGTTTCAACTGAACATATTTCTGTCATTAAAACTCTTCGGAAATACCTTTTATAGTCAGGGCAGTATGTTCCACTGCACGTAGGTTACCTGATTTGCTGGTGCATCCCCCTCTCACTGCCCCTGTAGGTTGCCTCTGGGTCTGGGGACTGGCTTCGGGGATCCCTGAGCCTGTGTTCCCCATGTGGGGCTCAGGAGTCCTTCCCCGGCTACCTGCTTCTCTCCCCTTTGCCCTGCCCGCTCTCCTTACCTGCAAACGCCCCTCTTCCAGTTACCTTGCTCAGACTCCACGAGCAGCCCCCCCACCCCCACCCTGCGCCCCACCGCAGGGCCACGTCACCTGGGTTCCCATGTTCTCCCCACCAGCTGGTTTCCAGAACTGCACCTCTCCACCAGTCCTGGAGGCCATGCTGGTTGTTCCTGGCTCTCTCCTGCCCTCTCCTGCCCGCTTGCGACAGGTCTGGCAGCGGGCTTAACTCCCACAGTGCAGGAACGAACTGGGAAAGGACAGGCCCAGCCAACATGACGACATTTGACATATTTCATTGTAAAGTCCCAAACTTACTTCGTTCTCAGTTATCTGCATATTCACACTACAAGAGGCCTGATCTCATGGCCTCTGAAAATAGTCCCAAAGGCTTTACTTGGTAATAAGCCCAGGAAGAATCAATAATGGAGTTTGGTTGTCAAAAAATAGAAGGTGACTGCCATTTCCAGCCAGGAAATGGCCTTTCTTTTTGGCTCAGGACCGACAGGGGGATGTCATGGGAAGGCGGTTTCAGGTCAAAATAAGGAAAAAGCTTTGTAATGGGAGTTGTCCTCCAATGAAATGGACTGGCAGTAAGTGGCCCAGAGCTGGTGATGTTTAAGGGAAGATGGGATTCCCTAGGCCTCCAAAATTTTATTGCTACCCCCGCACACTCATCACACACACTCTGTAAGTGACTAAGAGAGAGAGAGAACACTCAAACATCTGTGGAAAGTGTGAGCTCTGGTGAACCTTCATTAAGCAGCCCATGCCCTGGAGTCACTGGGGCCCAGAGGCCTTCCAAGACCAAGTGAGGTCCCGGCTGTTCCCCCGAGGCCCGTCCAGAGCAAGCCCCAGGCAGGCTTTGCACCAGCTGCTTGGCAGAGTGGGCGCCTCCAGTCTCATTCACTAGGACAATCATGGGGCAGGGTGGGGCACCGTGTCCTCCACTCACCCTGGCCCTGGCAAGCAGAGCTCACAGGCCCCACGTCCCCTCCCCGTCGGCTCCGGGATGCTTGGCGGCTGTCACAGCACAGGCTGTGCTCGAAGCCACGGCGACTCCAAGAGACATGTGCCTGTCGTTCATTCAACGCACATTTCCTTCCTCTAGGCCTGTTGTATAGGACCGTCTGCCAGGTGGTCCCGCAGTGCCTGAGAGGACGGCTCCATTTCCCTTGCGGAGTGGGATCAAGAGAGCAAAATCTTGGAGGGCCGAGGCAGAGGGTGTGTGAAAGACTCTCTCTGCCAGATTAAAAAAAGAGCATGTGCAAAAGCAGGGAGGCGGGCTTGGGACAGGTTGTTGGGAAAGAAAGCATTCAATATGGCGAGTGGCTGCCTGGCTGGGGCCGAGGTGGGCAAGACGTGAGGCTGGAGGGGCAGACGGGGCTCTCAATGAGAACAGCCGTGCTAACGAACTTGGATGGCAATCTGAAGGCCACGGGGAGCCCCTGACAGCAGTATGAAAAGCCTGAAGAATTCAAGGACTCTGAGGTGAGTGGTTCCTTCTAAGGGTGAAGGACTATCTGCAAGGATGAAAATCTTTGATCCCTACATTCTCCCTTTTTTTTAAAAAAAGTAGGCTCCATGCCCAGGGGGGCTTGAACTCATGACCCTGAGATCAAGACCTGAGCTGAGATCAAGAGTTGGACACTTAACCAACTGAACCACCCAGGCGCCCCAATCCCTACATTCCCGAACTCCTGGGCTCAGCTCACCAGCAGTGACCAACCGGAGACATCATACAGCGCCGAATGGAGAGGGTGATGCTTTGTTCTCACTGAAACACATTTGGGTTTGCTTCCTCTGCCCATGGTGCTTCTGCCCGCATAGCCATCCTGACACTCACCTTCTACACGGACTTCATATCAAAGACCACCGCGATCGCTTCCAAGGAACTCATTTTTCTGCAAACTTAGAAAATTGGTTGATGGTCTTCCTTCGTTAGTTTTTACCATGTACCAAATCACCCAGGGGCCGTTGGCCTAACAGAAAGGTGTGGTCACCTACTGAAAACTCCAGTTCCAGCATCGTTGGAGACACAGCACCTTTGAGGTGCAGGTGCTGATCCACAGTATGCAAGACATATATCTGTGTCTTGAACCAGGACTGATGCACGGTGCCCAGGACCAAGCAGTGGATACGGAACCAGCGATGCTGGTCAGTATCACATTGGTACTGACCTAGTCACAGAATGGTTGCTTCCCACCCCTCTCACGCAGAGCGCTTTTGGTGGAAAGCTTTCAGTCTTGAAGGAAGAATGCTTCCATCAGGAGACAAAACATGGCTTCGAATACTTGGCCATTTCACCTCCTCATGCTACCCTGGTGGTGTAACCGAGCTACTGCCTAATGCAGGAGGAGAAAAGGAAATTTGGATCAGAGAAGATTCCACGGGACTCCCCTTGACACTGTTAGGATCAGTGGTCAAAACGAACGGCAACCACAGCCAGTGGTAGGATTGTGGTATTTGCCCGTTTCCTTAGAGTAAAAACTCCTACCGTGGCCGATTTCGAACTATCAATATGACATTACCACATTAGGAATGTGTAAGTGGGAAAAGACGAACAGTAGTGCACCATTAGATGGCAATTCTACCACGTATATGAAAGATAGAAATGACCCCTGAAGGATGGGGAGTCATCAAATAATTAGAAAGTGAAGAGTCTGGGGTATTTATTACGTTGTTTTTAACATTATTTAATTGTGATTTTATATAATTTAATTCTTAATAATGGCCCTTTTTAACAAGTGATCCCCTCCATTGCTGAAAACTTACCAGTCTACTCTCACAAGGCAGGACAAGGTAAATCCAGCATGCCGCTGATAAGCAATTCCCTAGAAAAACGGTCATTAGCCTCAGACCCCTCGGGAATGGAAGTCTGGATCACCTTCCTGGTTAAATAATCCAAGCAAGGCTCTGGCTGAAGGCACAGGGAATCTTAAATATTGTGGAGGAGAAAAGTCACAAACACCAACTCTGGCCTTGGGTCCATTTGCAAAAACTAAGGCTAGAGTGGGTACCCATTTTTTCTTCCAGTCCACGTATGCATGTGGGTTGTAATTCATTTCCTTGTCTTTGCTCCATTGTCCCCAGCTGGGTAGTTAACTCTACAGGTTAGTCTCTAGGTCAGGTCAACAGCAGGGGAACAGCAGGCTACCCTAGATGGTAAAGGAGAGAGAGAGAGGGTATACTCCTCCATCATTGGTATTCCTTCCAGATCAGGACGATGAAACAGGAATCAACCAAGTTGGGGGGGGGGGAACTTTAGAATCATTGCACCCGTTCTAGAATTCCTTCCTGCTGCAGAATCCAGAATCGTTCCTTTGGTATTTAAGCTGGAGCTGACACCTGTCCCAAATGGCACCATATGGCAGCCAGGACCTGGACCCAGGTGAGTCATGCAGGGGGGGGGTTGCTCACAATTGCCACCCAGCCAACTGCTACCTCGCCTGTTACATAATTTGTTTCCCAGTTTGTTTCCCGTCATGCAGCTCGCATCTTATATGGCTTGACTTTGCTTGGAAAATGTATTTACATTGAGTATACAATAGTATACATAGTAATTACATAGTATTACCACAGGGTAATGGTATCGGACACCAAAGGGAAGTTAGCGGATACTCGTGTTCTGCTTGTTTGATTTTTGGCTTCCCAGAATTTGAGCCCATTTCTAGAATTGGGAAATTCCACCCTATGAATCTTAGACTGAGACGGTGCTGATGACGCCCAGAACCCACTTTCCAGTCTCCCTCCCATTTCGCACAGGCAGGTGCAGACAGGACCAGGCACTTCGTGATAATGACAGTGGCATCTACACTGAACCAATTCTACAACATGGTTTGGCAGCATAGGCTTTGCACTTTGTCTTTCCCTCTTTCCAGTGATTCTATGAGCTTCCTTATTAAAATAAATAAATAAATAAATAAAATCCTTGGTGGATACTATATACAGAATTTCTAAGGGGAAGTAGCAGAATCGCATTCTAACTCTCAGACTAGTGGCCCAGGATGTAGGGCCACCCCCCAACAGAGTTCTGGGTCGAAGTGGAATGATGAGCCACTTTGAGCTACTGTGGAATCTTTTTTGAATGAGTCCGCTTCCAGCATCAATTTGCTACTTCCCTTGGTGAGCTCTGTGAACTCTCTGGCTTTAACCTCTCCTTCTTTCATATGGCTTGTCTCCCAGCCACAAATGTAGAGGCGGGAGAGAAGCTCTTATATCCGCAGCGGCATGCTTCTCCCCTCTCTTAGTTAATGCACACGGACTGACTGCGTAACACCAGTGGTGAGGGGTTCATAGACATGCATGCAAGCACACGTACAGCTCAACCACACAGTGTCAGAAAAAGCAACCTGAAATCCACAATTCAGAGAAAACAGTAAGAGCATGATTGGTCCAAATGCCAAGACAAACCAACAATTGCTCCAGGAATAGAACCTCATAAAACTTTAATGCTGAGAAGTACTTTTGTAATAATCAAAGCATCTCTTTTCCATTCAGGTCTAGATACTGGAGTTAAGGTATTTATCCAAGGTCATATCAATCATCAGGAGTGTACCCAGTACCCAGCACCAAATCTTACTTATATCTGTACATTTCACAAAACTGTCTACATTTTCATCATTGAATGTGTTAGATATTACCTAATGTGGGGGCACCTGGGTGGCACAGCGGTTAAGTGTCTGCCTTTGGCTCAGGGCGTGATCCCGGCATTGTGGGATCGAGCCCCACTTCAGGCTCCTCTGCTGTGAGCCTGCTTCCTCCTCTTCCACTCCCCCTGCTTGTGTTCCCTCTCTCGCTGGCTATCTCTGTCGAATAAATAAATAAAATCTTTAAAAAAAAAAAAAGATATTACCTAATGTGGTCACACACACACTGACACAGTGTCCAGTCGGATGGAGAGACTTTCTACACAAAGGCAAGCCCAACTTGCAACTGAGCCCACTAATCTTTTAAAGACACCCCTCACTTAATTTACAGTTAATTTCTCTCCCAGGACATGAAACTCTCCTTCTACAAAGTGCTGTTTTAGAAGGTTCTCAGCAGGCTTTGCACTTTGGAAATTTTACTGGGCTAGGTTTTCCACCACGGGCCCTGGTCCTCCTGCTGACCGTCATAGCCATGGCAAAAATTGGGCCATCCAAGCTCTTGAATACATCCCAATCCCAGCACAGAAGAGAAAGGATTGATATGGACCAATGTTTTCAATGTAACACAAAATTGACAGAAAAGGCCCTTTGATTCACCCAGGTCCTAAGGGCGCTGTCCTCTGGATTAGAGAAGTACTTGGTGGTGGGGGGGAGGGGCAGAAAACCCTAACAGACTAGTTTCCTTTGGCCTTTAGAAAGCTCAGAGTTGATTTTGCAGGCTAAGTGTAGTTATGATATGAGGACTTTACTCCTACCTTTATCTGAACCCTCGATTTCCTCATATAATTACTTTTACTGTCATATATGTTTCCGTAAGTCATTGCTTCCTTTTCTGAAGAACAAAGTGAATTTGTTTTTATGATTTTAACATTGTGAAATAATCACAGAGTCACCAAAAGTTTTAAAGATATACAGAGAGGTTTGCTCACTGTTTACTAGTTTCCTCCAGCAGTTACACTTTATGTAAATAAAGTATCCAGCCCAGGAACTTGATGCTGGTACAATGTGTGTATAGTTCCAGCCAGGTTATCCTGTGTGTAGACCTGTGTAACTATGTAACTTCCACTGAGGTCAACACCCAGAACATTCCACCCCCACAGAGACCTCCTTTGTGCCATACCTTTCTAATCACTTCCCCACTCCTAACCCCAAGCCCTGGCAACTGCTATTCTGTTCTCCATTGCTGTAATTTCGTCATTCTGAGAATATTATATAAGTGGGTTCATGCAGTATGGGAAAGTGAATATATTATTGAAGTACATTTATTTGTTCACTCATCTCTTCTTCTCTAGATCATTTTCATTTGCTATTTTATTCATACATTCACTTCTTCAAGTGGAAATTCTGGGCTGAGGCAGCCACTGCTGGAGAAATTCAAAGTATTCTGAGTACCCCTAAGTCCCATAGTTTATAATTTGGTTTAGGAGATAAAAGCCAGTAAAACGGATGTTGGACTTCTGGCTTCCAAAACTGTAAGAGAAAAAATTTCTGGGTTTTTTTTTTTTTAAGATTTTATTTGACAGAGAGAGAGAGAGTGAACACAAGCAGGGGGTGCAGCAGAGGGAGAGGGAGAAGCAGGCTCCCCGCTGAGCAGGGAGCCCAATGTGGGGCTTGATCCCAGGACCCTGAGATCACAACCTGAGCCGAAGGCAGACGCTTCCTCGACTGAGCCCCCAGGCGCCCCAATTTCTGTTGTTTTAAGCCACTGCACTCACATTAATTTGTTACAGCAGCCCTAGCAAACTGATACCTGCCCCATCGACTAGCACAGAGCCTTCCGGATACATGGCAAGTACTCAAGAAATGTTTTACGAACATCTTGAGTTCAGAATAAAAGGAGAGACTCTTCCAGGGGCACCTGGGTGGTTCAGTTGGGTAAGCGTCTGCCTTCAGCTCAGGTCATGATCTCAGGGTCCTAGGATCGAGTCCTGCATCGGGCTCCCTGCTCAGCGAGTAGCCTGCTTCTCCTTCTCCCTCTGCCCTTCTCCCTGCCTGTGCTCTCTCTCTCTCTCTCAAATAAATAAATAAAATCTTAAAAAAAAAAAAAGGAAAGACTCTTCCAAAAAACGGGGATTCCTGGGAGTCTTCATGGATATAGGGTTGTTCCTTGAAGAATTAGGTGAATGAATTATAATGGCAAGAAATAGAGTAGGAGATCATTTCAAGTGGTGGGATAAAATGGGCAAAGCAAGGAGGCAGGCGGGTCCAGGACGATGAGGGCAATGACATGGGCCCAGTTTAGCTGGGATAGAAGATACAGATGCCCTGGCTCCCTCATTTGCCAGCCCATGTATGGGTTTTCGTTTGCTTTCCTCCAATATGATCAATTCTACCAATGTGGGAAACGTGTACAGATTCTCCTTCGAAGACTGCACGTAAGCAGGGGTATTCTGTGGTGTACTATAGAAATCCAAACAAGTCCCCTTGACTCCCCTGCAAGGAGGCTATTTGGAACCTAGTAGGGTAGAAAGAAACTTTTCCCTCCTCTGGGAACTGGCTCTCTAAATTACCGACCAACTGTTTATGATTGTTTAGCTAGCGTACGGTAATGGTTCTAAGGCACAAAGTCCATTCATCAGCTTCGTGTGGATGTGGTAATTTACATAGCAAACCGAGAGACTTGTCCTCTGTCTCCGAGGACCCTAATACTCACTTCACTCCCGGCATCCAAGAAGAAAATATAGTCAATCCTATTTTATCCAGTATTCCGCTCAGACTCTGTTAATGAGCATGTCAGTGTATCTGCAGCATAATGGTAATTAGTGTGTGGTGTGGCTGATGACCCTGAGATACCATAAGGTCTTGACAGGCCTTATGAATTCTCAAAGTCAAAATCAAATTACTTCAATACGATCACTTATTTACAAGAATTCTGCATTAACCAGAACATTCCATTCCCTCCCCACATTAAAGAACAGAGTTTTCCATAATGGCAATCCCCAGCTGATAGGTTCCCCCAAATCCCTGCTTATTTACCCAAGATTGTCTTCTTTTTCCCCTCCAAGAGCAATTGCAGAAAGATCTGGAACTTGAGGGAACATATAGATTCTGAAGAGGAGGTAAGAGGTAGACCAACGGAACAGAACAAAGAGTCAAAAAAACCAGCCCCAGATAGGAATTTAGCACATTCCCAAGGTGGCATGAGAAATCAGTAGCGAAAACACAAATTATTGCATTGAAGATAAAAGATAATTAAATTAATCAAACTGGATAGTAATATAAACAATAATTAAACTGAATCTCTACCTCACGTGATTCCGTACAACGAATTCCGAGTGGATTATTTGTTTAATATAACCAATGATACCATAAAAGCACTAGATAAAATGTGTAGCTATATGTTGGCAAAGATGTTTAAGGCATGACCCCAAGGCCAAAACCACAAAAGATGGCCAAATCTGTACACAAAATTTAAACTTCTGAATGGGAGAAAAAACAAAGTTAAAGCACAACTGACAAAATTTAAGCGAAAAAACTGTCAACCTACACAGCAAAGAGTTAACAGCTTTTTGTAGGTGATCCTTTCATTAGCTACAGGGGTTAAAAGCAATTGCTGCCTACACGGTCCAATTCAACTAACCACTCAACCCTAGGCTCTTAAGATGAGGGTAAGAAGCCTATTTATTGAATTCCCTGGACAAGGAAGAAGTTGACCCCCTAAAAATCCTGTATCATTATTTTTCTACAGCACCGTCTTCCTTGGACTGGATGCATACAATGGTATTAGAAAAGATACTTTACCAAAGCATTAACAATATTTATATCTGGGTTTGGGGCGAATTATGTTCTCCTTTTTCCTGACTGTATTTTCTATGTTTCTAAATTGAATATACTTTGCTTTGGAGATAAGGGGGGAAAGTTTATATCGGCTCAAGTTCTTAATTGCAAGAAACAGAAACCAATCTTGGCTGTTTTAACCAAACAGGGGATTTATTATTTATTATGAATGTACTAGGTAGCTCACTGAATTATAGAGAAGGCGGGAGACCAGGCTTGGGCCCAAGCAGGCAGAAAGCTTCCAAATCACACTCCAAAGTCTGTCTGGGGAGAACTAAGCAGCTGTCCCAACCAAGCAATAGATGCTAATCTTTGGGCCACCTCCATCTCTGCACCAGGAACTTGATCTTGGAGCGAACCCAACTGTCCCTGCTACTAGAAAGGCATCACCTCTGCCTCTTACTGTCACTTACTGCCCCAAAGTCAAGGGCACAGTTAGCAAAATGACCTGGCCTGGGTCATGTGCCTCCATCCCGAGATGTCAGGGTAAAGCAAATATCTGGCATTTTTAGTCTCTCTAGTGGGTGGACATCTCTTCTCTTCATCTCATTAAGGCTCATGAGACAGACAATTCCCTAAACATAGAAAGACAGTTCATAGGCTGGGTGGTCAAGAGAACAGTAAATGTCCACTTCTTAATATGCTTTAAAGAAGAGATTTTCATCAAAAATACAGGGGACTCTGTGAAAAGAAGTAATAGTTTAGAGGGAATTGTGAAGATGGGGCGAGCATAATTCAAGCAAGGATGAAGGCCTCTTCCACCTACTACAAATTCTCTTCCTCTCCCCTTAAAATGTGATTTCTCCTTAATTTTATTATTCCCCAGAAATTCTCTAATTAGTACATTACTGGGAGTTAGGCATGCTTTTTTAAAGTAAAAAATTCATTTACAATAGTTACCCGGTTATCAATAATGTACAAAGTGTGAATTAATTTGATCATACTGTTTTTTAATACCTGCCTCAAAAACTGGCCCCGTTTCCTATCTTGGAACGGAGGGGAGGCAGATGAAAAGAAACAGGAGCACGCAGCAGGCCTGGATGAGGGGGGGTGCCGAAGGAGGACTTAGGGTATGGTGACAGCAGAGGAGGCCTGAAGGGACACAGGGAATAAATGCAGAGGGAGCAGAAAGGAAAGCAAAAAATACCGGAGACACACTTCTACTTTAGAAATTTGCTTGCAACACCCGGGGATCAAGAATAAGACGAGAGGAAAAAATCTTCATGGATTCAAATGGACCCCAAATGTGGGCTATTATTGCTGACTCAGTCCTCTCACAGGCTACAGACTATTCCAAACTAAAAAGGTTATCCCAAACCAGCTTCCGTTTCTTATAGTTCGGTCTGATGGAAGCACTTAGTAAGACGTGCTGTCCATCCCACCGCGTGGGACCCGGAGGGCACGCACACTCTGCTTTGAGAGGAACACCTCGGGCTGTGCTGGCCCCGTGGGGGGAAAGGCCGGCCGGCTTGAGGACCAGGGCCACGGTGCTCTTTGGAACGGGTGCTGTGCCTCATATCCGTGACGCTCAGCCCTTGCGCCCGCTGCTGGGAAGTTGAGTCACACTGAGGCCAGCTCCAGAAAAACGAGTTGTACATTATGGTGTCTCTGACATGTTTTCTGGATCCCGAGCTGCTGCTTATTTTTTTCCTCTCCTTTTGGTATTCACCATCCCCCTTCTCCTCTCCCATATTAAGGAAAACATTGCAAGCCACCTTAATTTCCTTTTTGTAATGAGGCAGGGCAAAAATAATAAATATGCATATTGACATTTGCTTGGGAACCTCGAATGTAAATGCAAGGCACCCGCTCTTTATTCCGGTTAGACATCAGATCACAATTAAATCTTCCTCAAATTCTCTGTCGTCCTGGTAACTGCTCTCTACTTAGAACATGAGGGCGAGATTACCCAAAAGGGTCTGGAAGGGGAGCAAGAGCTTATTAAGAAGAGTTCTTTCCGGCGCTCAGAGCCACACAAGCCGTGCCGGCATGGTGGCGTGGCGTCGCAGAAAAGCCCCCCTGCAGGTTATCCCGATCGCTGTGATGTATGTGGGCTCTGCCGCCGTGAAGTAGTTATGTACATTATAATAACAAGATTGGCTATGGCACACCAAAAATATTGACAATGAATAGTATTTTGGATAATCACAGATTGCAAATCCTCTTAAACGCATTCAACTCTAACAGATATATTTAGACTTCGATGAACAGTAGCTGGAGGAATTTCTTAAAGTGTCAATTGGTGTGAATGAATAAAGATGGTTTTCAAGGAGCCATATTGCTTAGGGATTAAGGCCAACTGGAACAATTCACTTAAAAAAAAAAAAGCCTCCAAGCTCAAGAGAGCAGCTCCCCTTTATTCGACTGAGGCATGTAAGTTTCAGTCCTCAGGACTGGCGCTGGTGGCCCCACCATGATGGTTCAGCCCTCGCCATTTGCACAGAGAAGAGGTTTTAATTGTGCATAAATGGGAACGCACAGCTCCTGTGAGACAATGTTTGCAGCAAGGAGGAGGAAAACAAATTCTAAGTAGCAGTCATTTTTATTTTGGCTTAACAGATTTTAGCAGGAAGACTCTGAATATGAATCGGCTTCATTTTTAAATCCTGAAGACAATTTCTGAAGCAGCCCATAAGGTGCCACTTTAGTCTGAGGCAATTAAAAAAAGCCTAGAATAGCAAGGAAGAAAAATTGCACCATTTGTTTGGACATTGCAAGAGGGAAAAGTTACAAATTATATGAACTCCATTCCTACATCCTCCCTACATCTATTTGCTTTGATACTCTTCCTGGGCTTTTGGAGGTGGGAATGGGACAAGAGGCATGGCAAGAAGAGTGAGAAAGCTATATAATGCTTAGGATACTGCTTATCATGTTCTAATTGCCATAATGCGAAGGTGTTACAAGCACTTAATAAAAAGGACAGCGCAGACTTTCTCCCCATAGGCCAGTGGGTCTTCTCAAGGGTCGATCCCCTCTTTGATAATTTGGGCATCACTAAAAAAAAAGTAAACACTTTTCAGAAGTAACTTCTTTTTTTTTTTTCTCCTTTCATGGTCCTTAAGGACCACCAGAAAAGGCATTTTCGAACTTAAATTCTTTACGATCTAGAACGACCTGGAAACTACTGGAAATGTAGTTTCTCAAAGTGAAATACCAAGACAGGGTGCCCAGGTACTTGGATTTCCTGCAAGACCCACTTTTAAAGTGGCCTTTACAAGCTTCTTGTACCCTCTAAGAAAGCCACTTAATGAGGAACAAAACTAATTAGTATAAAATCAGACTGGATCTGTATAGTAGCTGTTCACAATGTGGAAAACCACTCTTTTTTCATGGCTTATTTTCTTTTAAAATGTATGCCCTTTTCCCATCCTTAATGTGTTCTGTATGTATGAAACAAATACTCTTCGCAGCGGGACCTGGATTCGGAGGCCTCAGAACCCAATAAAAGAGTCCTGTAGCTTAATGGTCCTTAAATGCTCGACATCTTTGTCACTTAACGTAAAATCCATCTGATCTAATAGCCGTGACTGAATTATAGATATATAATTTTTTTTCTATTAAATGTTAATCTTCTGACTTGGCAGAGCAATAGAAGCTCTAAATTATTAAGAAGGCAATAACCTCTCTAAACTCTTTCCTGAATTCAGAATATTCCCAGGACTGCTATCTTGAAAAACAAATCGCAAAGCTGTTTAAAATATAAAAATCAGGCCCATTCAGTACAACAATTTGATGCCAAATATCAATTATAACGGGCATTGTTTTTATTGCTGTCTCTCCTAGTATTTCATGGAGTCGAACGTATGTATGTATGGAGGTGAACACGCAGATACAGACACACACACACAACTACTGGGGAAGCAATCCTCCCAAGTCTTGGCTCTTTCTCATTTACATATGACATTTGTGTAACCTTCCCTTTTTGGTTGAATCCATTCACCACCGATGTTTGTTGATGCGGGCATAAATAATGAACTTGCCCTCCAATGCGTAAGTCATGCCCATGACCAATTATGCTCACCGGGAGTGCTCTCGGTGCCCAGGGAGCTTCCCCGGAATGCCACCGCTGCTGCAGTGCCTGGTTTTGTTTTGTTTTAATCTCTACCATCACAACTCTTGTGAGCCAGAGGCACCTACATGTGACCAGAGACAGAAGCCGCGCTAAGACGCAGGTCACTATTTCCCTGGAGAGGTCCGATCTAGGCAGAACTTCCAACAACAAAGTCTAAGATCCAGTGTAGTTGGGGATATCCCTGAATGAAAGGGAGCAGAGATGCCCATTTTCCATGTTGTATTTTGTACATCATATATTTTACAGTGCCGTTTTTTCCCTCCTTTCTGAAACGCAGTCATTGCTGAAGAGCACTCACAACATGTAGCAGCCAGGAGCGAGGCCCAGGCTCTTCCTTCTCTGGCAGGCGTGTGCCGCCATATTTTTGCATGCTCAACACAGGCAAGCGTCTTTCCATCCTTATTCTGGTGCCAGAGGTACTGCCATTACTTCAACGTACAGAACTCGCCAGAAGAAAAAAGACCACGTGAGAGTGCAGAGTCCAGTGATGAGGAGACTGAAGAGGCAGTAAGGAGGAGTTGTCTTGCACTGTGTGACGTGGGTGTCGAGAGAAGCTTCCGGCCACGGCCACCTATGATTTCGCTTCAGTGTGAGCGGGCACCAACACACCTCGTCATCATGGGTACCAAAAATGAACCTGAAACTCTTCCCTCTTCTACTCTGAAACACGTACACCAAGAACAGACACCTCCAGGTAGGTAAGAAGCATGCGTACAAACGTTTTTAGGTGCTTGTTCGAGGAAAGCTGGTAACACTGGGGGAAAAGCGCTCATGTTCTGAAGCAGCAAGACTCCTAAAGCAGCAAAGATCCGACGTGTAAGAGAGTTTTAAACCACAGAACATTTGGCTAGGGTCAAGAGCAAAGGCTGAAATAAAGAGCAAGCCATCAGAAAGATTAAGCTACATTCATCTGGAGTTTTAGAACAGCGCGGGTATAGCTAGTGAATAAAGTCACTGTAATATTAAAATTTAAGATCTTCATTGAGTGAATATTGTTTTAATAGTTCTTTATAACGCAGACCCTCTGGCAAAAAGAATGAGCTTTCCCGATGAAGCAGGAATGGTAAGAATAACATGGAACAGTGGACGAGTAATAAAGCTTTCAACAAAGGAACGCACCCCACTAGGAGTCTGGTGGTTCTTTCAGAGAGCACTCACGTTTCAGACACAACTCATCCTCCTTCAGACGTCCTAGTTTTTCTGAACACAGAACAGCAGAGGGACCAGCATCACCCACTCGGTATATTCCACTTGTTTACTATGTAAGAAGCTTTAGCCTTCAGGGTTATAAATGCGATCTCTGCCTCTGATATCAAAAGGTGGGTGAATGCGACAATGGGATTAATTCAAGGAGGTTACTTGCTCCTCCACTCTATGTGGCTGACTGAAAATGGGCAACATCATCCGTACACCGGACCCCATCATTCTCTACACCGAATTCTCCGAAGTGGTACATGGCATAAATGACTTTGTATATCTTTTACGAGGGTGTTCAAAACAACAGTCCACATTTTATTGGTGATTGAAGACAAAGAAGGTACACATGAGGTTCCCCTCCCACTTCTATTAGGGAAAATACAACACTGAAATGTGAGTATTCAGTAAAGAACATTCTCTACTTCAGAGCTTCAAAGGAGACCTAAATAAAACTCATGAAACTCATGCCAAAGGACATTAAATATAAAAATTAAAGGAATCCAAATATTGCTCATGTAAACTATCTAAAGAATTAAAAATAAATCCAATTCTGACTTTTCACTGTTGTTTCACACTGAAGAAATGTGATGGTTCCTGGAGGGAGAAGCTACTTTGATGGCTCTTTGTCCTTGCTATTATACAAAATTGGGACCAAAAAAATCTGGTTCGGGGGTTCCTGGCTGGCATAGTCGGTGGAGCATGCACTCTCGATCTTGGGGTTGTAAGTTCGAGCCCCACGTTGGGCACAAAAAAAAAAAAAATCTGATTCAGGATGCTCAAAGATTATTGCTAAGACACATTTTGCAATTCAAAGAAAACTTGGAGGAATTCATTTTTCAGTTTATTTGCTAACAGTCAAATTAGTAATCTTCAATCTGAATGGTAAACAAAATATTAATAAAAATAGCAAAACATATAAACTCTCCTTAATGAGATGTAGTTAAAAAAAATGGGTTACAATAGAGTATACTAAAACATGGCCAATTTTATTACTTCCTTGTGATCTACAATCTTATAGTTTATTATTGCACTTTCGTCTAAAACGTGAAAAATCTGTTTTCTAAAATCAGTTCTCTAATTTTGCATGAAAACTGCATTTCACATTATTAATTTCATTAGTGCAATTTTCCTATAAATAAGTACCAAGCATTTGGAGGATGTGTGTATAATGACTGATTACTATAGTAGCAAATGTCAAAGTAATTGCTTAAAAAAGCCTAAAATTTTTGACACTTTGCAAAATCTAGTATGCCATTTGTCATAGTTCTCTAAATACTATGGCGAGAGAAATCACCACAAGTGAAAATTAAGAGACTATTGTGGATATTATGAGGCCATGTTAATATAAATTCCTGATACATTCTACCCTTGCCTGTTTTTAATCTAAATGTAATCTAGCACTTTATGAAAAGAAACGTATTTAAAGGGGCATAAAAGTTACTCGTGTAAGAAGAAAAAAATCTGTACCTCTAAAAGAAGTCAAAGGCACTCATGAAGTTACTGCAATAAAAACGCAGCTTGGCCAGCCAAGTTACGACGCATTCCTCAACATCACATTCGGTCTCGCGGCTCAACTGAAGACCTGAAGGATCTTTTGATCTACTTACCAAATTAATTTCCCTGAAAGAAATCTTTAAACAATTATTTCATATGGACCTACGAAAGTGTGTTATGTTTTATTAGGGATGCAACAGCTTAAAAATACGTGGCCCAACCAAGGCAGCGTTAGGCTGTTTGCCGAACTGTAAAATTACCATATATAGAATGTAAGATTTGAACTGATATGGAAAAACTCAGTAACATAACCATCTAATTAAAAAAAAAAAACTTGCCGATGAAACAAAATATACTTTATTTCAATTATACTAGCACAAGGCGGCCCCGGAGGCCACGGAAGGCCACGGAAGGCCATGGAGTGGCACAGGGAACGCTGAGCACCAGCAGCTAAAGCACACACCGGCGGGCCGGGACTGCGCTCAGCACACGAGCCCCTGCCGCATCTGTATGATCTGGAGTAAGGCCGCCTGCACATCTTCGTCCATGTGACCCTTGAGGAAAAGAAGAAAGGCAGACGTACTTCATGTCATCTTCATTTACACAAGAATTCTAAAGACCAAGGCTTCAAAACAGGGCCTAAGTGGCTGCGATTCACCAATGCTAAAGCCTCATCATTGTCACGATATTCTAAAGGACTTACTGGAAAGGAGGGCAGAGCTGTGTGATGGAAAGAAAGAAAGTCAGCTTACATGTAGTACAGACCAGCTGCTCTCAACACTTACTATCAGAAGATGGACGGACAAACTCCTCTCCTTCTCTCTTTTTCAATAATGGCTCAGATAATAGGAGCAACGTGAGTTATAGTTGAGCAAAGTCAATTACAAGTTAATTTTTTTCCTGCTCCTGCTGAGAAATGTTTTTTGTTAATTAGAAAAGTAATTAATGAAAAAGACCCCATACTTATATTCTTATCCTAAGTAGGATAGCATGTATGATTTTGCAACTTGCCCTGTCACCTAATGTCGCCGAGTCTTTCCCCAGCTGTCTGACAGCCATTGATGGTGCTGCCCACCTTTACGAGCAGACTCCTAGAGAAGAAACTGCCCAGGCTCAACTGCTAATTTTGCTAAGCACTACAAAACTTCCCTCTACAGGTACTGTCCCAATTTACACTCCCACCAACAGGGTATATATGCCGATTTCTCAGACACCTTGGCCAACACTAAGACGGTCATCTTGTTTAATACTTGCCAATCCCATAGGTGGAAAATGGTACCTCCTTGTTTATTTGCATTTCCCCGTTACTGAGGAGGCTGAGATCTTTTTATATGAATGTTAGCCATTTATATTTAGGAAGAAACACTGAACTTAAAAAGATGGCAAGAGGTTGATTAAATGCGAGTCAATATGGTAGGCTTACAACACCCTCTTCCCCTTTTTCTTTGCTTGAACACTTGAATAGGTTTCAGCATAACACTTCCTATTAATATAAAAAGTTATGCTTCCAAAATCTGTTTCTATAACAGCAGGATGTTTAAATTTCAAACATTAGCCATAGTTGACTAAACTGAATTTCTTAGTTAACTTTACGATGCCAGAAGGCAAGCCTATTTCAGATGCCAGTTGCTTTTGTTATGTTTCATTAGGAGTCAGTAGAATTTCAACTTGCGGAAGTATACATCAGACAAAGTTGAAGGCTCTGCCGTGTCTTTCGGGGAGAGCATGCTCCTCCTCCTCTGGCCAATATCAGACCTGAATGAGTGTCTCATCCTTTCGAATTTCTCTACCATTTCCCTCCTAAAGTTCCCATTCTGCTGTCCATCAACTATCTTCTCTAACAACTGCAATATATAGGTGACCCTTGAACAACAGGAGTTCAAACCATGGGTCCACACAGACACAGAGTTTTTTTTTATTAATACCATATGGTACTATACATGTATTTTCTCTTATGATTTTAATAACATAAGCTGACTTTATTGTAAGAATACAGCATATAATAAATATATAACAAATATAACATACCAAATGTGTTAATCGACTACTTATTATATATTATTATTATTATATATTATATTATATTATATTATATTATATTATATTATATTATTATATTACTGGTGAGGCTTCCAGTCAACAATAGACTATTAGTAGTCGAGTTTTTGGGGAAATCAAAAGTTATACGCAGATGCAGATTTTTCGACCATGCAGGGTCAGCACCCCTGCCTCTCACTATTCAAGGGGTCAACTGTACTTTCAAATCCTGGCTCGTCTTCTAGCTCCTCAAAGGAAAGTAGCCAATCATACCATTCATTCTTTTCCATTTGTTTCCCACTCATCTCCTATAGAAAAGGAAGGCTTTTTGATTTTAAGAATTTGACACTGTGGGTGCGCCTGGGTGGCACAGCGGTTAAGTGTCTGCCTTCGGCTCAGGGCGTGATCCCGGCGTTACGGGATCAAGCCCCACATCAGGCTCCTCTGCTGGGAGCCTGCTTCTTCCTCTCCCACTCCCCCTGCTTGTGTTCCCTCTCTCACTGGCTGTCTCTATCTCTGTCGAATAAATAAAATCTTAAAAAAAAAAAAAAAAAGAATTTGACACTGTGAAGTTTCTTCCTTTTTATTATTTTAGCTAGTTCCTTTTATTAAAAATGACCTTCTTGGATGCTTTCTCTCATCTCAATACCTTTAAAAAAAACCAAAAAACAAAAAACAGTGTGGGCTGACACTTCCAATCCTAAACAAGTCCTATTATATCTCACCTGCCATTCTAACATTGTCTCTTTTAATCCATCTTCCTGAAAAATCTATCCTGAGAATTGTGGAGATGCTGATCATAGGGTTTCTACAGAGCATTAAGTATGGTATTTTCATATGCTAAACATTTTCTTCGTGTGATTTTTCTAAAAAAAGCTTTCTCATTATACCCCCAAAGAAGGGAATTCTTGATCTTATGCTTCATTGAATTTAAGCCTCAATAAATAAATATTATTGATAATCTCCCAACCGAACCAATTTTTTTTTCTTACATTCTTACAATTTTCTGCACACCTTGTCATTTTTGCACTTTTATAGTATTTCCTACATTTCAAAGAAATACTCCTGAGAAACAGTGAAGTCCTTTCCACTCTTTTTAGCTGACAGCCAGGTATGGATGTCAAGGCATTATCTCCAGCTAGCAGTACCATTAACATGGGCTGCCATCGTTATGTTGCCAAACCGTCTAGAAAATGAGTGACAAGCAGATGGAGAGAACACTAAATTTAAGATGTTGTGTTACCATAGAGCTTTGTAAATTTCTCTGGGAGATACACAAGCCATGATTAAAAGAAACACAATTATTTTTAAATAAGCATATGGGATACAACTACTTTACACATCAATGACTTTCACATAAATTTACTTGAAAATAAAAAATGGTCTTCTCTAAAATGGGGATTGAGAAGTGCAGCTGTGTTGAGCACCAGGTGATGTATGGAAGTGTTGAATCACCGTATTGTACGTCTGAAACTAATACAGTTCTGTATGTTAAATATACTGGAATTTTTAAAAAATAAAATTGAAAGTATCTTTGAAGGAAAATAAAAAGAGTAAACTGAAATCTTTTCCAAAGGAGGAAGAGTTTTTGGGGTTTTTTGTTTTTGTTTTTTTTACCTGTGCAGCACTAAGAAGATGTGTCCGATAAATTGCAATCACCTCTTGGTGCTGTCTGTCGGCGTCCTAGAAATGTGGAAAGGTGGACAGATCAGAGTATCAGCATTGCCGTTTGCAAACACATGGAGGCCTGTGGCAACGCCACCTTCAGGCTTGATGCTACACAATGGTACTGTGCGCCCGCCACACCTTGTAACAAACCACCTTGGACCCACCCCATGCAACACTTCATAGCACAACAGTAGTATAAACGTCCCTTTCAATGTGTGGGAACATGCCTAGTGAAAGCAATGGCACTTGTCCTGGGTACCATGAGATTACTGCCTTCGTTCACGTCTAATGCCACGAGATCATCCAGACACTTACCGACGTCTACTTTGGATTATTGCAAAAGCTTCCCATCTTGTCTCCCTGCCTCTAGATTTTATTTCCTCTCATACTTCTGAGATTAAGATAGCTCTTTGCTCATATCACTTTTGGCTCAGAAACCTTGGGAGAAACTTCATTCCATATAAAAGAGAATCCAAACTCATCCGCTTGCTTCTTAACAGGTTTGGCAGTTCCGCCACAAATACAGCTCCTACAACCAGCCCGGCTGATCAGCTTCTCACGGCCCCATGGGTATCTGCCTCTTGCATTCCACCTCCACCCTTTCCTTCCTACGATTTCCCTTGCCTGGAAGATTCTCTGTGTTCCATTCACCTACCAAAACATCATCTACCCTACAGGGTCAGGCCAAGGTGTTCCCTTCCTCTTTAACTAGCTCCCACCACCACACCAGTGATCCTTCCTTCCTGTGAATTCATAATCACTTAGAATCTGGGATCGTATTCTCAATTCTATATTTGATATTTTTGGTCTTATTATTTACTTTTCGTGGATCTGGATTTTGCCTAACTACCCAGAACTCCCTGGGACAAAAACTTTGTACTCTCTTGATCCCTGACAGTGTTTAGCACAGTGTCATGAACATAATAAATAATAAACCAGTATTTCCAATTATTGAAGGGACTACCGTATCCTTTTGATAAGATCCAAATCAATAATTTGTCATCATTAATTTGTAGGCCAGGGGTACTAATAAAATGAACCCTTAAAAAACAGCTTTCTTCTATTCAAAATCAACTCCTAACCAATTCCTATAAAATCGGAAATTATTAGCAACAATTTACATTTGAGTAGGATATGTTTTCTTTAGCATTTCCATGCCCGTTATGTTACCTCATCTGATTAAAAAAGCAAACAAATAAGTAATCAGTTCTCATTAGCCTACTTTACAGATAAAGAGGCCAAGGATTAAGAGGAATGTCCCATGTAACTCGCTTTTAAGTGGCAGAGTGTAGAACTGGGCTCCCGTCTTCAGTTTCCCAATCCAGTTGCTTTAACATAGAAAGGAGATACATATACGCATATAGGATACCTATATATGGATATATTTATTTCCATATGTTTTCTTTTAATATATAGGTATAAAGCCAGAGGGATGCCTACCTTTATTTGTAAGTATAAAGTATAAAATACTGTATTAAACGAAAACCTCCTTTAGTTGAGTAGACCAATATTTTAGTGAATGTGCTGCAGTTACGAAGATACCAGATTTGGAGTCAGCCAGTCCCAGGATTAAATTCCAGCTGCATGTCGCTAGGCATCAGGGATTTTCATCTTTGTTTCCTTAAGAGTTAAGCGGGGGAATAAAACCTTGTAGGGCCGTGATGAAGATCAAGGTCAAAGGACGTGAAGCATTCAGGATTGTGCCTGGTGTAGCGAAGGCACCGAATACACCGCTAGTACAAGGAACTTGGAGCAAACGCGATTACCCTCCTGGACCTGAGCACAGCCACACATTAATGTGATTTCTAAATACACGTTCGCCCACTACCGTGAACCCGCACACAGGGGCACGCCGGCCTCCGGGTGCGGGGTACTCACAGCCAGCTGCCGCTGCAGGGACTTCACTTGCTGCTGCAGGCTGTCGATCAGCGGGCTCTGCCTCCTGCTGGGACCCCCGCTCGGCACCGTGAGCTGTGAAAGGCCACTGAGTGCCTGCTTCAGTCTTTCCACGTCATTAAGCAGTTCTGTTATCTTATAAAGAGAGAAAAAAGGAATGGGAAAACCCTCTATTATTCCCTTACTAGATTCTAACGAACACCTTCACACAAAAATCACTTCTTGAGGCATACAACTTATCTTTACAGACCAGAAAATTGACGTGCGAATATCGTCAAGATTTTTATCAACAGTATATGCAATATGTAAGTTCTTTCATCAAATTCCTCCCGGTAAATTCCTTACAAAAGCATTACCAAATTGAGAATAAACGTATATCCTAAGATTTGAGTGTGACCTCAGTCTCTTTAGTCTTAGATGATATTTAAGTACTTATGAAAGTCTACAGATTATCTTCTGGGTCGTTTGAAGCATAGGAACTTATGGGGCATTGCCTCCAACAAAGTTTGAAAGGATAGCATGGCGCGTGGAAGTCTAGCATTAACTTATGTGCCTGGTTCGTGTCAAGAATATATGATTTTTGGGGCGCCTGGGTGGCATAGCGGTTAAGCGTCTGCCTTCGGCTCAGGGCGTGATCCCGGCGTTACGGGATCGAGCCCCACATCAGGCTCCTCCGCTATGAGCCTGCTTCTTCCTCTCCCACTCCCCCTGCTTGTGTTCCCTCTCTCGCTGGCTGTCTCTATCTCTGTCAAATAAATGAATAAAATCTTTGAAAAAAAAAAAAAATATATGATTTTAGACTACTTTGTCTTTAAAAGGGAAAAATAATCAGGAGGCTGTTCGGACTAGTGGAGAGAGCAAAAGCTTTGTTTAAAATCATCCTGATCCGTTATTTATTAGCTATGTGAGGTTGGTTAATCTCCTTTCTTTTTCTGAGCTTTAGTTCCTCTATCAGTGAAAGGGCTAAGCTCTTTCGTAGTTAAGAAAATCAAATGCAATTATAAATGTATGCCTGGTATGTAGTATATGTTCAATAAGCGGCAACAATTTTAAGTAGTTATTAATAACTTGCCATTATAATTACACTCTATTATATTCGTAACCACCTTCTGAGTAAGTGGAGGGCATTTAAATTCTGGGCCGTATGAGCAGATGGGTCATGTTATTAGCACTTGCACTTCTCCACTGAGGAGGGCTAGGAACGTGTCTGCTCTTAGAACTCCCCAGAACTGACCAGAGCACGTGGCATATAAAACGCATTCAAGAATTATTTACTGAACTGATAAAAATACACCCAACCTTCCTGACTTCTCGTCTTCATAGTACACACTTTATGCCAACTATCAGTTTCAAAAATATTGTTGGGCGCCTAGTCTGTAAATTATATCATGAGAATGAATGAAAAGAAAAAGTAAGTTACAAACCTGAGCTTACTGGCTGGTTGAGCAGCTCAGCCACACGACTCTGAGACAGCCATCTAGACATTTGAAATGGATGGCGGCACTAACGGAGACATGCATTTTGGGAGAGGAACAGTTTCCTGGAGGCTAGATTGGACAGTGAAGGCTTCGGGAAGGAGGATACGTGTTGAAGCGGGCATGAAGGAACATACAGGACTTAACTCGGAAGGCAGGAGGGGCAGGGCATTCTGGGTGAGGAGACCAGTCTGTGGAAAGATATGAGGACACAGTGTGCAAGGAATTGGGGGGGCTTGGTTACTGGTATGGGTGAGCGCCAAGACCAAGTCTAGGATGCTCCCCCGTTTCCTTCGTTTCCTGCAGCCCCGAAACGGCTTTCTTTCTCCTCTCTCTCATCACCCTTCCGGTACCCTAAAACCCACTGGACTGACCATTCACTTATGAGGCAATTGAACGTTGAGTCTCCCCATCTTTCCTCAATTCTTGGCTATACCAGTTGAGGAAACCGAAGGAGAAAGGCTTTTGTTTGTAGGACTTTCTTTTTTTTTTTTTCAATCCTGAATTTCTTTGCCCACCGGCAGTCTAACTGGAAAGGTGGCATTTAGTGGTCACATAGTCAATGCTTCTGTAGCCCTGTCCTGTGGGAGGCTGTGGTAAAGGGCCCTGTCCACTCCGGCAGCCCTGCTCTGGGGCTTCCAACGGCAAACCATGCAGACTGCTCGGTGCCTACCTTATTATCTTTCGCTTCAATTTGTTTGGCGGACTCCTGTATTCTCTTCTGTAACTCTGTGATTGTTGTTAAGGACTTATCACACCGCTCCTGCTGATCCTTGATTTCTTGCTCTATGCTGAAATGCAGTAATTCCTTCTCGTCCTTGGCAGACAGGTGCTTCTTTTGGGCATGCAGCACCTCCTCACAGGCTTCTTCATACTTTCTATTCAGATTGGCCAGCTTTTCATTTAGGTTGGAAATCTGGCCCTCCAAATCACTTTTTGTTGCTTTATATTTAGACAAATCGACTACTTCTCTCGTCTCTAGTTTTTTTAATGCTTGTTTTGTGTTCTGAACTTCAGACTGGAGTTTGGAGACCTCTTCGGTTTTGTTCTGGCTTTCTTCTTCCTTTTCCCTCAGGCTGGCCTTTATGATGCCCACTTCCTTCTCGAATGCTTCCTTAATCCGCAAATGCTCTGCCAGGGGCACCGAAGAGTTCTTTTGGTTCTCCAACTTCTGATGCAGTTTAGCCACTGTCTGCTGCTCTTTCTCATAACACTTCTGCTTATTCTTCAGTTCTTCCTTCAGATGCTCAATAGTGCCATTAAGAGATTTTTTCAGGGCCTCGACCTGTTCCAATGGGACATGCTGCTTTTGCAGAAGGGTCTGGGCTGCAAGAAGCTCAGAAGTCCGTCTGGCATTTTCGTCAACCAGCTTCTCCTTCTCGGTCTTCACCTCCGTGTATTTCTCTAACAGGTCTTTCAACTGTTTGTTTAGCTCCTCTGCTTTCCTGTTTAGTGCTCTCTCCGTGTCATGAGAGTTCTCAAGGAGAACATTCTTATCCTTCAAATCCTTCTGAAGAGTGCAAATCTCCTTCTTCAACTTGTCATTCTCTTGCTTGCACTGCTTGGCCTCTTCCTCCCTGACTTGGTATTTTTGTGTCTGCTCTGATAACTGTTCTTTTAGTTCTTTCTCTGTTGCTTTAAATTTTCTCTCACACTCTTCGAAGCTGATGATTGGAGCATATTTGAGCTTAATGCATTCCTGTATCGTGTCAAGTTCCTTCTTCTGGGCTTCAATCTCGGCATGCAGTGTCACAATCTCCTCCTGGCCCTTTTTGTAGTTAGCCAGAATTTCCGCACTGTTATCCTGTACCCTCTTCATGTTCTGGTTTATGGTACTCATCTTCTCCTCGTGCTCTCGGAGGCTGATGTACTCAGCTTTCATTTGCCTCTGAGTGTTTTCCAGGTTTCTCCTGAGGATTTCATTCTCAGCTTTTGTTTTTACAAATTCCTGATTAAGATCTTCGAATTTTTTCTTCGCATCTAGTAATTCTCTGTTGGCCTTATCCAGTGTGCCACTCAATGCGGTTTTTACCTCCTCGTGGGTTTTAGCCGGCACATACTGGGTACTCAGGGTCTTTTTCAAGTTAGTGTTTTCAGACACGAGTGCATTTATTCTCTCTCGGTCTTCACCGCACTTCTTATTCAGTTCAGACAGCTGTCGTTTGAGGTCAGCGACGCTGGATTTCAGAGCCATGACCTCCTTTTGGTGTTTCTCGGGAGGCACGAACACAGTTTCCAGGCGGCTAACGTTCTTACTTAAACTGTCATTTTCCATCATCAGTTTCTCCATTTCCAGCTTCTTGTCTGCGTATTTTTGTGTTACATCTAAAAGCTGTTTCTTCAGCCCATCGACAGTGACGTCATGTGACTTTTTCATCTCTTCGCTGACTTGAAGAGGAACATAATGACTTTTCATTTCACTTGTTAAGTCCTGTACTTGCTGGTTGAGGAGCTTATTATCCAGATAAACCTTTTCCACGTCCCTCTGCAACGTCTGATTTTTTGACGTCAGTTCGGTGACCTTCTTCATGAGTTCCCCTGCTCTCTGCTCCAGTCTGCTCTTGAGCTGCTCGTGTTCCTCTGGCTTGACGTGCTGAGCAAGCTTGGCCTTACAATTCTCAAGCTCTCTCTTTAACTGTCTGATTTCACCAAGTGATTTTTCATACTCTCTTTCCGTCTCTCCTATTTTTTTCACCTTCTCGTTTACTTCACTCGATAATAAGCTCTTCAGGCTTTCAAATTTTTCTGTCGGAACTGAAAGGGCCAGCTTTGCTAAGAGTTCTTTTACCTGGCCTTCCGCCTCGGCGACCCTCCTTCCCTTCTTGTCTCGCTCCGTTTCACACGTACTGAGTTCCTTCTGCAATCGCTTATTCTCTTCCACCAGCTTGCCTTCGTCCCTCCTAAACTGTTCTACTAACAGTTCGTTTTGTTTGATTTGGTTTCGCAATTTTCCCACTTCTGCTGACACGCCCTCGTATTTCGCTTTCATGTCCTTCAACTGGTCCTTCAGCTCCTCCGTTAGCCTGTGGCTCGCTGTGGCTGCTTCACTTGTCAGGTGCTCTTTAAGGGCAAGAAAGTGTGTCTGCATTTGTTTTACTTTACCTTCGGACTCATACATTCTCTTCTGCACATCTTTCAGTGCGTCTTCTAACTGCTTTATCTGCTCGTCCGAATCCTCCTTGATGCGTTCACATTCTAGCGCTAAGGCTTTGCACTCGGCCACCTTGTGCGCCAGCTCGTTCTGGAGCTTGAGGCGGTCTTGTTTCGCGGATTCGCAGAAAGTTCTCATGGCTTCTAACTCTTTCTTTAAAATGTCACTTTCGGAATATGAGGTTTGATTGGTTAACGACAGCTCCAGTGGTCTTAACACGGACCTGCTCTGCATGTGGGCTGGCACCCCTGGGGAAGTACACTGAAAAGGGGAACAAAAAAGGTACTCATCACAAAAGCCTAAAGAAGACGTTGGCTTATCTGCTAAACTTATAAAGTTCCCACATCATCAGCAATCAAGGGGTTTTCAGACTAGCATATTAGAAAACTACAGTAGTGATTTTTGAGGCTAGAAAAGCCATTCTGGGTATGATTCCCTTCACATGTTCTCAAGCAGTGATGCTTAGAGAGTCTGTTCACTTTACGTGTATTTCTGGCAGAACAAAGAAAGAAAATAGATGTGGCCTCTGAGGACTACTTCTTCTTCCTTTCCCCATTCACAGTAACTACCCACAAGTGATATCAACTTTATCAAAACACATTTATTATTTCTATGCTTTATGGCATATTATGTGCTTAGAACTTCCAATTCCAAAGAAAGTCATCGGAACACTTAAATCAAAACAAGTACTGCAATTTTAAATCTGCAAATTTTATAGAATGATACATTAAGTAACTTCTAATAAGATATATAATTTCTGAATATCCTCGTTAACTCCAATGTAATGTTCTTAAAACTATAAAACTATAAAAATACCACCAAAATAAACACAGCTAGTATGAGTTGTCAAGAGAATATTAGTTAAAACTCACAAAGATGAAACAAGTTTTCTTCTCTCAAGTAGGATGAACTAGAACTTAGAATATGATCTAAGTACAAAATTTGATTGACAACTTACTCCCTTCACTAAGTGTTGACACAAAAAAGAAGTATAATTAACCTTCTCATGAAATAGTTCATAAACAGAACATATAATCATGAAAGACTAAATGTGATTATTTTATTTTTTCCCATACAGCCTATTAGAGTAAGGGCTCTTTACAGCTACTAACTCATTGATAAAAGCCATGTGCTGTGCACACATTCCGCTATTTTAATAGGCGGGTTTTACTGTTGTTCAGTTAAATCTATACTGCCTTCCTCAGGATCAAGAAGAAGAAAATTAAAAACATAGAATAATTTCCCAGCCTCACTCTGCTTCTAAATTACCTTTCAATTTACCAGTGATCTTTAGACTAAAACTGCGATAATTTACCAATTGTTTACACATCTTTACAATGTCCATACTTGTTTTATTACAAATATTTATCTAATCTTAAATACTTTTCAGATAATATCCATTTCCTCAACTTAGAATCTTGTAAGTTTCCAGCTTGAAGTGATTTTTTAAAAAAAAGATTTTATTTATTTATTTGACAGAGAGAAAGAGAGAGAGCACAAGCAGGGGGAACGGCAGGCAGGCTCCCCTCAGAGCAGGGAGCCCAACACAGGGCTTGATCCCAGGACCCTGGGATCATAACCTGAGAGCTGAAGGCAGATGTTTAACCAACTGAGCCATCCAGCTACCCCTCCAGTTAAAGTGATCTTAAGACATCACAAAGACTAACTCATTCTGCCTATAAATGACAGAATGTAAAAAAGCCTTTAAGGGGCACCTGGGTGGTACAGCAGTTAAGCGTCTGCCTTCGGCTCAGGGCGTGATCCCGGCGTTATGGGATCGAGCCCCACGTCAGGCTCCTCCGCTGGGAGCCTGCTTCTTCCTCTCCCACTCCCCCTGCTTGTGTTCCCTCTCTCGCTGGCTGTCTCTATCTCTGTCAAATAAATAAATAAAATCTTTAAAAAAAAAAAAAAGCCTTTAAAAGCCCAAATATGTATCACTTCAGTCCATGGGAGGTGCTAAAAATGCAAACTTGTATCTACTGGAAAGTAAAGGTCAGAAGCAGATGAACAAGTAAATCGGCCAACACTACCTCTTGGAAGCTTTCCTTATTTTGAGGTGAATTTCCAACACATACAATATGTATTTGAATACAAGGAAAAATACATTTCAAAGCCAAAAAAATTACTTCTGAATTATTCATAACCTGTCTTCCCCTCTATATGGGCAAATATGAAGAGCTGACCAAATGCTGTTAATAAATACAGGCTTACTCTCAAAGACAATGAAACTGTAATTCAAATCTCTAATTTAAGCTACCGTCATCAAAAACACTCTAGAGGGCACCAGAAACAGTAATATCTGCTTTTATTAAACTCAGAATACCAACAACTTTTCTTTGATAATGAAAACCTTATTCAATGTATATGTACTTATCACTGTTTTCCTCTTTTTAAAAAGGCACGAATATTTTTAATAAATATTTTTTAATTAAAAAACAGAATTACCTGTGAATCTGCCATGTACGTTTGACCCTGTTTGAGAAGCATATCTTCTTTTCCTACATAAATCCAAATTAATGATATCTTAACTTAAATACCCATACCAAAGTAGGCTAAGAATTGATTTGGTGTTACTATCTCTCCTCTATTTTTCAAACAAAAGAATGAGTTACGGGGCGCCTGGGTGGCACAGCGGTTAAGCGTCTGCCTTCGGCTCAGGGCGTGATCCCGGCATTATGGGATCGAGCCCCACATCAGGCTCCTCTGCTATGAGCCTGCTTCTTCCTCTCCCACTCCCCTTGCTTGTGTTCCCTCTCTCGCTGGCTGTCTCTATCTCTGTCAAATAAATAAATAAAATCTTTAAAAAAAAAAAAAAAAAGAATGAGTTACGACATAAAATTATCCTTGTTCTAAAATATCCCTGTCTTTCCTTATTATTTCTATAGACGTCAGGGAAGTATCTATATTCTTCTGAATAGATACTAAGTTGGTTTTTAGAAATATATAAGATGGTTAGACTACATAAGCTACATGATTATTATAAAATATGTATCTTACAATCAGTCAAAATAAAAGTGGTGTTCTTTACAATTTATGGGATAAATATTACTATTGTACTTAGCTCGAGGATAATTTAATACTTACAGGAAGCAAAAAATGGATTTTCTAGAGGAATTATTTAGAATTAGCAAACAATCCATAAAAGTTAATATTAATTACAGTCTTAAGATAACTAAGACATAAGTATTTATGTAACTTCAAATTTTAAACTGCCTCCCAGCATTGAGACTATATCCAAAGATTTCTCCAAATCAAAAAACCATGTTATGTTTCTTTTCATAAAAAACAAGCTCCAAATCTCACAAGATAAATGCCGACTAATCAACAAGGCAAGTTTGGTAGCTCATATAAGATACAACTTAGAAATACAGGTGCCTAGGGAATATCAGAGCCTCAGCATTGCCAGATTTTAGGTTAGAGGCTACAGCAGTATCTTCACTTCCTCCTGTGTCGTGTGTTCAGGTATAACACAATAGTTGAAGCCGAGCAGCAAGAATGTCATATACAGTTAGACAAAATAACTAGGTATAAACATTCTTCTGTGTTTGAACTGGGTGAACGGTAATGATAACCTATGCTTTTGTACTTCCGGTTACTGAAATGACTTCCTGATCCTAAATGATCGCTCTGAAATCAGAAGCATAAATATATGACGAATATTGCTTCATTTTGTTAAATTCTGTATCTATTTTGATCCAATCATTAAAGCCACATTTGCAACATTCCTTGTTTCTCCTGAGTATGATTCTACTTGAAACCACAAAAAGACACCACACTAGTGACAATTAGAGAGACCAGTTGGGAATAAACTACTTCACTAAGCATTTTAATAAAAGCAGCCAAGCGTTTCAAGGAAAAACTTTACTGCTCAAAAGAAAAAAAAAAGAAAAGTGAGCCCCACATGAACTGAAACAACATTCGATGCACATTCTTTGCTGCTTCTTTACCTCAAAAGGAAGAAAACGTCTTCCCTATCAAATGCAATCCCTATTAAAACACCAACAGCATTTTTCACAGAATAGAACCAATAATAGTACGATTTGAATGGAACCACAAAGAGCCCAAATAGCCCAAGCAATCTTGAAAAAGAAGAACAAAGCTGGAGGTATCACAATCCCAGATTTCAAGGTATACTACAAAGCTGTAGTAATCAAAACGGTACAGTAATGGCAGAAAAAAAGACACAGACATCAATAGAACAGAACAGAGAGCCCAGAAATAAGTCCATGCTTATACAGTCAATTAATTTATGACGAAGGAGGCAAGAGTATACAATGGAGAAAAGACAGTTTCTCTTCAACAAATCATGTTGGGAAAACTGGACAGATAAATGCAAAAGAATGAAACTGGACCACTTTCTTACACTATACACAAAAATAAACTCAGAATGGATCAAAGACCTAAACCTGACATGTGAAACTGTAAAACTGGTAGAAAAAAATAGGCCATAATCTCTTTTGACATTGGCCATAGAAATACTTTTCTAGATAGGTCTCTTCTGGCAAAGGAAACAAAAGCAAAAATAAATTGCTGGAACCACATCAAAATAAAAATCCTTTGCACAACAAAGGAAACCATTTAAAGGCCACCTAGTGAATGGGAAAAGCTATCTGTAAATCACATATCTGATAAGGAATTAATATCCAAAATATAGGAAGAACTTACACACACTCCTAAAAAATAATCCAATTAAAAAATAGGCAGAGGACCTGAACAGACATTTCTCCAAAGAAGACATACAGATGGCCAATAAACTCATGAAAAGACATTCAACATCACCAATCATCACGGAAATGCAATTGAAATCACAATGAGATACCACTTCACACCTGTTATAATGGCTAGTATGAAAAAGACAAGAAAAAACAAGTGTTGGCAAGAATGTGGAGAAAAAGGAACCCTGTGCACTGCTGGTAGGAATGTAAATTGGTGCATCCAATGTAGAAAACCGTATGGAGGTTCCTTTTTTTTTTAACTGCTGTGCCACCCAGGCGCCCCAGTATGGAGGTTCCTTGAAAAATTAATAGAAATACCATATGACCCAGTAACTCCACTACAGGGCAATTTTCTCGAAGAAAACAAAAACACTAATTCAAAAAGATAATATGCACCCCTATGTTTATAGCAGCATGATTTATAATAGCCAAGATATGGGAGCAACCCAAGCGTCCATCCATAGATGAACGGACAAAGAAGATGTGGTGAACGTACACTCACGCTGGCCATAAGAAAGGATGAGATCTTACCATTTGCAAAACATGGCTGGACCTCAAGGATATAATGCTAAGTGAAGTGACTCAGACAGAGAAAGACAAATACTATATGATTTCACTCATATGTGAAATCCCAAAACAAAACAAATGAACACACAAACAAAAAGCAGAAACAGACCCATAAATCCAAAGAATCATCTTATGGAGGAGAGGAGGTAGGAGAATGGGCAAAACAGATGAAGAAGAGTGGGAGACACAGGCTTCTAGTTACGGAATGACTGTCGTGGGGTTAAAAGGTAGAGTATAAGGAATACAGTCAGTGGTACTGTGATAACACTGTATGGTGACAGGGGAGCTACACTTACGGTGAGCATGGCATAACAGATAGAGTTGTCAAATTCCCATGGAGTATACCTGGAACTAATGTCACATTGTATGTCAAATACTTTCAATTTTTAAAAGAAGATGTGCAGATGTAGTTGTTTGTGTATATGCACTAACATATACATAACATATACATGTACTAACATATACATAACATGTACTAACATATACATAACATAACATGTTTGTGTATTAGTACTAACAGCTACGTGTCAAACTCACGGAGGTGACCACAATAAAAATGGTCCACAGTTCTGTAACTGAATGAATTCCACCTCCACTAATCCGTAGTTCCCCCGGGGTACAGAAAAGTGTCTGTTAACTTGGTTAAGGTCTTCGTTCCACGTAATATTTAATACTAGAGTTTGCAATAGCTGCTAAATGGGCTTCTACATGTATGGGTTGGGGGAGGCCTACACACAGAAGGAGTTCACAAAACTTAGTTTGGGTGTATTACCTTTACTTGATTACTCAAATAAAAATGGACAGATGAGTTGTAACATAAGATTAGCTTCATTCTAAAGTACATTTTCCCCCATATTTTTCCTATAAACAAAAGGGAACCGCCTACATATTATATATTACACATAATGCAGCATTTCTGTTGGCAGTTTATGAGGAATTTTTAGCATGTGAGATGACACAGTAGTAGGTACTCAATATTTATAAATAATGCATTCTTAGTTTTTAATGGCTGCTTTCATCAATATTGGGCCACCTGTAAAGTACACCCTCTAATTTTCTTCTTGAAAGTAAAAAACTCATTTCTAGTATAAAAATCCATCCAAATGAATACATATCGACTAGAGAAAATGTCTTCGTTAGACTACGGGAAGAAAGCTACAAAACAATATTCCCGCGTGTTGAATGGGTATGCACACAAGCTATGCACAAAGGAAGTGGTGAAAGGAGATCAGTCAGGGGCTAAGAGGGCTGGCATTATGGGTGTGCTTATTTTCTGCCTTTAGTTTAACTACGTTTTCTCAGGTTCCTAAAATAAATGTGTTGTTTTTATAAGAAAAAACGCGTTAGGGGCGCCTGGGTGGCACAGCAGTTAAGCATCTGCCTTCGACTCAGGGCGTGATCCCGGTGTTGTGGGATCGAGCCCCACATCAGGCTCCTCCACTATGAGCCTGCTTCTTCCTCTCCCACTCCCCCTGCTTGTGTTCCCTCTCTCGCTGGCTGTCTCTCTCTATCAAATAAATAAATAATCTTTAAAAAAAAAAGAAAAAGAAAAAAACGCGTTATTTTTCTACAATATATTATAGCCTCATTGAAAGTTATGGACTTGGCTCCAAGTTTGTCGAAAGCTACGGAAAAACATGTTATTCCTAAGATGTGAGAGTCCACTCTTAGAAGAAAAGTAATACATAAATACTACCCAATTACAGGTTCCGACTGTGACGGATATTTCAAAAATCCCATATACACATCTGTATTTTCTCATTCGAGCTATTCTGAGCATAGAACCAGTCAGACCGCCTGGGTTCAAGTTCTGGCTCTGCCACTTCCTATTTATAGAGCCGCTCCGGGTAGACTGCTCTGTGCCTCAGTCTCCTCACTTACAGAGTGGAGGTAAGAGTAGGACCCACCACACAGAGTTGATGTGCTGATGAAGTGCGTGTATAGTACAGGCCCGTTTCTTGGCACGTGGGCAGTGCTACAAAATGTTAGCTATTACTGGTTTCACTATGAACCTTAAAAACAAACACCTTCAAGTGTGAAAGACAGAAGCCACTCTACTCGTTCATTACTTTATAAGCCTGTATTTCTGCATAAGCTTCAGAATTCAGTCATATCAGCCCAAACACGCATCCAGGCCTAACTCACCGCAGTGAAGTATAAGACTGTGAAGTATACGGTGCAGCAAATGTCTGCATATGTACATCTCGGGTCACCACAACCCAGATCAAGACAGACAACATTCCCAGCACCCTCAGAAGCTTCTTCATGCCCCTGGTCGGTAACCCCTCACCAAAGGGTGGCCTCTACTCTGACCTCGATCCCCACAGATTAGTCATGTCTGATTCCGAATTTCGTAAAAGGGAAATCATGCAATATAGACTCTGTGTCTGATTTCTTTCACGCAACATTACATCTGTGAGATTCCTCCCATGTCTTTACGTTCCTTCACAGCTGAGCGCGTTTTTCATCTCCAAAGAAAAGAATTGCTTTTGTTACGTGCTTTGGAGTTATAGTCCCCAGGAAAGATAAAAGATCCACACTGAATCAGCCACCTTATTCAAAGGCACCAGTGATGAACCACATTGATAAAATACATATGATGGCCTTGCAAAACAAACGTCTGCAGGTGAAAGTCAGGACAGTGGTTACCGGCTGGGCTGGAAGTGTGGGTTGTGACAGGAAGCAAGTGTCAGGAGGCTTCCAGGTACTGGGGAAGCTCTATTCCTTGACCTTGGTGTGTCTGACTTGTGAAAATTCTTCAGTGTACACACTTTAACATGTGCACTTTATAATACACTGTATTTCAATAAAAACTTTCTAAAAAATACCATGACTTTGTAAAAACTAAGAGCTAACGGGCCCAACCAAAGCTGAGTATATGAACGGAGCCTTACTGACACACTACTCCCAACCAAGTGTTGTAATTAATGCATATTAATGCGTAGATACACAACACCCTTTCTGAGATAATCCTGGAAATACACTATTCATTTATGACACTTTGTTCTTTTCACCATCATAAACATTGCAAATTTACTGGTACGAGTGTGAAGTTTTGTAAAGGTAAAGACGGACAAAGAGGAAAGCCGAGGAAGAGAAATGGGTATGGAAGAGAATGCTAGGCCCACGTGGGTCAGTTTCAGTGGTCTCGTTTAACCTTTGCAACCGCTCTGTGGAGAAAAGGACGATCACCCCAATTCTGCAAAAGCGGCAGCAAGCTCAGAGGCTACATAAACTGCCGAGATCACACAATAAAGAAGAAAGCGCTCCTTCAAATTCAAGTCTGACCCCAAGCTCCTTACCACTGCCCATTATATGTTATATGAAATAACTTGTTGAAGCTTTCTATACCTCAAAATATTTAAATCTATTTTTCAGAGTCTCAATAGTTCTTAGGCTTTCTTCGTGTTGCTTTTCTTTAGCCGCCAAAAGGGACTTCAGCTTTTCTTTCTGAAATGGAAAGGAATAAATACAGAGCAAAATCACTCCGTGCTTGCAACCGGGTTAAAAACGTGTTTCAGAAAACACGTGAATTAAAATGACTTCGATTTTTTTAGTATTTTTAACTACTAGTAGAGTTGAAAATTTCTACAAATATACTAATAAAATATATAATATATACAAACAATTCTATGAAAAATTCTCATTTCTGTCATTTGTTTCAAATCTTATTATTTTCAGACATTTTATTTACAATGTTTAGAATTTAATATCTTATCGTTAAAAGTTTCACAGAAAATGAGGCATTCAGAGGCAATAACAACAAAATGCTTATGATAACCCATGCTACTGTACTTAAACTGTATTTTTATAGTCACATATAGGTCTTGTTTCTCCCTTTAAGCAATAACCAGGAATCGAATCCTCGTCCCCATCTCAACTCGGGACTCAAACCTCAACTGCAATATCATATTCAATTTACATAACATTTTAGAGCTTTAAAGTACAATTTATCATCCTACCTCACTTTCCAGATCGTCAGCAACCATTACTTCCTAAATTTAAAAAGAAGAAGAAATGTATTTTCATTATTCAAAGCGGATTTTTTAAAGGCATGAGCTCAGTGAATATCTTTGTAAAAGGCTGGCACGTATCTTTAAGAATGGGAACAAGGATGTAAGAAGAAAATGTCTCTGGATGACTAATTCTGTGGTCTGGGCTGTCACTCATTCTTCTCACTGACCAGGTTCAGAAGCACTTGGATTCTTCTGAGAACCCATCCATTATCAACTCCTACCTACTCCTCTTCCTCACATCTCTCATCTACTCCTTTCTCTCCAATCCCACAGCCCCAACTATACAGTTCAGCGCTTTGCTATTACCATACACCCACAGTATTCTCTGTTCTTACATGTGACACTGAAAGTTTCATGTAAAGATCCCAGGAAAACAGGACTTTCCTCAAGGACAATGACCTGATTGTATCTCCTTTAGCATCTAGCACCATGACTTGATGTGGTAGGTGATCATTAACTATTTGTTATCGATGATTACTGGTAGTAAAACATTTTTTAATTTTTTTATATTATGTAGATTATTTACCTCATTCAGTTGTAGTTGTAAACCATTGACTTTATCCAGTAATATTCTCTGTTCTTGCTGAATTTTTCTCAACCTCTCTTTCAAATCTTCATTTTCAATCTCCAGATCCTTAAATAGTAAAGGTAACAAGTGCCAGACCAGCCTTAAAAGAGCAATTCTTACGGAAGAAATTTTTAAAAGCAGTTTGCTATCATGTACAGATATAGACATATATAAAACAGCGTTAAGTCCAAAGACACAATAGTTTCAATGACATTTCAATGACTTAAAATTTATAGATCAAAAATAATATAAGGCATACTCATTTCATTGTGCTTTGTTTTGTTATGCTTCGCAAATACTGTGTTTTTTACAAATTGAAGGTTTGCAGCAACCCTGCATCGAGCCAGTCTATCGGCACCATTTCTCCACCAGCATTCACTTATTTTGTGTCTCTGAGAGTTCCATTTGGTAACTATCACAATACTTGAAACTTTTTTTTATTATTATTCTATTTGTTATGGTGATCTGTGGTCAGTGATCCTTGATGACTCTACTGTAATTGTCTTGGGGCACCATGAAGTGCGCCCATCTAAGATGGCAAACTTAACCAGTAAGTGCTGGGTGCGTTCTGACGGCTCTACCCACTGGGCGTTCCCCCATCCCTCTCCCTCTCCTCAGGCCCCCCTATTCCCTGAGACACAACAGCACTGAAATCAGACCAATTACAAACTCTACAATAGCCTCTAAGTGTTCAAGGGAAAGGAAGAGTCACACATCTCTCACCTTAAATCGAAAGCTAAAAATGATTAAGCTTAGTGAGGAAGGCAGGTCAGAAGCAAAAAAAAAAGCCAAGAGCTAGGCCTCTTGTACCAGACAGCCAAGTTGTGAATGCAAAGGAAAAGTTCTTGAAGGAAATTAGAAGTGCTACTCCAGTGATCGCATGAATGATAAGAAAGCAAAACAGACTTATGGCTGATATGGAGAAAGTTTAAGTGGTCTAGATAGAAGATCAAACCAACCACGACCACGACATTCCCTTAAGCCAAAGCCTAATCCAGAGCAAGGCCCTAACTCTCTTCTATGAATTCTACGAGGGCTGCTAACACAACATCCATTCTGCAGCCCGTGGATTAAGGAGTAATTTCAACTTTCAAGGCTAATTATTTAAGAAATACATTTTATATGGCCTCCTTGATGGAGATTCTTCTGATGGATCTGAGCAAAGGAAATTGGAAATCTTTTGGAAAGGATTCACCATTCTAGATGCCATTAAGAACATCTGTGATTAATGGGACGAGGTCAAAATACCAACATTAATAAGAGTTTGGAGGAAGTGCATTCCAACCCTCATGGACGACTCTGAGAGGTTCAAGGCTTCGGTGGAGGAAGTTAACCGCAGATGTGGTAGGAACTGCAAGAGATCTGGAATTAGCAGTGGAGCCTGCAGATGGGGCTGAATTGCTGCGATCTCATGATAAAACTAATGACTGAGGAGTTGCTTTTTATGGATGAGCAAAGGAAGTGGTTTCTTGAGATGGAATCTACTTCTGGTGAAGATACTATTAAGATTATTGAAATGGCGACAAAAGATTTAGAATAGGACATAAACTTAGTTGACAGGGCGGCAACGGTGTTTGAGAGGACTGGCTCCAATTGTGAAAGGAGTTCTACTGTGGGGAAAATGCTATCAAACAGCATGCTACCAAGAAAACTTTTGTTAAAGGAAGAGTTCATCAATGTGGCAAACTTCCTTGCTGTCTTATTTTAAGAAATTGCCACAGCCTCCCCAACCTTCAACAACTCACCACCCTCATCAGTCAGCAGCCATCAACATCACGGCAAGACCCCCCGCCCAGTAAAAAGATGACAACTCACTGAAAACTCTAATGATGGCTAGCATTTTTTAGCAATAAAGTATTTTTCAATTTTTTCTTTTCTTTTTTAAAAAATATTTATTTAAGTAATCTGTACACCCAACGTGGGGCTCGAACTCACCACCCCGAGATCAAGAGTCACATGCTCTTCTGACTAAGTCAGCCAGGCACCCCAGCAATAAAGTATTTTTAAATTAAGGTATATACGTTGGGGTTTTTTTAGATATGAAGCATTTAAGGCTCCAATTTAGGGCTAGAGTTCACTTTCTTAACACTACATAGTAAACTATAAAAGCCCAAACAAAATGCTTTTGTCTTATCATATGGAAAACAGCTATACAACTTATATTTTAATGGTGTTTCAGTCATAAAATAAACCATTTAATTATGGAAACTTCCTCCAACATAATCCACATAATAATTATTTTTTGAACACTTTGATGAACATAAAATGTTGTATGGTTAAACAAAATGATTCTTCTTCATCAAAATAAAAAAATAAACTAAACATATTTATTTACATTAATAACCATCATTTTCATCACAATACTTAAGTTTTCTAAAATGAATACAAATTTAGGACTTATGGCCCGAAACAGATATATTTAAATCAAAAAGTTATATAAAGTTGTTAAATTATTTGCTTCCTAATACATATTAAAACAATACTTTCTGTAAGATAATATGACCCAAACATTCGTATCAAAAGTCAATTCTTTTAGAAGGGATTGGGCAAGAAAACAGAATCACAAAACATAGCAGGCTGCCCTTCCTTCCCCTGTTCATTTCCTCCACAATTCATGCTCCTCTTTCCACCTGACCCCACCACAAACAACACAGCAATTCTTTACAAAGATACCATTTTTTTTTTCTTTTTACCTGAATGTTTCGATGCTCCCTCTGACTTGATTTCATATTTACTTCTTCTAGCATGTATGGCAAATTTCGCTTTGGTGAAACAGAAGAGAACACAGGTTAGCAAGTATGAAAATACAGGTAAGTACATTTTCCTCAGTAGGAAATATCCTAGTGGAATAGCCAATTAGCGATGTGCAGCTTATCCAGCATGAAAGTTTGCTGTAATATAACACAAGGGGGCAGTGTTTGCACTGAAAACTCCAAGTGGAAAGCATCTTTAAGAATACAGGTTTTTTAAATAAATCAAGTATGCTTTATTTTAAAATACGAAGACATAATAAAATTTAAAATCCTAACTGTTAAGGATTTGTTTTTACTGAAGTTACCAAGATTTAAAAAGTAGAATTTGTACTAGACACAAAACTAAAGTTGCACTGTAAGGCATCCTTGACCATTCCCAAAGGAACAATCTAGTACTTAAAAAGGAGGGGGAGTTATACTAATGTTGAAAAGAAGTATGGGAAGTATTTATTTCTTTAAGCACTGATAAAATATCAAAGGGTGTGGAAGATTTGCTTTAATAAAAACATAACACAAGTATTAAATAAGAGAGCATATAACCTTTTTTTGGCCCAAACTGACATTTAAATCTACCTAATAATTTTGGGGCGCCTGGGTAGCGCAGTCGTTAAAGCGTCTGCCTTCGGCTCAGGGCGTGATCCCGGCACGCCGGGATCGAGTCCCACATCGGGCTCCTCTGCTGGGAGCCTGCTTCTTCCTCTCCCACTCCCCCTGCTGTGTTCCCTCTCTCGCTGGCTATCTCTCTGTCACATAAATAAATAAAATCTTTAAAAAAAAATAAAATAAATCTACCTAATAATTTAGAAAGCTATGGTCTTTCTTTTGCGGGGGGGGAAGCTAATGCTTTAATTTTCTAAGAAATTTTTTTTGTGTTTTGTATTATTTGTTGAGTCTTGTTTAACCAAGTGTTTTAACTATCATTCTAGTGAGTATGGATTTAGAGTTAGAGGGACAAGGTCCCACTAGGAAGATAGGTCATACCACGACTTGGCCCATACTACATTTCTAGCCTCATTCCTTCCAGCAAAGCACTGTTCTTTGTGTGAGATCTGACCCACTTGCTCATTCTACCTTCATCCCCGCCTTCCCTGCAGAGGGTCCTTCATCTTCTGGCAGCTGCTTACCTCACCCGCCTCTCCTCCTCGGTCATGAGCACATCGCTCCTCCATGCTGACCTTCTACTGCCCCATGGGTGTGTTAAACATACTCCTGCATCAGGGGGTTGGCCCCTGCCCTTCCCTCTGCCAGCTAAGGCTTCTCCTATAGAGCCCCGTGGCTCCCTTCTCACATTCTTCACACCTCTGCTCAAATGTCACTTCCTGAGAGAGGCCTTGGCTGACCATGCCATCTAAAATAGCTTCCCGCCTTCTCTCCTCTTCATCCCCTAATCCTGTTCCACTTTTCTTCAAAGCAGATGTTATGATACTAAGTACTAGCATTTGCTCATTGCTCATTTCTCTCACCAGGCTGGGAGCAACGTGAGACGGGAACTTTGCTCACTATGACTTCCCAGCACCTAGAACAGTAATTGGCATATAGTAGGTGCCCCACAGAGGTCTGTTAAGCAAACAATTGAATAAGGCTTATTTTTAAAACTCTACTGTAGTTTTCCTGATAACAGGGACTCTATGTCCCTTAGCAGAGGAACAAATCCTATCTGCAACAGCTATTTTAAAACGTATTCAACAAAGAATGCAAATACCGAGTTTTACTGTTCCTAGCAGAATATTAACTCCATGTATTCATTTAGGTAACTCCTAGAGCACTCAGCAGAATACCATTCCCACATTAATATTCAATAATTATTTTAAATATCTATATATTTCAGGAATCACTTTTCTCTGCTCCCGTATAAGACAGCTGTACAGACATAACACAGTACGTTTTTTCCCCCCACTCTACTCCCACTGAGGTCATCTGAGGAACGGGAGAGAAGGTGGAAACAGCTGTTCCCGAGAGAAAGGTAAAGTGATGGCAGACAGAACCCATGCATGAATGTAACACTTAATTCTGATGGACTGGAGAGGAAAACATGCTTTCATATAGCTTTCAGATTCCGGAGAGAGAAGAATGATGCGCAGAGAGAATGATGATCAGAATTTCTCAGAAGGTACCTGATTACTCTCCTCAGGGTTTGGAAGGGCTCAGGTGCCTCTCCCTAGAGAAAAGCGGAAAGCCTGGAAGGGAAGAGCCAACAGAAGAGGAAGGCTGCCTACACTAGCTCCTGAGCAAGATGGTGACAGTGGGGTAAACCAGCCCCACTTACGCTCACCTGAAGAGATTAGGGGAAAACAAGAAGACATTTACTGAGACTGGGACACAAAACCAGGGTTACATAGTGATTTGGTAATAAAATTAGGGCAACGTATGAATTCTTTCATATATTGTGTTTTTTTCAAAGTCCTCTTTAAATATCAACAAGGCAAAAAAAAAAGTACAAAGAAAGCAAAATATTAACAGTGGTCTTGAAATCATAATATATAATCAGTTTTGAATTCTGTTTTCTTCCTTTCTTAAGGCACCAGAAGAATTTTCCCGTTAACAGTAAACATTTCAAGCTAAGGTTTATGTTTATGATCTGCTAGGCTAAAATTCATCATTTAAGAATCTCAACAAGGTACAGTATCCCATATTTTAAGGGCTGGAGGCTCAAGGCCAGCAATCAGGAGGCTACATATTTCCCACTGGATACATTCACTGTGTCATTGTCATTGAGATCCACTGTCTCAAGCTCAGTGATGGCATCAAAGCCTCAGGATCTTAATACCTGGGTTCTACATGGACATGATTAACTGAGCAGAGAGAACAGCATGTACTTAAACTTGACAGTTATGTATAATCATTAACCAGTAAACACTTTACTGAAATTGCACCATATATAGAATTTTTAAAAATTAAAATTAAGACTTACCTGCTGTAAAGATGGTCCTTTCTTCCAAAGTTCTCTCCCTAAAGATTTAAAGAGAGAGAAAGAGACGAGAAAGGGGAACAGTAAAACAGCAGGTTACCTCGGGTAGATTACAGATTATGAATTCCCTAACTATACCATTGAGTCATTAAAGAAATCAGTTTTAAAGTTCCCTCTAAAGCTTACTACTTTGCAGTTAAAATGACAGTGACCTAATTTTACCTATTAAACTGCAAAATTATTTTTTTTTGTTATGACTACATCCAGGTGGCTAATATTCAGTGTTAGGAAGGGGAGGTAGTTGCAAAATACGAAATTTGAAACACTCCTCAAATGGAAGGCAATTTGTCAATATGTATCAAAAGCTTAAAGAAATGGGTATATCCTGATATATACGATTCAATTTCTAGGAATTGATCCTAACACTATGATAAAAATATGCCAAAATATTTACGCATAACAACAGTCACTAAATCGCTATATTAGCAAAAACTGCAAACAACTTAAATGACATGTACAGAAAATGGCTTAATTCAATTAAGCTTAAATATATGGAATTTAATGCATTAATAAAAATCATACTATAGACAAATTGTTTATCTATGAGGGAAAACCCTTCAAAATGAATTATGCAAAAAGTAATCTGCAGCTTACTACGAGTGACCTCAATTTCCCTCATATGGAAAAGACTGGAAGGATATTTCTCTTTAATAAACACAGAAAAATACTTGATACAGGTATTTGATAAATAATGGTTGAACATTTTATATACATGTTCAAACAATGATTCTTTCTTTAAAATTTTGTACATATAAAAAAGCTAAGTGCTACGAGCCCTCCTCATCAAAAAGAAACATATACATTAGTAAAACGCACTTGATTGGGCTCTTTCTCCTCATTCTTTAACCTAGGCCATAGTACAGTAGGGTTCACGTGATAAACTAGCCAACATACGCAACAGGCACTGCCGCACAGCAAGTGACTGCCGTAATGCAAATAGGCAAAGCCGTGGCACGGAGGGAGACACACCACTGATGTGCAGCATTAAGGAATGCTTTGCTCCTTACAAACTGCAGTTCCACCCTCCGAGTCTTTAAAAGCTGCTCTTTATTAAGCTAGACTTTTCTAGCTACTTTGCTACCTACCTTTGTTGGTATTTTCTGACGCAGTCTTCAATAAAGTCAGAATGTCCAGATTGTCCCCAATTCTTGCGTAGTAAGAGCTATCATGGCCCAGGGCATCCAGCAGGCTCACATCAGCACCATTTTTAAGTAAGACTTCTACAGCGTCTTTACAACCATACTCACAACCCAGCATGAGAGCCGTTCTAAGAGGGAAGAAAGAAGTTTAAAAGACCCCGAGAAAGACCTAAGAAAATATTTCAGAAACCTTCCAGAAGCCCCCTTCTTAAAGAAGAGATACTACTTTAAAAAGTCATACATGTTATACAGATTTTACTTCCTATTTTTATCTTACATTTTAACTTCACATCTATAAAAACATGTGCTTTCTGTTTTAGTTTGCAGAGCTAAAAACCTTGCACTACTTACATACGTGTGTTCCTTCTACTACCAAACGAACCTCCTTTATGCCAGCTCTTCTACGTTCTACAAGTAAATTACCACGAAAATCTTCCACCACTGATACTGTCGCCGCATCTGCTCAAAACCTACGGCTATAAACCCAAACTATTAAAGGCCCTTGAACTGAACCTCACCCTGCAAACCTCTTTGATGAACTCCTACTCCAAAACAAGAATCAGATTCCAGTTCTGATCCCTCTCCTTAAAAGAGCTTTCCTTCTCCTAACTGGAGACCTTCACATCTTCACACTTAATTTTAAAACCTGCCTCCTCGATAAACCTTCCTTCATTATCCCCGTTATCATGGACCACTGGTTTACTCTGCCTTGACAAGATCATCGTGCACTGAAACACTTAGTACAAACAGCAGTAATGCAATTAAACAACTGAATCATCATGGAAATTTAGAAGGACGCTTGAAATTATTTTGTCCCACTCCTATTTTTATTGCTGAGGAAACCAAAAAATTGCTCATGAAATGAAGTGAGTTATCCTAGATCTAACATTGTCTTTGACTGTGAATATTAGATTTCATAAGAAACGGAGTCTTGCTTTTACTCTATGTATATCCTATTTCTCTTTTCTACTCCCCTGTAGTTGCTGGAATACAATTTTATATACACCAGGCACCACCAACAAAGTTTTTTTATTCGGGAAAAAATATTATAGATAAGACAAGAAAAAAATACAGAGTCTTAATTTCTTTTTAATTTCTTCTTAAATTTAAGATTTTAATTTATTTTTTTAAAAACATTTATTTGAGAGAAAGCATGAGCTGGGTGGAACGGGGTACAGAGGGAGAGGGAGAAAGAGTCTTCGACAGACGCCATGCTACAGACTCCACGCTGGGCACGGAGCCGGAGACAGGGCTCCATCTCATGACCCTGAGATCACAGCCTGAGCTGAAACCAAGAGTCAGACACTTAACCAACTGCGCCATCCAGGAGCCCCAAATTTTAATCTATTTTTAAGACCATCTGCTCCCTAGCCTATTTAATACACATTGCCCTACCTCATCGTGTGTGTGTGTGTGTGTGTGTGTGTGTGTGTGTGTGGAAATTCCAAAGTGCTTGGGAAAATATAAGATCTATAAAAAAAAAAAAATAGGGCATTATACATGGATCAACCAGATGATCCCTCTCTGATCCTAAACTTTATTTTTAAACCCAATTTTCTTAGTCATGCTTGGAACCAGATTATAGCATCTGCAAAAACAAAGTAATGCAAAAAAGCCACTTCCTTAATAATCACATTAATGACTTAATTGCTTAAGAATTTCGTCCTTTGAGAGGTCTGAACAATAAAAGCAAGCAGAGCTATAAAATCCGACATCTAAAGACTTTTGCTATACCTATCTACTTCCAGTGAACTACAAAAAAATAGGATACATGTTTAGAAGAATAAAATTAAGTGAAAAGACGAACAGTTTTACTAGTAATCATTTACAAAATGCCAAAAATTTGTTATGAATTATAATGCTCCAACTAGGGAATGGGATGTATTTCAGATACGTCACTGTCTAAAACACTGGGACCATGAACATGAGAATTACAACGGCAGTGCCACGATACACTGGACCTACGGGACGAAAGGGGAAGAGTTACAGACTCAAAGTATTCGTGCGCATCAACTAAAATGACATCGAACACATAAGCAAAGATAAACACAGGAACCTCAAGGTGTGGAAATGAACTTGGTTTCAGAGAAGGAGATAGCACTATGCCCGGGCAGGGTAAGGAGAGCGAACACATTGAGAAAGTCTATATGGAAAAACGTCAGGCTCCAGGACACCCAAGAATCTTTACTCTCAAAAAATTCACTAACAAAGCAGACTGTAGGTGCAATGTTTTATTGTTCTCCCTCATTATCTTATCTGAGCCCATTTTTCATTAAAGATTGTTTTAAAACTTTAAAATAAACAACTGGGATAGAATTCCTCTTCTTTGGTTTTCTGACCTGAACACAGGCTCTAATCACTGCTTGTGTTCCACTTTACCCTGTCATCTCCCCCTATTTCCCTCTTTTTCCTTCATCAGACTCTGGGGAAAAAAGAGAGAAAAAAAAAAAAAAAGAAGTGGGTGCTAATTCCAAGGAAAGAGAGACCCAAAGGGGGATGGAAAGGACAAGTCACAGCTATGGAGTTTCAGAGTCACTGTGAATCCAGCTGGTGTCTGCGGAGCTGTGATAAAAGAATTACCTGTTTTGTTTGTCTCTGGAATTAATCTCCGCCCCTCTATCTATCAGCAGTTGACATATCGTTGGCCTACACATCTGAGTAGCCAGAACCAGGGGTGTCCGCCCATCCTAACCAACAAGAGAAATAGAACAGCATGAAGACAACAAATCTCCCAAAACATGCAAGTTAGAACACGTGAGTTGAAGTGACAATAAACATACACGGACTCACCACGTCTTTGGCATTCACGGAGGCCCCGTGGTCACAAAGCAGCTGTATGCTGGAAGGACAGTCTGCCATGGCTTTGAGGAACAAAGAAAAATGATAAATGGTGAACATCTGTTGGTAAGACACATGGTGCTTTGCTACATCCATATAAGGCATAAGTTCTTCAATTTCTGAACTACCAAGCTTCACATTGTCCACTCTCAGCCTAGCATTATAAGCACCCATTTCAGAAAATGGGTTAGACCGGAGCATTTTATAAATGTTGTATAATTTACTGGGACCAACGAATACTGTCACCCTTGCAGAAGATAATATACTGCTACCCTAAGTGTAAACACAGATATAAAAATCAAATTAAAATTTTCTACTTATAATATATTCTTAAATGTGGCTACAACTGACCTGAACCTTGAGGGATTAGCTCAATTTTTTTTTTTTTTAATGAATCATACTCAGGTCTTTATAGAAGAGTCACAGTAAAAAAGGTTTGACTCGTATAATTCATATTTCCTTTTAAAATCAGAGATTGTAATGTCTGCCTTTGACGATGCAAAGCAGGGTCATTTTGCTGAAAACTGTATTATAAAACCACACACTGCTTCTTCTCCAACCAACACTAGAGTTCATATTTGTATTAGGAAACAAATTATTGTTAACATCCTAAAATAGGACTGGGCTTCAACTCACCATGAGTTTTTATTAAAACTTTTTATATTATTATTATTAATAAATACTCCTCGTATTTATTATGAGTCGAGACTAGATTATTAGCCACAAAAAGTACTGACAGAGTCTGCATTCTTGTGTGTGTGTGTGAAATTCCACAGAATAAAACCAAATACACATAAGAAAATCAAGTAAATTTTCATTTCTGCTGTCTTTAATCCAGCAAGTCTTTTATATAAAATATAGAATCAGTCTTTAAAAAAAAGATAAACTGAAACAACACATTAATTCAGGAATTGTAAAACTAACAACCACTCAGGGCCAATTAAAAATAAGAATGAAAAAATGTAAAGCATAATAAATTCCAGAGCTACAATATATTGAACCAGTAAAGTCAGTATTAAAGGTGTTATGGTGGAGAGTGGCAGCTGTCACCCAACTGTGATCACCCTTTTTTCCACAGTAATAGGGGGCTGTGCTGGGCACATGGGGACTCCCCTGGAGACCACAGTTCCCAGACTCCCTTGCATGCAGGCATGACCACGTGCATTCGATCTCACCAGTGGAATGTGACAGGAGTGTGCTACCTTCTGACTTTAGGGCTTAAGAGTGGTTTATACATCCCTCCACCATCTTTCCCCTTCCTGTTAGCAGGAAAACGGAAGTGCTTGCTATCAGCTTCAGCCTTAAAGATGAGGATAACACCCTAGGCAATGGAGGAAGGGAAAAATGGAAGAAAGCTGGGTCCCTGAATGAACAGGGAACAGAGCCACAAGCCCATCTGAACATCGGGATTATGACATGAAAGAAAGCAAGCCTGTGGGGTGTTTTAAGCCAGTGTCATTTTATAGTCTTTGTCACAGCAGCCCAGCCTTATCCCTAACCGAGATAAAACCGCTATCAGGAGTTAGGTGCTGTTACAATAAATACCTAAATCGTATGGCACTGGCTTAGCAGTTGGGGACTAGGCAGTGACTAAACATATTTCAGGCTAGAAATCTCGCGATTTTCTCATGCTGTGGCAAACATTTGAAAGCGCTACCACCCATGATCATTTAGAAGGTGGACCACATGACGATGGAGCCTTTCGAGGTGAAACAATAGAAAAGAGCCAAAATTTTAGTGCACATTGGCAGCTGGTTACTTTTCTAAGGTATGGTAAGAAAGAGATGGGGTCAAGCAAAAATCAGCCAGTTTATGTACCGAGATGAAAGGGAATAGACAGTGTCTAGATATTTGGGACCTCAGAGATGTGGAGAAGAGACAGAGAATAGTCAAACAGCAAGATATAACACTATTGTTGGTCACAACTTTTCTCAAGGAACTCCCACTAAGGAGAAAAAAAAAAATCTGGTCTTGGAATAAATAAACATCATGATAAGGATATTATAATCCCATTCAAGAGTATTATTTCAGATGGCTGTGAGGTGGCAGCCGTTAAATGAGGCAGTCATGACTCTACAAATAAGGACAAGAACTAAAGCAGGGATAAGAACTTCATGTCCAGAAAATAACTTTGGAGACGGACAAATGGAAATGGCTGGGGCAACAAATAAACCAGAAAGCCGACCAAGGTTTTATGGGAACCGTACTACTCCAAGTCCCAGAGGGCCAGTCTGCTAACACTCATGATTGTTCCAGCCCTTAAGCTGCCTCTAAGAGGACATGCTCTCCGCCATGCAATTTATCTGTGACCCCAGAGAATGACAGACAAGTAAGAACCTCCCAGAAGTCAGAGGTAGGGCCCACAGAGAACAACGGATAAGGCATTTCTCCTCAAAACCAAAAACCACTTAGGGATGGATCATTGTGAGGCTCAAATGATAATGTATATGAAAATGCTTTGCAAATACCACCACTTTCTACAAAAATAAAAGAAAAAATACCTTGTGTAAAAAATGAAATCATCCTAAGAGCACATAAGACATAAAAAGGAAAAAGCTGAAATAAATTAAGATAGCAAGTTTGAAGAAATGTGGGGTACATTGCATTTTTAACGCAGGCCACTTCCACCTACTGCAGATATTACACAAACACGACAAGAGAGGCTAGCTACTTTTCTTTACTTTGGCTTTCCAGTAAATTGCAGGAATGTCAGACTTAGAGGAGTCAGGCCAGAGGTCAGACTGTGGTACATTCCAAAAATACTTAATACCTAACTTTTGTCTTTAAGACACCTAAAGAATAATGCAGATAAACTTAAGATACACAAGTATGATTAATAACATCTGTGAAATTACTAGTATAAACCTTTTTTTAAAATACAGCCCATTACAGTGATAATGAAATTTAGCACCGAGGCCTAAACCAACAGCTACCACCACCATTAATTAAGAAATTACTACATGCCAGGCACGATTTATAATTTAATTATAACCACTTATTGCAGTAGTATTCACTTTATTTTGCAGATGAGCAAAATGGTGTTCCGACATGTTAATTAGGTTAATGTAGTTTTTTTTTTTTTTTTTAAGATTTTATTTATTTATTTGACAGAGATAGAGACAGCCAGAGAGAGAGGGAACACAAGCAGGGGAAGTGGGAGAGGAAGAAGCAAGCTGCTAGTGGAAGAGCCTGATGTGGGGCTCGATCCCAGAACACCGGGATCACGCCCTGAGCCGAAGGCAGACGCTTAACCGCTGTGCCACCCAGGAGCCCCGGTAAATGTAGTTTTTAAGAAAAAAATCATCTTCCTATTTCTCCTACCAAATCCCCCCTCCACACACACACACACACACACACACCACACACGCACACACAGTCACACGGTGCTCGGAGCTTGCTTGAGAGCAGAAGCATGTTTATTTATCTTTGGACTTTCAGTATCTAGCAAACCAGCCTGTCAATGTTGGCTGAATGAATCTTTTTAAGCTGTACGATCAAATAAATTTCATGTTCGTGTAAACAAAAACTTCATACTATTCTCTTTCTCCAGGAATTATACAAATATATGCATATTAAAGCTTGGAGATTAACTTAAATGCCTAGCGGTTTCAACAACTACTGGCTCTGTCCGAGCGAAGCCCTCACTTACCTGCGTCGTGAAGTGCAGTTCTTCCCTGCAGATCTATATTTTCGGTGGGACAATTGTACTGTTAAAACACAGAAACTTAGTCAACTGGGAGAGTTTTACTTTAAAGTTAAACATCCAGACTCAAATGAACAGCTGTTATTTAATCTTAAAATATTCCATTTATCAAAAAACCTAAGGACTACTAGACAAGCCACTAAATATTTTGACATGAAACAAATATAATAACATTATACTGTAAATTCAAGTGTTTCACCAAACAGGAAAACATATGATACATTATAATAGCATGGGATGTAGGAACTGTTATTGTTTGGGGTTTTTTCTCACCAAGAGTTAAAATTTGAACAACCGAATCAGGAGAAACAAATGAGTTCTGCTGTGAAACTTCGCGGTAACAATGGTTATGGAAATGGAGGACTGGACCCTTTAACTGAAAACTTTCTTCAGCCTGCTAGTTCAAGGAATTTTGTGGCTGCCTGACTACAAGTTTAACTAATGGTATTGATACCACATAGTCTAAGTGACTGATGTTTATATAGAAATATATAGCTCCTATGCTATATCACTTTATGTCATAGACCAGACGACAGAAAATTCCAGTCTCCAGCTAATGTCAACAGGAAGGTCAAGCCTTTGTTATTTATTTTTAATACACTGAGTTATGCGATTCACTTCCCTCAGAGTTTTTGCTTTTTATTGTTCACATTCTTTCACAAATGATGGAAAAGAAATTACGTAAGCTAACGGTCAAAATTAACCTACTACTTTCTTTGATCTTGAATTCCAAAAACACACTGAAAACACATCTATTATTTGCAGTCAAAATAGTGAAGCCAAAGTATTAACCACTTTTACTACCTGTAGAAGTTTTTGTAGACACAATGCATGCCCATACTTCGCAGCCAGGTGAAGAGCATTTCTTCCTATTAAAATAAATAAGATATACATGAAGGCTTCTTTTCTTCACAAGTGAATTTTCCATAGAAATGTGATTCATTTTTCCAAGATTAGTTGACAAGATACTTAATTTGTAAGCATGCTTTCACTCAGATTGATATTTTAGTAAGACATAATGTATACACCAAAACAACGAAGATGGGAAGAAAAATTAAACCTACAAACCCATAAAGAGCAAGAACTTTGTCTTACTCACCACTGTATCTCCAATACCTAGAGTGGTGCCTGGGACAGAGCCAGTGATTAAAGGTAGCCAGGAAAGACAGGAGGGAGGGAGAGGAAGAGAAGGAGAAAAAGAGAATGGGAATAGGAGAGCAAGAAAGATACCTAGATTTCTCATAATATTTCTGAACAGGCAAGTGTGGACACTAAAATACAGGAAGTTAAGAGACCTAAGTCAAAGAAACTAATTTTCAACTAAAATTCAAAGTTCACTAGGACTGTGTCTCTGAAAATCAGACAACTTGTTCAAATATGATGTGTATTAAAATGTGCCATTTTAAAGGAAACAAATCATCTGAAGGGTTAAGTCTGAATACTAAAAAGGTAAAGCTGCAGACAACATTCTACCTCCAAACATGATTTCTCCGAATTATATTTCTTTACGCATACATCTCATTGGATGGTGAAAGATAAAAGGGTTTTACCAGGCCATTCCATCTTCCAATCTTTCGTGCTCTTAACTTTCCTCTCACTTCACAAACCTCTCAAAAACTGATCTGACTTCACTGGCAGACCCTTTGGCTAGAAGAGAAGTCATTTGTGTTCCGTTCATCCTAGATGAAGGAATACACTAACTTCAACACTTTCAACCCTCACTCAGTTTTATGTGAGTTTAGATAAGTGGATTAAGTTTTCCTGGGTCTGATCACTTCTGTGTACTGACTAACCAGTTCTAGAACAAACAGCAGTGAGTCCAGGTCTTTAAACAGGTACAGATACAACATCTTCATCCATACCTAAACATCCTCTAGTTACAAATAAGTCAGATGTGATGATTTCAAATTTCAATTTGTTACTGTTAATGGACAAGTTTCCTAGACTTATTTTACACTGTGAAGAGTGACAAGGAAAACTATCATTTAGGGATGCCTGGCTGGCTCAGTTGGTTAAGCAACTGCTTTTGGCTCAGGTCATGATCCCCAGGTCCTGGGATCGAGCCCCGTATCGGGCTCCCTGCTCAGTGGGGAACCTGCTTCTCCTTCTCCCTCTGCGGCTCCCCCTGCTTGTGCTCTCCTGCTCTCTCTCTGTCAAATAAATAAATAAAATTAAAAAAAAAAAAAAAGAAAGCAAGCAAGCAAGAAAGAAAACTATCATTTATATGGAAAGTAAGAGAGAGTATGGAGTAGGATGGTAGGGACAGTCCCTAGTGTTCAATACAATGGGTCACACAAAAATGTCAGGTCGGGTATTTCCTTAGCCAAACCCAAATCCAGCCACTTGAGATAATGTAGTTAAAAAAAAATTTAAGGAAACATCAAATCTAAAGCACAACACTATGAATTACACCCAAGGTGCCTACCTGGTAAGACCTAGGTCATAAACACCTCAAAACCGAAACCACAATTACTGGAAATATGGTTATTTTCAATATACTTCTGTACTGCTAGCAAATAAAGGAGTTACAATAAAATACATAATTTTTAAATCAAGCTATTATTGAATATTCACATCTAGATTATAACAGACACTATTACATCAAATAAGACAAGGTCCTTGTGCTCAGGAAAGCACAACTCTAAAGACAAAAATAGTAAAACTGGGTAAATACAAATATAACTAAACAACAGCAAAAACAAAAGACAAAGAGTTTGAGCAGAGTATGTCAGGATGCAGCATACAAAATGATGTCTGCTGAGCCTGGGAAAGCATTTAAGCTTGATCTGCACTGAAGGAGGGAGGGCAAAAGTCACTAGATTGGCCACTAGGCAAAAATATCCAGAGTAGAAAGAACACAGACAAAAAAAAAAGATAGATACATGTTTAAATTAGAGTCAGAACAATAAATAAACGAAGTCTAAAGAGCTCTAAAGAGGTATATGGTTAGCCCAAAATTTCTATAAATATTCTTCTACAGCGATGGAATGCTTTTGTAAGTAATTAACATATTCCTTTTTTTTTTTTTTTAAGATTTTATTTATTTATTTGTCAGAGAAAGAGAGAGAGACACAAGCAGGGGGAGCCGAGGGAGAAGCAGGCTCCCCACTGAGCAAGGAGCCCAATGTGGGACTCGATCCCAGGACCCTGAGATCATGACCTGAGTGGAAGGCAGATGCTTAACCAACTGAACCACCCAGGTGTCCCAGTAATTAACATAGTCTTTTGTTCGTCATTCAAAGGTGACAGAGTTTGGTCTTCAATTTAAAATTTGATGTACCTTTAAGGTAAAGATTCTCCTCACTGAGATCTCTCTTTTCCTCTGCCTCCCTTCCATTTCTAAACACAGTGCTGGTTTAACTGTAATGTGTTTATTTGTCTCTCTATGGAATCACAGGATACAATTGTTAAGGGAATTCTGGTTCTAGGGCATCCCTACATTTAATTGAGTAACAAAGTAGACCTGCAGAGAAATAAGCTGTCAAGAGAACTGAGAACGGTTATCCTGAGAAAACTAGCACACACACTGAAATGGTCTATCTGGTGCTGTGCAGACAAACTTACGCTGTACTTTTAAAAGACAGACATGGGTACAACTCAGTTTAAGCAGAAGGCATAGAAACCGACTTAAAATTGCCTACAAGAAGTAATTTTTTTAAAAACCTAGATAACCAAATACAGAACAGGTCTCCTTGCGGTTAAGGACACAGACTCCAGCCGCAGCGCATCCAGTGAAGGACCCGCGGCCGGTTACTGAATGGCTGGCTCCGTGCCTCGCAGCCTCGCTGGGATGGCGTGAGGACACAGTGAGTCAGTATGTGTGAAGTGCTCAGCAGAGCCGCACGTGCCGCGTCAGCTCTTCTTGCTATGATCACGCTTGGTAGTGCTGTTGTTACGAGGCAGTTAGCCCCCCATCGCGAGAAATGTCCAACCAAATCTCGAATGACCTCATGACAGCAAGGATTCATAGAGTCCAGAGGATATGAGTATAACCGAAATGGCCCCTAATGGTTCTTCCAACTCTGAGATTTTAGGATCCTGTAAAGTTACCAAGACCACCACTGGACCTCAGTCTCCAAACGCTCATCAGTTCGGCGACCCTGTCTCCTAAATGCCCTGTACTTTAACCTCTCCAAGACCAATGACGATACCGCAGAAGTAAACTTTTTCTCAACTATTTAAAAACAGAAAATTGAGGACGTCTCTCTGGAAATCACATTTCGGTCTGAAGAACGTTAGCAGGGGACAAGGCTTGTCCTCTCTGTTTTATAACTGACTATGGCGGCAAACGTACCGGCAGTGTCGGTGGTTGTAATATCAACTCCATGTACAAGGATGGCGTTCAAACATTCAAGATTCCCCTTGGAGGCCACAACATGGAAGCTAAACAAAAAGAAAATATGTGTCATGCCATAGAAACTATGAAACATCGACTTGAATGTTACGCTAATGTCACCTTTTATTCAACACACACACACACACAATTTTGAAAGCTACATAAAACATCTATATATTTTCTACCAGAAAAAAGAAACCTATCCCTTATTACTGAAACACTAATTTTAACCCAAATTTACATAAGGAGCCAATACGCTCTAGAAATACCTCCTCAGAACTAACGGAATACTCCCATGTTCACTAGTCTTAATAATAGAAAACGTATACCATAATACCATTAACTCTACAGCTTATTACTACTCGGTAGTGCAGGCACTGGTGCTGGGGACTTGATAAATGCACTGAAAAATTTCTATCAGATCATTTTGCTTCGTTTCAAGTACACTGAAACGGGAAAAACAGATGAAGTTATAGCAGAATGCTAAGGCCAAACACAGATCAACACTTATCCCTTCTCTTCAGAATTACCAAATTAAACCTCACATAGAAAAGCCTTCGAAATAACAAACTAAGCTACACTTGGAAAGTCGTAAAAGAGCTGGTGTCATCGTCCCCCAAAGCAGCCACAACTACCACCTAATTCTTCCCTTTGTTCATAGACCTGTACAAGGGGGTGAAGTTTTCCACACACAGCCCTGACAAGCTTCCTAATAAGGCAAGGAAAGCCTGCTTAAAAATCTGACTTTAAGCCATCAGGTATTCCAGATGCAAGAGAAAATATCCCATTGTTTCTTGGATCATCTAACACTTTATTAATCAACAAACATTTACAGAAATATTTTGTGTGTAAGAATGGACAGTGACTGACTGACTCTACTTCACCAAATCCAAACTGGTAAGTGAGACAGTAGGGCTTGCTGACAAAGGATGCTGACCTCAGGTCAAAATACAACTGAGCCCTAACCACGTACAACAAGCACTGTGAAGATGCCAGGAGGTAAAGGAAGTGCCAGCGCTCCGCAAGGGGCCTGGACAGAGACAAACTCCGCATCACACTCTCAGGAGCGGTCTTCCCTGACCACCCCATTTACAATTTTTACATTTCCCCATTCCCTGAAACCTTAGTACTCTGACTTCCCCAATCCCTGCCTTTATTATTCTATATAGAACTATATATTTTTGAATATGATATATAAATTCAAGATTTCTTTTCTTTATAGTCTCTCTTTATAGTCTACCACTCTCTTCCCACTCAACTATAAACTCAGTGAAAGCAGCGATTTTTGTCTGTTTATATTCCCAGACCAATTTACGCAGACAGATGATGGGCCCTCAAATATCTGAATAATTGAATGCTTAGAGACAAAATCTGGAGATAGGTTGCAAATTCATTTCCAGATATTACAACACTTGGCCATGTATCTCTACTAGAATTATGATGGATGTAAATACAAACAAGAGACAAAGCACTACTAAGTAAAATAAAGGAGGTTTGTGTATAATTTGAATTCAAGAAACAGAGATCCTTCTAATAGAAGGAATATAATGTTAATAGGAATCAAGTAAGTTCTTCTTACAGTGGAATTAAATTGCTGTAAGGCTAAGGGTATCAATCTCTGCAACACCGAAGTAGGGAATTATACTATGCAAAGCACCGTTGGAACCTTTTGAGAAACAGTAATTTCCTTCAAGCAAAGGTTTTTAGTCTCCCAACAATCTTGGAGGGAACATTTTTTGTTTGCTTGTTTCCCTTTCTTAGCTCAAAAAATCTGGAAGGCTTCTTTCTTCAAAATAAATCAGCATTATGCTAATGGTGTAGTAAAGGGCAGAAATCACAACAAATCTACAATGCATTATTAATGCGGATGTGCTATGAATAGTGGACTTCGGAAGGAAGATATATCGATCACTAAAGTGTATGCAAAGAGTCGTAAAGGAAATCTGAAAAATTACTTTATAGAAATACTCTTTTTCAATTTAAAAAGTCAACCTTGTCTTTTTTTAAACAAGACGTGTGTTTGTGCTTCCATAAGAAATCCAGGTAATATGGACAACCTCTGACGACGAGAAAAGCTGCATAAACTCTAAGACACATGTTGGAAGGCATCGGTGAGCTAAAAAGACAGTGAAAAATAACTAGGCCAGGATGCAGGGAGGGACAGAGGCCCAGAGAGGTGAGCTTAGTATTTGAAGCCATTTTTTGCCCAGGAACATTTGTCGATTCCAGAGCAAACAGCCGGGAGGCCAAACACCACTTCTGACAGCCTGAGGGGATGGGGAGACAGGAATTGGTATCGGCTTTCGGCAGTGGGGATTCCTGGTGAAATCTGCCCCATTTTGCTTTGGCAATGGGCTGTTCCCCAGGAGAGAGGTGGACAGGAAGAAAACAAATCCTTCAGTGACTTTGGCTAGGCTTCAAATATTTCATTTTTGAAACTGGATCGAGGTCAAGAAGCACATGTTACTGTCTTAAATTTCAAAACTAAAAGAAACCCAAAAAGTCATTCGAAATAAAATTATTTTTGTAAGTACAGCTAATACAGAAAGTGTATTTGTAACATGTCCTATACTTGACTAAATATGAAATGCTTTAATTCAGAAAGAATACAGTTTTGTGTGTGATTAGCAAAAGGAAAATATTTTATCTCATGAATTCTAAAAGAATGCTATTTCCTACAGTGAAAACCTCAGAGACTAACACTACTCATGTATTTCACAAACGGCAGTTCATAGTTCATCCAGTTACACCAGATTTTTTTTAACTGACCATTAATACAAATAATTTCACTCAAAACTGAACCTCAGATTGAAAAAAATATGAACAGAAACTCAAGCAATCATTCATTCGAAACATTCAAAGCATGGATGGGCAGAACTGAAGAAATAAGGTTTCACTGACGATTTCCTTCATCCTCTAACATCTTGAAGTTTGGGAAAAAAAGAAATACGAAAAAAGAAATCACTTTTAGATATTAAATTTTCACTGCTTATAGTGTGAGCCCTATAAATGGCTCAGAATTTACCAAAATGGGACTCAAAATAAGCAATGTTTCTGTAGCTATCAAATTGCATACTAGATAAAACTGAAACAGTATTAAAAAGTGGAACTTTTCAAACTTTATTGGTATTAAGAACTACTTGACTTTTACGTCTTGCTTTGTTATTTTTCCTATACTTGAATATTTAAGCATCCTAAGGTAGTGATCAGCATCAAACATTAACTAACTATCCACTTCCTAATATTCATTTCTATATTTAGTATCTGGTTTCCACTTATAATATTCTAAACAAACTCATGTGAGGCTGAGAGGAACTTTAGGAAATGAGACTTTTCACCTCTAACTTTGGAAGGTTTCCCGGATAAGGTCTTCACTGCTATAATTATAGAGGGCAGTAACAGAATGTACACCTACCCTTAAACCCAGCCTCAACAGGAAGGGAAGGGAAGAAGTTGGGGAGGGCTGGGAGAAAAGCTAAGCATGGAAACAAGCCAGTAGTCCTCGGTGACCCAAAAACCAAAGGATGGAATCACGACCTGTGCCTCCCTAAGCCACACTAAGTGGCCTCCCTTTCTGTTCCGAACAGTCTCACTTAAAATAATGACCCAAATATAAAAATGGATTGGGAGTTGAGAAAAGTCAGTGTAATTTATAGAGAACTCTTCCAATTCAGAAAACTTGGGTTCACATCCCAGCTCTGTGACTTTTCACGCGATTAGACCAAGTTATTTAACCTCTGTAGACTTTTTCCTACTGCTTTTAGAGGCCCCTTGCGAGGATCAACTACCATAAGGAATATCAAAAAGCTGATAAACAAAATTGCACCAAATAACCCAGGCTACGATTTGCCATGGCGCCTGAACTACTAGACCACTGGGTGGTACTTTAGTATTCTCTCTAGCTTGAAAATCTTTCACACTGAGAACAGTTATTCGCCCATAAAGTTTGAAAGCAATGTTTGAAAGATTTTATAGTGTGGGTTTTGATAAAGGCTTTTTAAATTGATACGCTGACAGCCACAATTCACCAATTTCACGTGTGTCCCAAGGGTCTACCCAAATTCCCTTGAGGTAATTATCATCAGTAATACTTACGCAGATCTGCCTTCCACATCTAGTTTGCCTGGATTGATGCCCTTTTTAGCAAGGATTGAGGAAACTTTTTCTACATCTCCCCTCTCCGCAGCTTTCATCAATCGGTCATCATATTTGTTCCAATCTGCTGCATGCTACAAAAAGGAAAAAAAAATAAACATGGCCTACTCTATATACTATATTAGTAAGACTTTCTCAAGAAGGAAGGAAAAGAGAAAGGAGAACAATACTGTATAATACATCACTCAATCTCCATTGCATCCCACATTTGCTTCTTCCTGCTGTGCTAACTTCATGAAAAGAACCTCTCCAAAACACATGACATTCAAGAAATATTTTAAGTTCTACTTTTGAGAAAAAGCACGTTTCTCATGTTCTCTGCAGTGGAGCAAAGAAAGGAAATTAATAATTGTTGAACACCCACCCTGTGCCAGGCGTGAATTACTCGAATGACCCCAGTAAACTAAAATTATCATCCCCATTTAACAGATGAGAAAAGTCAAGACTCCAGGGACATTAAAAGACCTGGGTGGTCAAACCCAACCAAGACTTCTCAGGACTTCCAAAATCTGTGTGCTTCTCCTGGTCTCTAACTCCTGCTTTCAGAGTTGGCTCTGGTTACCTATCTCCCAAGACTTTAGATGCAGTGGAATTTTGTACACATTTTAAGACACCCCCCCCACACACACACATAGCTTATTTAAAAGCTACTGTTGGAAATATATTTATGGAGGCAAATTAGACACATACACAAATTTACATATACTCTTGTCTCTGTCTCAACAGAGAAAGCAATTCATTAAGCTTATATATTAAGATAAAAAGAAACTTCTACATAGAAAAAACAAAAAGACTCTAAAGTATTAACTATTTTAAAATCCTAAGACAATAGGATTAGAGGTGACTTTCATTTTCTTCCTTCTTTTTTACATTCAACATATATTGTTTTTGTTTAAAAAAGATTTTTGATTTTAACAAAAACTCAGTACATGCATATCAGAGGAAGATCAAAGGCAATTTTTTGAACAGGAGGATGTATCACATGATACACATTTTAATTGTATCAAGGTTATTTTTTAACTTTAGAGAAAATGTATGCAAGACATTCTGAGGCCAATAACTTAGTTTTTTTTCTTAGTAGGCGGAAATGTAGAGCCCAGAACTAAAATACATACTATTTAACCAAGTAAGGTTTTAGCCTTTTAAAATATTATACAGTAAACTTATTGCTAAATTCTGTACTAAGCCCAGTACTATTTCTAGAACAAAGAAAGATGTGCCTATTTTTCACTGAAACTGACAAAGCAATTCCTGTGTCCACAAATAGCATAACAAATATCTGAGAGAGAAAAAAATGAATCTCTTATATGAAGCATATCCTCTGTCTGATCAGTGGGATTACTTTATATTACCTATCCCCTTCAAACAGCAACACAAAACACCAATTTTCTAGCAGAGTAAGCCAGTGTCTTCCTTAAATACTTGAAGTGAAAATAAGCATGAAAACTGAATATGAAAAAAGATAAATACATTAAAATTTTAACCTACTCCTGAAAAGCAGTGTTTCAGTGGACTCTGTTTCAAGTATCTACACAGGCTTCAGCACTGTTGTCTCCAAATTCGTTAAATTTGGAGATCAGCCCACTTCCTCCTAAAGCTCCAATTGTCAACTCTGAGACTAGCCCTATTTACTGGCTCGAAGTCTCAACTACATTTTAGGCATTCCCCCTTCTGTAACTTTAAAACAAACAGTTTACAGACTCTAAATTGGGGAGTGGTAGTAGATGTAGGCTTAAGAGACTTGTGTTTTGAAAAATGCCTTAGGGATTAAGTCATGTTTAGCACACAGATAGATACTTGCTCGAAATTGATTAGTTTATCCTTGCAGTTAAAACAATCTCAACTTTATTTCCCAGTAAACTGCCAGCTGGAGAAAGAAGCTCTTTAAAACACAAAAAAAAAAAACCTATAAAATCCTAAAGTAAGGCTTTTTAGAAGATAATTAAACATGATCCAAGTCTCATATCATCATGGGATTTTTCAGTTCCACTTCACCAAGCACCGTTTTCCATCCCGGTCCACTGTCAGTTAACAGAAATACTGCTCAATTACTAGGATTCTATTATGTGCCTGTTAAACCCAGAAAAAGAAACGAGAACTGTTGTTTGCTATCACTAACCCCAATCTGCTCATCAAATACATCAGAAAGAATAGAAGACAAAGAGACCAAAAATTCATCAAACAGCAGTACATATTACAAGAATACAGTTCAGAAAGCCTAACCGAGAGTCCTTTGTGACACTGGACAGCAGGGATACCTACTCTGTTCTTGGGAGCACAAGAAAACCAACAGTTCATCATAGACAGGATTTAGTGTCTGGTTGCCAGCAGCAAACTACTTCGCATTAAGTTACAAATCTCTGTGGCTCACAAAGCACGCCCTCAGACAAACTCCTAACCACTGAATCAATCGTCCCTCTCTTCACAAATCTTCCTGTTCCACAATCTTCATGCTGGGCTACACTTAGCTTGGATCTCTAACGATATTTTCTTCGTCTTCGGGATCCTTCTCCGCCTTCATAACGCTTGAAAATTATCTTCTTTGCTGAGCAGCACTGGATTAAGAGCAGCCCCAAGTCAGGTACCGTAACTCCTATTTCTTATTGTTTAGAAGCGGTCTTTCCATGAAGCTGTCCCTTTTAGGGACTCCACTGGAAAATCTGAACAGCCCTCTACATCCTGCTGTCTCAACACTGCAACACAGACGCTGCCGTGCGTGATAAAACTGTCCACCTCCGAATCCTCCCGTAAACAGTGGCGAGACGGCCTCCCATTGGTCAGGTTCTATTTTAGATTCCATAGGCCTTGACAGCTGAGTGATAGAAAGGGGCAGCTAAGAATATACTGTAAATGCATGCTTCTCCTCTGAGTAATAAATTTCAGGTCTACTGGGGACAAATGACTCAAACACATTGTAAAACGTGCTTATTATACATTGAGCGACATTATGACAACACTGTTCAGAGGAGAATTTGGCTATTCCACAAGACAAAGTTTAAAACCAGTTTCAGTCTTAGAATCTATCATGATGTTATAATTGCCTTGATAAACAGAATATAAAATTCTATTTTAAACAAATGTGTCACACTTTAACACACACATACACACACACACACACACACACACACACACACAGTAACGTTTTCAAATTTTCTCCATTTTCCTTCATACCCTTATCAGGCTCACTGCACACAACCAGGTTTCAGTTTACAACTGCTGCCAGTCTGTCTCCTAACATGTGAAATGAGAAGAGCCAGAGGCACTGCCAAGACACTAAATAGACTGCATTATGATGAATACTTTCGACAAATTTTAAATTTATCTCTGTACTCTTAATTTCTAAGTTTAGCACCCTGCCTGAAATGACAAGTAAATATTTTATCAGTCGAAAATCAAATTATATGGATTCAGGAATTACCAAAAAATAAACAGATTAAATTAAAGGAGGCAAATGCATATTGAACACGGGGCTAGACTGTAAATACAACTCCATCTGGGGACAAAGCAGACTACTCTACATTCTTTATGACATTTAACAGTACTTGTACCAACGTTCCTTACGTTATCAAGGAAAACAACAAACATCTGCAAGTTCCAGGCTGTTTTTTACCTTCTGTTACCACAATGGCATGCCAGTGATTTATACTTCCTCCAAAAAGGCAAATTTGGGAAAACTTTCATGGCAACGCAAAACGTTTCAACACAAGTGTTTAGAGAAAGGAGGTAACTGCTATACTACAGATCACGCGGCCAGTTAAAAATTGTCACGAGCTTATTCAAGCAATCCGCTTCCTAGCAACTTTAAAATATTAGGCACATATTCTAATTATAAAATATGTAAGTTCATATACCATAATGTATTATTTTTGAGACAATTATTTTTTCCCCAAATCACATTAGACATCACAGTGGATTCTTGGCTAGACCCTGAGACTGCACCCACTCTATTTCATCCTTCTTCAGAGGAAATCTGGGATGAAACTCAGGCCCTGTCCTTTGGTTAACAAAGCAAGCACATTCTTTCTAGAAATAGGACTGCAGAGGCAAAGGAAGTAAAAAGGAGGAAATCTGTAACAAGTACTAAAACCATGTAAGGAACTGTCCACACTAAGGCTCAGGAAGACAGGATTTATGTGCCCTCCTCTACTGCGGACATCCTGAGCCTCTCCGTCCTCCCTCCTTCCCAGCTATTTCTCAAAGGCTCCAAGTCCCACCTTTGCCGTCCCCCATGCCTGTAGATTCTTCTCTCACTTTCTCAAAAGGCACTTCCTCAGGGGGGCTCCTCAAACCTTGTATCTAAACAACCCCAGCCTTGCTCTACTACTACCACCTTTTTTTTTTTTTTTTTTTTAAAGTAAGCTCTTCACCCAATTTGGGCTTGAACTCAGTTTGGGCTTGAACTGCATGCTCTACTGACTGAGCCAGCTAGGTGTTCCTATTCTACTACTCGTAACTTTCCTGCCCTGTTTTACTTTTCTTCATAATAGCCATCAGTATCTGCCATCATATGTTTATTTATTAGCTTACTGCCTATGTCTGCTTTTTGCTTCAAAAAGAATCAAAATAATCAGGGGGCTGACTGAATTCAACAGCACATTATAAGGATCACAAACCATGACCAAGTGGGGTTTATTCCTGGAATGCAAGGATGGCTCAATATATGAAAACTGATCAGTGGACTATACCACATTAACAGAATTAAGGACAAAAATCACATGAGCATCTCAATCGATGTAGAAAAAGCATTAGACAAGATTTGAACATCTTTCATGATAAAAATATTCAACAAACTGCAAATAGAAGGAAACTGCCTGAACGTAATAAGGGCCATACATGAAAAGCACACAGCTGACAATATACTCAGTGGTGAAAGAGGAAAGGTTTTCCTCTAAGATCAGGAATAAGATGAAGATGCCCATTCTTGCCACTTTTATTCAGCACAGTATTGGAAGTCCCAGCCAGAGCAATTAGGCAAAAAAAAAAAAAAAAAGGTAATTTTATAAAAACTCGAAAGGAAGTAAAATTACCTCTGTAGATGGCGTGATCTTATACGTACAAAAAAACCCGAAAAATTCCACAAGAAAAAGAGCTGTTAGGAGAAACAAATCCAGCAAAGTTTCAAGATACAAAATCAACATATAAAAAATCAACCATGCTGGGGCGCCTGGGTGGCACAGCGGTTAAGCGTCTGCCTTCGGCTCAGGGCGTGATCCCAGCGTTATGGGATCGAGCCCCACATCAGGCTCCTCCGCTATGAGCCTGCTTCTTCCTCTCCCCTTACCCCTGCTTGTGTTCCCTCTCTCGCTGGCTGTATCTATCTCTGTCGAATAAATAAGTAAAAAATCTTAAAAAAAAAAAAAAAAATCAACCATGCTTCTATGCACTAACAATGAACAATCCAAAAATGAAATTAAGACAACATTTCCACTTACAATAACATCAAAAAGAACACAATAATTTGGGGCACCTGGGTGGCTCAGTCTGGTAAGCATCTACCTTCAGCTCAGGTCATGATCCCGGGGTCCCGGAATTGAGCCCCACATCAAGCTCCCTGCTCAGCGAGGAGCCTCTCCCTTTCCCTCTGCCACTCCCCCTGCCTGTGCTCTCTTGCACACTTGCTCTCTCTCTCTCTCTCTCAAATAAATAAAAATCTTTTAAAAAAAGAATACAGTAATTAAAAATAAACTTAATCAACGAGGTGACAGATCTATACACTGAAAAACTACAAAACATTACTGAGAGAATCTAGAGAAGGCACATATAAATGGAAAGGCAGTGTTCATGGCTTGGAAGACTTAATATTGTTAAGATATCAATACTACCCAGAGCAATCTACAGATTAAACATAATCCTTGTCAAAATTCCAATGGCTTTTTTTTTTTTTCAGAAATAGAAAACCACATCCTAAAATTCATATTGAATCTCAAGGGAACCCAACTAGCCAAAGAACCTTGAAAAATAAAACAAAGTTGGAGGTCTCACACTTAACAATTTCAAAATGTATTATAAAGCTACAGTAATCAAAACAGTGTGGTACTGGCATAAAGAGAGATATATAGATCAATGAAATAAAATAAAGATCTACTGAAATAAGTCCTCATGTATGTTGTCAAATTATCTTCAACATGGGAGCTAAGGCTACTCAATGGGGAAAGGAGAGTCTCTTCAACTTATGGTACCGGGGAAACTGGACATCCACCTGCAAAATAAAGAAGTTGGGCCCCTTATCTTACACCATATACAAAAATTAACTTAAATGATTAAGACCTAAATTTAAGATGTAACCACAAAGCTCTTAAAAGAAATTATAGAGAGGAAGCTTCTTGACATTGGATTTGACATTTTTTTCTGAGATATGACACCAAAAGCACAGGCAACAAAAGGAAAAACAGACAAGTGGGATTACATTGAACTTAAAAACTTCTGCACATCAAAAAAACAAAACAAAAACAAAAACGTCTTTACACCAAAGGACACAGTCAACAGAGTGCAAGGACAACCTATGGAATGGGACAAGATATTTGCAAATTATATTAGATACAGGGCTAATATGCAGAATATATGAAGAACTTCTATAACTCTATAACTTCTATAACTAAAAAGAAACAACCCAATTAAAAACGAGCAAATGAGTTGAACAGACATTTCTCCAAGGATAAAACACAGATGACCAGCAAGCATATAAAAAGATGCTCAACATGATTAATCATTAGAGAAATGCAAATCAAAATCATGAGGTATCACTTCACATTCATTAGCATGACTATCAAAAAAAACAGAAAAGTATAAGTGTTGCCAAAGATGTAGAGAAACTGGAACCCTTGTGCACTGCTGGTGGAAACAAAAAATGGTGCAGCTACTACGGAAAACAGGATGACATTTCCTCAAAAAATTAAAAATAAAAAAAAATTAAAAATAGAACTACAATATGATTAAAGCAGGGTCTCAAAGAGGGATCTATACACCCATGTTCATAACAGCATTATTCACAATAGCCAAGGTGTGGAAGTAACACAAATGTCCATCGATAAATGAACGGATAAACAAAATAGGGTATATACGTGCAAGGGAATATTATTCAGCCATAAAATGGAAGGAAATCCTGTCATATGCTACGAAATGGATGAATCTTGAGGAAATGATGCTAAGTGAAATAAACCAGTCCCCCAAAAGACAAATACTATACAATTTCACTCATATGAGATATCTGAAGTAGTCAAATCATAAAGTAAAGTGGTAAAGAAAGTAAAATGGTGGTAACCAGGGGCTGGAGGAAGAGGGACATGAGGAGTTACTGTTTAATGGGTATAGATTTGCAAGATGAAAAAATTCTGGTGACCAGTTACACAACAACGTGAATATATTTAACACTACTGAACTGTACACTTAAAAGTGGTTAAGATGGTAAATTGTACATGCTTTTTATCACAATTAAAAATAAAAATAATAGAGGCGCCTGGGTGGCTCAGTTGGTTAAGGGTCTGCCTTCGGCTCAGGTTATGATCCCAGGGTCCTGGGATCAAGCCCCATGTCGGGCTCTCTGCCTAGCAGGAGCCTGCTTCTCCTTCTCCCTGCTCTCCCCCTGCTTGTACTCTCTCTCTCTCTGTCAAATAAATAAATAAAATCTTTTTTAAAAAATTAAAATAATTAAAATAAAATAAAAATAAAATGAAAGAAATGCAGTCTCTCACAATAATATTAACATGATTAATAATTTAAAAAAACAAGACAGTGAGGGTATAGATGAAACAAGATTAGCTATAGGTTATTGACTGTTCAAGCTGAGTTATAGGTTCACCAGGATTCATTATACTAAACTATTTTCTCAACTTCTGTATATTTCATGCACTTTTGATACATGGTCCAATAAATCTGGTTGGTGTATAAATTTGTAAACTATATTACATTATATTGCTTATCACCAATGCCCTTCACAGACTCATTAATATGGCAGGAAATGCAACACATCCTTTCTACTCAATCCTCTCTGGATTAAAATTAAGGTATTAACATTTCAACATATCTTGGTGAGTCCACAGGCATATACTAACAAGATAAGCCCTGTGATATCAAACAAAAGCACTCTAAAAAGAAGCAGTAAGTTTTTTACGGAGCACTAATGTTTACTGGATATTATAACAAATACCTTTCTAAAGTCAGGGACTGCCGTCTTTTGAAAAAAAAATATTCATCAAACTCAGAATGGAGCAAGCCAAAGTATGTACAGTAAATGTCAAAATACAGTTGTTTCTAGAGAATAAATAGAACATTCTAACACAAGTAGTTATTTTGCTTTCTAGACCTAACGGGATGATAACTTTAAACTCCAAATCAACGTAAAGAAAGTCACTTAAAAGTTTTGACAGTGACTCCCTCATACTAACATGTAACTAACTATAAATTCATAACTTTTTTGAAAATTATGAAATGTTTAAAAATGTTATAAAAGTAATACATGTTCAGTGTAGCCAATCCATAATACATTTCAGTTTGTATGTTAAAACAGAGAACCTACGTATAATTCCACTATGCAGAAAGACCATTATTAAAAATGTTATATATTAATCTCTAATCTCTATTCTAAAAAAGATCTAATCCAGATTTGTTTTAAACCTACATGAGTCCAACAGTTGCTTTATTTACTCAATATTTAGCATACAAGGTCTCCTGAGAAGAAATTTATAGATGCAAATAAGGACACTTTAAAATATATGCAAATCCATATAAAATACTTGTATTTAAGAGGTAGACTCAAAAGATTACAGCTAAAATGACTAATGGCCAGTTTTAACCTAAAGGCAATTTTTTATTTATTATCCCAAAGAGAAATATACAGGATAACAGTAAAACTTTCATAGAAAATTGCTTAAAACCAAGAGGAGTCAAAATATCTAATTATTTAACAAAAATATCTAATTAACAGATCTTAATAATTTTGGTGTCATGGACTCCTTTAAGAATCTGATGGAAGCAATGGATCCCCCATTAAGAATTATTTATAAGCACATATTCAGAAAAATTCACATTTATTTTCAGAGAGTTCACCGATCTCTACAAATATGGAGTCCATGAACCCCAAAATAAAAAAAAAAAAAAATTAACATGAAGAGAAGTAGCAAGACAGTTTTGTCTTTTATACAAGGTTTATAAAACAAGTACTGAAGAACTGCCACAGGACTGGATAACTGAGTTGTTCAATAAAAATTTACCGAGCATCTATGTCTAAAGGGATATAAATACTTCACTCAACTTTCAAATATGTATGATCATTTGATATGTGCCATGCTACATGCTGGGTGTTGGGTATACCATAGGGAGGAGACAGACATGAGGCCTGGTCTCAGGCAGTTCACAGAAATAAACCCAGTCACTTTCTTATTGATCTCACAGTGTAAAAAGACAGAAAGATATGTATGTAAACATGCATATAATCGTAATACCTGTGATAATACCACAATAGTTATGTGTAAGTTATAGAAGTAGCTCAAAAGAGAAAAATCAGAAAAGTTTTATAGAAAAAAATAACCGTCTACTGAAAATCACCAGGTTTGAAATAGCACCACAAATTAGGAAAATACCAACTCAACTTGCAGCTCTTTATGGTTTATAAAGCACTTCATATTCATGACTGTCAATTAAAATCCATACACGATTGACTCAAACACACACAACCCAGGTTTCTCTAAGCTCCAGGCCCATGTATTCAAATACTTTCCTGACAATTCTTCAGGGTCTTAAAACTAAAGCATGTTCTTCCTCCTGAAATCTGATCCTATTCCAAGTTGTGGTAACACAGCAAATGATGCCATGATCTATTGTACAAGACAGAAATCTAGAAATCAGTCTTGACTGATAGCTTTCTCTCCTTGGTCCTCCATCACCAAATCCTGGTGATTTCACATCCCCATTATTGCTCAAATTCCACAGCTCATCTCCATGTTCACCATCATTACCCTACTTCTAGTGAGCAGACCACAGCAATGAATGGTCTGGCCATATTCATTCCAACCTTTCCCTATATTCTCCACACTGTAGCCAGAGTGGCTTTTCTAAAATGGAAACCTAGTCCTATCACTACCACTAGCACTCCCTTCCGTATACCCTGCCCCACCCCACTTAAGATCCTTAAGCACTTTTCCATTCCTGTAGGACAAAGACAGAATTCCTTAACAGAGCCTATAAATCCCTGAATAGCGTTGCCCCCGTGCAACCTCCTCACCTCATCTCGTGAAACGTAACACTGCTTTTCATGTTATATATGCAGATACTGAGTCACTAGGAGATAATGGCATTTTGTCCACTATAATTAGTTGCAGAATGACTGAAGAATCCTATTATTACAACTTCTAGTCCAGTGCTTTCCACTAATTATGCTATTTCCACTTCTCTAATCATCTGAAAACAAATCTTTGATGTAAAAATACAAGTGTATTTGAAAATTTTAAGCATAAGCTTGGATGTCCTTTATAGCAAAAAAGGATGAAAACTTCCACATTTGCATATCTAAACTTTTATGAAGCACCTACTACATGTCACGCATGGCACTAGGGAGACAGCAGCGAATAAACCAGCCTAAGTCTCTCTTCTTTTAAAAAAACCACTTTATTGAAGTATGATTGACATGCCAAAAGCTGTGCATATTTAATGCATAAACTCAATGAGTTTGGGGGTAAGTATACACCCATAAAACCATCACAACCATCAAGGCCATAAACTACCAGAGGCTCTTTTCTAATGGAATTTGATGCTCTAATAGGATAAGACCTGGTAAACAATTAAGGAAAACAAGAGACTATCAGGTGAGAACAGGGAAGCAGATGGAATGGAATGCTGGGGATATATTAGAGTGGATAGACTGGGTAACCCCAAAGTTCTGAAAAGGTGATATTGATGACAGGATCTGAATGAAAAGTAACAGCCAGCCTGTGAGAATTTCCATTTCAGATGGAGGGAACAACTGGTGAAAGGAGTTTAGCATGTTCAGAAGAAGGCCAATACGGTTGACATATAATGAGCAAGCAGGATCACAGAATGAGATGAGGGAGCGGAGGGCAGGTACCACCAGACCTAAAAGTGGGAGTCCCCAGTTGTGTCTTAACGTTTTTCAAGTGAGATTTCTTTAAGGACTAAGACAATTCTTTTTCATAGGGTTCTTTTGGACACTTTAGAATCAAGACTAAAAAAAAAAAAAAAAAAATTCATCCCAACGTACTATTTTTTTCATTTCCAAGAATTTATTTTAAAAATAACCAGCAGAATCTCAACTTGCCTTGAAATGTTATAAGATTAACCAATTATTTTAGCATAATCGATATTATAATCTACCTCACCCATATCAGACCTAGAAACCTGAACAAACCTGGCAATGAACTACACTAAAAAGTCCACCGTAGAAGGAAAACGGCACCTCCAAAAATGGGATTTCACAATCACATCCACAAGATAAAGCTCTTCAAATAACAAGAACACAGGGGCAACTAAATAAAGTCTTCCCCAGGGGGAAAAAGAATCCTAAATATAAACTAAACAACATGTACGTTTAGGCAAACGGCCCTAAATATCTAATTGAAACAAAGAACAGGCACTGGATAGTACTCTGCAATTGTCAACAGTCCCCATTCCAACCCAAGACAAGCCCTGCCGCGGCTGAAAACTGAGCGAACAGCACAGAGCAAAGCTCACGAAGCATAAACATTCCTTGCAGATTAGGCTGCACAATTAAGAACTGTTCTACAGTTCACTGGATTGGTGATAATTAAAAATATTTCCCCCATTCCATGCAGTCCAAAGGTTATTTATTCCCCCCTCTTATATAACAGCAAATTCGAGCTTACGTAATAGAAGAGCAAAGAAGAACGTTAAAATAAACCAGAAAAACAAAAGCTGCACATCCAGCTTGTCTATCCCTGGCCCCGGACCCTCTTCCCTTTCTCATTTTCTTTATCCTTATTTCATTATGCCCCATCCGCTTTTCTTTATCTCTCAAGCCTTCCACTGTACAACTGGAAGTATGTAGGTATGACTCAGGGAAACAAACAGAGGAAAGGGAAAATTATAAGCCATCGAGCAGGTTTCTGACCAAGACAATAACAAGCTAAATCCTTCTTGAATGGAATTTCTCTACATAAAAAATGGACCAAAAAGGTAATAATAGTTATTATTATTACTATTTAAATAATAAATCTAACATCTTCAGGACCAAAGGTAGCTATGAAATCTGAAGGGAAAAAAAAAAAACTTTAAAGAACTGGAATCGGAAAGACTCAGAAAGTACTGCTTTCATGAGATTTCCTGACTACCTGGTTTGAGCCTATTCTAGTCTGTTGTATAGACAGCCCTCCCTACTGCAGGGGCTTCTTAACAAATTCCTATAACAAGTTCCTATAACAAATGTTCCTTTACTAAAACTTGTCTAGGCACCCAAAGAGTTTATGAAGAATAGAGACAGGATATCACCTCTCCAATTTTAATAAGTATCATTCGTTTTGTAATATTATTTATTTCACCCTTCCTCATTAGCAGAAGCATTAAATTCCAAAGTAAATACAGATCTTAAACACAATAAATGACAATGTTTATCATATAAGGATAGAGCTCTCATGCCGTAGAAGTTAAGATTTAGAATGTTAAGCAGTTGGTTATTTGGGAAAAATAAACTTTGTCCCTAGAAAATGTTATAGAAAAATGTATTCAAATTAGAGTTCTTCAAGTGCCTAAATGCCATGAGTGAAATTATTTAAGTATGAAGATTAAAACTGAGGAAGGTCTATTATGCCTACTATCCAAACCTACACACACCAATGAACGGAGTAATACTTCTGGTGAGTTTTAACAAATATTTTTGCCAATGTCTGAGATAGAGAGGTGGACAGATAGATAGATCTCAAAACAGGACAGATTTAGGAAGCATTCTGTGTTTATTCCTAACAAAGTCAAGAGCAAAACAGATACACTTATAAAAAAGCCTCTGATGAGGTTTGACCGCAATGAAAAATAAGAGCTATTTTTGTTCCTTTGGCTTTCTATTTTTTCTTGGCTTTGCAAGGAAACATTGGCTAAACAAAAATATGTTGCAAGTACTCAAAAGATTCTTCAAGAATTAACTGATACAAACCTTACACTACAGGCCAATATTTTTAAAATCTAAAACAAGAAATATAAACACACAGAGGGTTATAGGAAAATGTATGTTTTTGTAAACACATCAGAAGTTAATTGCTTTTCTTTTTACTTACTGAATGAATAATACAGTTCTACACAAAAGTATAACTCTTCATTCACAGGGATTTTACATAGGATATCCTTCCTTTGAGTCTTAATATACGTCTCCCATGTTAAAAATATATAGCCAAGGTAATAATTACTCTCGTAATACTTACATTTATAATAAAAAGCACAACATTTAAAATAAAGATTCAATTTCAAAACTGTTTCAGAAATACTTCTTAGTGCTTTATATATACATAATTGTTAAACTCTAAGAACTCAAGTCATACTGTTATTTCTAGTCTATTGTTATTTCTTCCCAAGCGGGGCATAAAAAAACTAAGCAATTTACAGTGGTAAACTGTGCAGCCACTATTCATTCCCTTTTTTTTTTTTTT